>NC_060171.1:18788734-18836825 GCF_021292245.1 Micropterus dolomieu | reverse complement strand
AAGGCATCTGTGACCAAATGGCAATGCCAGACATTTAAACTAACCCAGATGGTCTGTCTTTATTTGTGTACCTGTGTGTGTGTGTCTGTGTCTGTGTCTGTGTATATCTGGGATATATATGTGAGCCAACAATTTCCCCTCAAAGAATAGCAATCCTGCTTTTTGAATTTTACACTTACATGCATATTTGTATGTCTGAACAAGTGTGCATGCATGTGGAGCAACCCAATGAAACACATCTTTTATTAGTTAAATCAATCACAAATGTGAGCAAAAATCAGGTTACAAACTTCCCATGTTTTCAGGAAGGCAGTGCTTTGTTCTAAGGAATGAGGCGGATGAAATTCAATGTAATCCATGTTTTTCGTATTACAAATTCGTATTACAAATTTTCTAATGGGCCAGCATTCCAGGCTCCAGGAGGTGAATGCACACACAGGCACTAACAGACACACAAAAACAGGCTGGGAGAAAGAAAGAGAAACCTCTTCCAGCTCACATTTTTAATAGCAGACCTTTACGAGGGGATAAGAGGGAGTGCGTGTTTGAGTGTATGATGAGAATAAGTACTGGGGTGGGCTGCAGGTGCTGTGAGCAGCTGGTCGAGGATGCCTTTATCAAAACCCATCAGGGGGCAGAAAGTGTGGAGAGAAACAGAGAAGGGAAGAGACTTGGACGTGGGACAGAGTGGAGACAACACCAAAAGTATGAAGAAACAAAGTAGACGGAGTAAAGAGCATAAAGGCAGGAATTAAGTGAGGAGAGATAAAGGTTTGACTGATGAGGGAGGTTGAGGGACAGGAGAGGAAAAGGGATGACAGACAGGAGGAAACAGAATGGGAAGAAAAGCACAGGGAGTGATAGGTTGAAATGAACCAGACACTTCAGACATCACCTCCTCAAAACCGCATGTCCAGCTGTGAGAGCAGGTAGACCACCTCGTCCCGCATGAGGGAAACCCAACATCACCGAACCCGACTTTATACAAGATGGAACACAATAAACCAACAGACATCTTGGTCATGCTTGCAAATTTTGGGCTGTGTGATGAATTGAGCTTAAAACCAGAACTTTCTTTGTTAACAATTATAAACTTTTGAGCGTTTTAGTTGGGAATGGTTTTAATTTTCTAGCCAATCACATTCCTCAAGTGCAGGTTATAAGGGTGCAGTTTTTTGTACTTGACACAGCTGCCAGTAAATGCAACATAAGAAAGAGAGAAAACAATGAGTAGAACTGAAAAGCACAAAAGCAATGGTAATGGTGAAATAGCAATGTAAGTAACAATGATGCTACAAACATGTTAACTAATTAACTAACTAATCTCTTCCTTCACCTGAAAAAGTTCACAGTGTGTTTCTTTCATCTCCATCTTGGTGTGGTTCAATTGAACTTCTTTACTTTGTGTTGACTGTCAGCAGCATTGCTGGGGTTCAGCCAAGAAAACAATCAATCATGTGCTTAATCAGAAATATATGAGAAAGAAGCAAAGCAGAAGTAGCACTTATTTTAGCTAAAGACATTTTGCCTGTGAACACAATGGAGAAAGGAAATGTATTCATGTATTACACTCATTATACTGGCCAGAATTAAGAAAATATTTCTCTAAAACTCGTATTTTGCCTATTCTGTTTGAAAGCCATGTTTGCAGTCTAACATGTTAATTAACTTTTTTATCTTTTACCCCTTAGTAGAAACAATATATCTATTAGCTATGTAAAATTGCATAAAGAGCCTAGCATTTGTGCTGCAGTATCCTTTTGTCTTGGGTATTCTGTGTCTATAAACATCTGAGATATTTAGCAGCTACCCTGCCAAAGAATTACATTTCTTTATTCATGCAAGGGCTGTTATACTATAAAGCTGTTTGCCCATTTAAATATTATATTTCCCCTCAAAAATATTGTTTGAACCATACTGAACCATCTGGTTGCATTATCAGAACATTATTCAAACACTAAAGCATCATTTTTAAGTTATATATCATGATGACTATCAACATTTGTCAAACTTGCATTTGCTGTAAAGCCCAGCCAGCACCCTTATCATTTAATAATAATTTATGTATGTATTATATTATATTATAATATAATGTATAAGAAAAGAAGATAAGAATTGTAAAACCAAAACATTGTATTGGGCTGCCAGTTAGTCCAGGTGGTGGAACTCTCCACCTTTTTATTGGCAGAGACAGTGAGATAAAATTTCACCTACAAATGTTTATGTACATACTCCAACAGCCAAACCTCTTCGACATTTTGCCATTATAAACACCACTGAACTTGCTGTTGATCCATCATATTCTGCACATTCTGCTGTATTTGTTTAGCTTCTGTGTCTATCACATAACAATCCAGAGGGAGGAAGAACTCCTGCATTCACTCCTTCATCACTTTGTCTAGAGTACAATAGGTCACATATCATTGCATGCCTAGACACACAAACACAGAAAACACCCCGTTGTGTTCATTACCCCAAAACACATGGCTATCCCCAGGGAGCACTCTGTTATGATTTCTGCTGTAGGGGATCATAAAGAAACGCGCATACACACACACACACACACACACACATATAACGCAGGGCTTTCTGCTGTGAAGGCCTATAAAGGAACACATGGGTCTTTAGTGGCCTCTGCACCTGTCAGTGTGTTTACATTCACCCCTGAGAGAGAGGACAGGGGACCAGTCGTGGGAGTACATAAGTGCAGTGGGAAGTGTGGAGAGAGACAAGGAGTGAGTGGGTTGAGTGGTAAGCAGGCCTCTCGCAATGGGTGGAGGGAGGTTTGTATGTTTTGATAGGGGTGGGGAGGGCACCGAGGTGCTGAGTAAGGTCTCTGTTGTCTCATTCAGGAGATGAATGTCATCATCAATGAGTTCCTTTCAACACCGCAAACACAAACACATTATCTCTGGCCCTGTAATGTCCTTCTTTGCCCACCATGCTGCGTCCCAGGTTCTGAGAAAGTGACTTTGGTCCCGTGCAATGACAAACAGCAAAACTGAACTTCTTTGCAACACATCACTTGTCAATAAAGTCGTTGTTTTGTTTTCTAATTCACCACTCTATTTTGATGTCCAGGACACAACTGCAAAAGATCTCTAGTCTCCCTTGAATAACCGTGACCCACAGGGAGAAGCAGTTGGTTACTCAAAGAGAATGTCCTTCCTCACTTTCCTTCAAAAACAGAGGAGCTGCAGAAAATTCTAGAAAGCACTCATAAACATCAAAAATGACCTTATCAAAAGTTTGACCCAGGATTGCTCCCTTATTGCCTATAATTCCACAACAGATGTGACTTTTAGATATTCTACTTTGTCTACTGTATAAGCTGCACACAGCATCCTGTAGGTCCAAACACTGTTTCCCCAAGACAAGCAGGACCTGCAGCAACGTGATTTGTGGCACAAACACTTACTGATGGGTTCAAGGCTCAGACTGCATAGCAGTTTTTGGATGCTTTGAAGTAATTATGTAAGCAGTGGCAAATAACTGTCTTTGGCGTTGTAACTTCCTTGCTTTGTGACCTGGCATGAAAAATGTAGCCCCTAAGGTACAGTAAACTCAAGAAAAGCAAAAACAAGGTCTACCTTCAGACTTCAGAGAGAGTGGAAGAAGAAAGCAATGAAAGGAAAGAGTGAACGAGATAATTTATGTTTGGGTGGGGTGTGTGTGCATGTGTGCATGTGTGTGTGCGTGTACACGGGTGTAGATGAGTGCACTCTGTCTGACCTCCTCCCTGCGTTCAGATCCAGGTCTCTGTATGTACCACCGGATCTGGGCCTGTTGAGATTTGGGGATACACTCGAGGAAAGTGGAGTTGCTCTGCACCCCAAAGAGAACCCTCTCCTCCACCAGTCCCCCAACAAGACCTAAGGAAAACACAACTGTTACTGATCCAACAGTCTATTGTCTGGTTCTAAAAAAAGTTTCGTCTAGTGAGTGGTTAAGTGGTTCATTTATCTGTTCACTTGTGTGTACATCCTTCTTACAAAGACAGATACAGGCTGAACTTCTAAAGAGAACATAGTGTACATACTGTCCTCTGTGTCCCAGCACTGACTGGCAGGGTCTCCATGCTTGACGTCCTGTCTTCTGGCCCGTCTGGATAAAAAACCCACAAAGTTTATCAAGATTAGCTCATGTCATGTGGTGTCTTTTTTTTATTATACACCATACAATGTGAATGGTAATCTTACAAGGTCATCTGTACAGTATGACAGTTTCACAACCTCAGCACCCAACACATTAAAGTGGTTATCAAGGTGACAAGTTAGAACACAATCCATATATCAAGTTCTTCAACAAATTCTTCAGAGAAATGTCACCAAGATATTTTTTATATATTTGGTAAAAAGGTGGAATTGATGACTTTATTTAGGAACTAGCTTTAACACAAACACAAAAATAGCCAATCTGAAAATAAACAGTGATCCTTTTTAACCTGACACAAAAAATAAAGCTTATGCAATATTGTTTTAAAATAATAAAATATGTGAAAAACATTAAACCACATTAATGTTAACCCATGCCTGGTATTTACTTAACAAATAGACAGAACAACCATATTTTCTCAAACAAAACAACATTCAGTTTTCTTCATCATTCTCTTTTCTGTGTTTTTTCAACTTATCCAGCATGTTCTGAAAACATCTTTACACATAAAATCAGTGGAGAAAAGAAGACAATAGAAGGTACACCTCACACATCTGTATCAACTGTATATTTTCTCAAATGTCAAATTAGCATATACTGGAACATAGGAATGCTATGCTGAGCAGAAGTGAAGATGTTGCCTGACAATTTACTCCAGCAACAAGTTTTCATAAACACTTAAAATGTGATTGGAAGTGATCTATGATTACTAGTACCCCTAAATGTAAAAGTAAAAGTGAAAGTATCCAACTTCATTCCAACATAAATATTACAATAAAAAGGGTTATTCTCTTGCTTGGTGTTTGCCTACTTGGGCTCCTTCTGTTTGTATTGACTTCACCTTCCGTCAGTCCTGTGTGATCCTCACTGACACTGTGAGGATCAGCTTTCAAAGAGCCCTTGAGACCTCCACTGCTACATATCCACACCCCACTGGCCAATCATATGGCAGTGTGACCTCTAACTGTAGGGTATGGATCCTGTAGAGTCTTGATTTGTGCAAGTAAGCATGCAAACAAAAAACACAAGGACTACACTCTGGAGGTGTGGAATGACAGTAGCATTAATCAGCTGAGGAACAGCACCTCTAATCAATGCCAAACCAAAAGGGAAAACATATTTAGAAAAAGCTACGAACGCTGCCTGACAGTCCCAGAACAAAGAACCAGGCCTGGGACACACACATATACACATACACACAGAAACACCATGGAAAGTAGGGCAACAAAGGGTCAGTTTAAAGCAACATTATGTAGTATTTTTATTTTAAAAACAGCTACAAAATCATTTTGATAGTACACTGACTTGTAATAGGGTGAATGGCGTCACTATCATTGCCCTGGCCGGAGAAGCTTCCTATGGCACTACGTAACAATCAAATCCCAGGCAGGATTTATAACGTCATAATGCTTTACAGCAACACATTAACAAAACTCTTCAGCAAGCAAACTATGAGAAGAAGCAAAAAGTATTGAATGTACAATGTAAGTTCTTTGGAAAAAGTTAGCTCGGTGTTCTCAGTATGGATACCATGGTAGAGGCTGCTAAGAGACCAAATAAGACGTTTACAAAAGAAGAGAAAGAAAAAAAGAGAGTGGACAAGAGCAAATATCGAACTGGCTTTTACTTGTTGGCGTGAGCAAAAAAATCTGAAAGGATGCAGGACAGATGGCCTTCTTTCTGTTGGAATAGTAAGTAATAACTTATTTGCTGACTTGATGTGTCTTGTGTTGTGCTTGCTTGATGTTTGGCTGTGTTAGCAAAGTTGTTGAAATCAGTCAGAGGTTTCACAGAAAGAGGTTTTACCACTAGTTTTAAATCTCGAGTTGATGTTAGCAACCAATCCATTGTGATAAAATAAATTTTTCAAAGGTGCTCTGGCCAAGAAACGCAGCAGGTCAGGAAGTAGTTTTATTTATCTATGTGTTGGAGTGTGGTCCTATTGACAATGCAACATCATCACTTTGAGATTACCTGCCGGTGTTTTCAGTTATTTTCACATAATTTTGATAACAAAGAAATGAAATAGTTTCACAAATTAACACAAGACACTCTATTGAGAGATACAGATTTCAGCTTCCACCAACAGCGAATGTCAGATCTACAGGCTTTCAACCAAAAAAAATATTAAATAGTAAATTCTCACACTTTTGGATAATGCTTCACAATGACTAATTAATTTTCAAGAGTCTAGCACACCTCTTGGATGCAGGGATATATTGTGAGCATGTGTGTCCATCCCAGGCGCAGTAGGGGTCTCGTGCCAGGCAGCATTCAGCACAGGCCTGACCATACAGGTGACATCGACTGAGTGAAACCTGGGCAAGCCCTTCGCCTGAACCGACGTAGAGCTGTTGCTATAATGAAACACACACCAAACTCTACTTTAGGGAAGGTAAACATACAGATCAATTTCAAGTTCAAGTTTAAAATCCATGAAGGAAATAAATTAGGTTAGAGATTAAAATATATGTGCAGAGAAAGTACAGCAACAGAAGCTGTCCATTAAACAACCGCAAACACTGGCGAGCATGTAGATACAAACACACACACGGGTCAAACGCTGCTAGAGATTAATGGAAGCTGTGATTGGAGTTGAAGTGTCTACTGACACTCCCGACCCTAAGATAATGAGGCAGAAGGGGGAGAGAGGGCCTCAAGAAAACTGGTAAGGCTAAAGAGAGAGAGGGAAATTGAATGCATGAATGAACTGGGGATTAAAAATACAGTGTCTTGTGCCACATCAGGCATATGCACACGACTGAATGCACGTGAGAAGACATGCAAAAATAGCGTGAGAAGAGTTGGAGCCAACCTGTTTAGAAGACATCTCCATACTGAGGATTGGAGTGGGGACCTGCAAAAAATAAAACAAACAAACTTTCACCGGTGTATAAATATAAAATAAATAAATATACATTGCTGGAGCAGTGTTTGAGGAAAAACAACAGATGAGTTTGCTGATTTATAGTTCAAAATAATCCATCAGCATTGCACAGTTTGTATAACAGAGGAACAATGAATATTTCACTGTTTGATCAAGTCAACTGTCCCACCGAGGATGACTGGAGAACAGTTGGCATCGTTTATCAAAAAGCAACACGAATGTAAGTGTGGGTCGTGTTTTTGTATTTTGTATTTTTGTGTGTAGCTGTGGTGTGCACAAAACCTGGAAAACTTGGAGTTCTTCAAGCACCACTTCCTCTGTTGACCAATTCTCTTGAGTAATGCTCACCACCTTCAGAACTGAGCCGGCATCTACAACAGAGCGTGAGACATGAGAGAGGAGTGGTGATTGGAAAAAAATCAAGCAAACAACACAACGTGTACTTTTCATTCAGAAGTGAATAATGTAAACCAGCCAGGTTTGAGCACTGTATCGTTTTCATATGCAATAAAAATGAGTACTTCCGGTCCACACACTCACACCCTTCTCTAAGGTACTAATGCAACCTTAGATTTATTCATTTTTCCAACTTCAAGACAATAACAGTGTCTGCAAAATCTGTTTGAGGCTGAACTCACAGTGATCTAGTGCCCTCCGCTGGAATTTTAAGAGACAACTGTGAGGGGAGGCGTGCGTCTAACCTGTTCCCAGGAACATGACCTCGTAATGTCCATCCTCTGCCATAACTCTGTCCACCACGATCTGAGTCAGGGTGTAGTCTACTCGGACTCGTGTGAACACGGGTCGGCCAGTCAGGGGGTAGACAGAGCGATGCATAAGAGGGTGGAATCGAATGAAACTGACCACCTCATCTGGGAAGTCTTTGGTGGTCTTGATCCTTGGATCATATGTCTTGCTGGGACACTGGGGGGGCAAAATAAAAGATGTTGATCTTGTGCAAAAGTTTCAAAATCACATGATGATTTCATTCCATGAGTGTGTTCAGTATTTTTCCTATATTTCTCGTCAGTAAACTGACCAATGGTTTCTGTCAATTTACTGGTGCAGGCCTCCATCTGGTGGTCAAATTAAGAACAGCAGGCGTCAAAGCACATCTGGTACATCTGTGTCACTCCTGCTCCACCTTTCTGGTATACTATAGCTCAAACACAGTCCTCACTGAGCTGTACAACTGAAGCATACACCAAATACTCCATACAGCCATTTCCCTCCCTTGATTACATTATTTAAACAAACTGAAACAAGAATTGGGTTAACATGCTGAGTAACCTCATCACAGGCAAGGTCATGTCATACATCATGAGGTTGCATGTGCAGATGTGAGCGTGCATACCTTATAGCATTGTGAACATTTCAACCATAAACCATTTATCTAATTTGTAAAAATTAGATAGAAAGAAAGTAATTATTAGCTAGGAATATGTGTGGACTGTTTGCCTCTGTGCCCTTCAGTGGGTAACCCACCGTTCCAGGACGGGGATATGGTATCCTCCCCTCATATTCTACCCATCGGTGGTCGGGCCCCTCCTTGTGGGCGTAAGGTCCGTTAAACACAGCCCTTATCTCTGCCATGCTGTACACACACACTGCTGAGCCACGGAAAACGGAGCTGACAGGAAAGTAGACACAAGAGACCTGGTTAAGGCTAGGGAAGAAAAGGAGATACCACAGGTGGTATTGATGATGGTGTGGTGAATACTGAACTTACCTGGAGGTGGTAAAGACTGCATACACTATGGGGTTTTTGTCATCTCTGGTAGAGAGCAGAAATATGTCCTCTATAAGAAAGTGGTGGTGGGGGGGTGGGGGGGGGGCATAAAGGTTATTTGCTTTAATTACCTTTATCTGCACATAAAGGTTTTGTTGCACCTCCATCTTGATTTTCATTTATATTAAGCAGCAACTGCAGTCTTATATTGGCTACTGCTACTGCTGAGCCACTGCTGGCGGAACTGGAAATTAAAGAGATGGTATTATGCTAATTTTCAGGTTCAAAATCTTTATTAGGGGTTGTACCAGAAAAGGTTTACATGGTTTAATTTTCAAAAAACACCATATTTTCCTTATACTGCACATTGCTGCAGCTCCTCTTTTCACCCTGTGCTGTATGCTCTGCTCTTGAGCTACAGAGTGATACATCTTACTTGTACAAAATCTTTGTTGGGAGTTGCACATGCGCAGTTCCCAGGTAAGGACTACTAGCCAATCAGAAGCAGAGAAGGGCGGGTCGTAAGAAACAAGGTAGTGTGATCCAAATCAAAGCTGCTTCAGACTGCGACCATAACCTAGCAGATCGTATAAGTTACTCACAAGTCCACAACCACACAACATCATTGTTCCACATCTTACCATCTTACCAATAGGACTAAACGTTGAACTGTTGCCGGTGTTCTGACGATCTCTGCTGCCTTGCCGAAAAATGCTAACATAGTGCAAATTGATAGACTCGACTCTACCCGGCCCTGCTCCATTTTCCATTGCAGATAGTACCCAGAGATAGTTTGTTCCGCCATCACTTATCGTAAAACTGTCAATATTCGAAATCTACACAGCCTCAAAACTTCTCAGAAGTGGATTTAAAGATGAAATTCCATACGAAAACTGTAAAATATAAAACCTTCTGTTGCTGGCCTCTGTCTGGTGCACGCAATGATGATGCGGTGAATAGTTAATATTCTCTCTGACCAATCAGCAGTCTGTAGTGTTTTCACCTTACATTTTAGTATCCCTCAGCTTGATTGGAACCTCGACGGAGGTGAGGTGATAAAAAAAAAAGTACCAGGAAGCAGGTACAGGTACAACATTTCTATAATGGAAACGCCAAAGGGCCTCCGCTCAGACTAACTTGGTTTGAGGGCGTGCCTGACCCCCACAAGCTGCTTGGCAAGCTTTATGACACGTTTTCATTGTGACGTCACAAGTAAAGGAAGTGAAGGGCTGGACTACAAACGAGCTGTTTTCAAGCTGTTCAGAGCAGAGCTTTCTGTGGGAGATGGGAACTCCCTTTGGGCTGGACTTTGGGCTTTTTCACTTTGCAAACCTGTTACATGCACAAAAAAGATATATAACTCAATAAAGGAGAGGGGAAAAGCCAAAAAGCATAATACCAGCTCTTTAAGTGCCTTTATAAATTGCAGGTAAGGTAAGGTAGTTTCTGCAGGATTAAACCCAGTTCACTTATTATATTTTCACATTCTCTCACTTACGGAGTTCATCAAAGTGTGTGTCCACTCCGTCTGGTCCAGGGATAGAACACACGAGTCTGGCTTTGAGGAAGGTGGTCCATTTGTTGGTCAGACTCCTCAGCCCACCCACATCATTCTGAAACACAACCACATACACACTCTCTAACAAAACCATAGTCAGCATTGTGTAGCTTTCCAATGTGGCCGTAAGACAGCCACAGTTAATAATACACACTTTGTACTTAACCACAGCCTGAATGTAATCTTTCTAATGGACTTACACACAGAGACAACACACCCCATCGCAGCCTGACTCCGATTTCCTGCACTAATTAGGAAAATAAACAGGTGAACCACGTGCCTCTAGTATGGATCTGCTTATTTAACCAGCACAAAGGAGACCTTCTTGTTAGCATAATGACAGTCGGGAGTAATTGAAAGGGGAGAGGAAAGACTAAGAGAGTAAAAGAGAGAGAGAGAAGAGGGAAAAACATCAAAGGAGACGAGAAACAAATGGAAGTGCAGCGTATGGGAAAATCAAGTAAACTAAAATCAAGTGAAGCTGCAGATAGATAATGCAAGTTTTATCTTAGCATATGAATTACTGTTTTAGGTAGCGACCTTTGATTGAGCTAAGGTAAGAGCAGAGTAAGTGCACCTCTTTGTAATGCATAGAACACTTAAGAAAACCTCCCCATTAAAGTTGGCCGGTGCACTAAGTGGTATAGAAAAAAACGTTACGGTACAGCACACACAAACACACACTTGTGTTTAAGAGACCAAAAAAATTGGAAGCACGTAATGAGGATGATTCAAAATAATCTTCAAAGAGGATTGAAGTGAAGTGAATTCATTCCTTTTACATGCAGGGCAAAGCACATTTACAGATAATGAAAGGGAAGGAAAAATACAAAGACCAAAATAGTGACATAGCTGAAAGAAAAGGACAAGGAGAGGCCTGTAATCCAGAGGAATCTCCTTCCAGTCTGCCTTACAGCTTACTCCCAAGTCATAAATACGTTGAAAGCTTTTCTCAAAGAATGTAGCAATAGACCTCTGAATGCTACTAGCGAACTGGTGTTTAGGGTAGTCCCATTTGAAATGACTAATGGAACGATGTATAGTATACAAAAAGGTTCCCAATCATGAATCCATCTTGATTCCGTTCTCAGTCAGCGGTGCAGTGCCATCCAAGTGTTGTTTTGACATGCTGTCAAATAAAATTTAATGGACTCCTCAGTACTACAGCATCTAACTACTACACTGAAATAATGTATGTATTCCCAAACTGATTCAGTTTAGGTATGAATTTTAAGTTTGGGAATATTCTTCCAACAATAGACCTTTGATGACTTCCAGCTCTTCCAGTAGAGGCTGAATGCTCTCACTTTTAGTTACGCTGGACAAAAGAATCTGCCAAATTAACATAATGTAATTGCACAGCATGTATAAACTTTATCATGCCATTTAAATCAAAGTCAAAATATGTCTCTGAAATTTTAATGGTACAGCTACAAAATATTATTTCTTCTTTAACAGAGAACCCATGCAAATCTTTTGAGGGAAAAAATGATGACAATGAGATGGCGACAATGAGATCTTCAAACGACATCGATCTCAGTAACAATGTAGGCAGCAGCACCATGAATGCCCTGTCAGCAGAGCACAAAGGGGCTAAACCATGATTTATCGCCCCTGACAGACTCTTTCAGATGACCACAAAAGAAGAATGTATCAGGAAGGCCTCCTCCTGGGGGACATAAAACACTTCTGTACTGACACAAAGATCCCTATCCGATCAGATCACTGTAGGAGTAATGGCTCCCCCACACACTGTAAGAGGTCTTGCACACCTTATCTTTCTTTAGTCCCGCCAAGTCGCACCTTCTTTAACTCTAACTTCCAAGCACAATTCATCCATGACATCCATGTGTGGCATCCTAGTTTGGTCTTTCATTCTTCCATTCCTTTCTTTCTCCCCTACCTGTCCACCCCCCCCATGCCTCTGTATACCTCCTGCTTTCCACACTGCTCTTGTGTAATATCTCACCTTGCACACACGAGCCACACGGGACAGGATGGTCTTGTCGTTGCCTTCCCACGACATCTCACGGAAGAAAAAGTAAATCTTATCATCATCTGGATTGTAGGTGTCTGCAATGGGGTGAGCAGATATAAACCTGGCCTCTAAAGACACGAAGAGGAAAAGAGAGAGGGGAGGGGAGGGTAATTGTCAGGTAATTGCTTTGCCATGCGCTTCAGCTTTGAGGTGGCGATAACACTAGATTTAGCGTGTGTTTATTTACAATCTTCTGCTTTTTCTAAAGAAAGGTCTGATTTATTACCATTTCTATTTCCAAAGCTACTGCACATAAATCTTCAACTTGCTTTACAGTTTGATACATGGACTAATGCAGTGATAGCCTGAATATTTAGGTTAGTTTAAAAGCAGTTTTGTTTCCTTTTCTATGATTTTCAGCCTGTCAAACTGCATCTGTTATGCAGCAGTGTGGCATAGAGATCATCCTTTAGCTGGAACACCCAGGCTCAAAGATCTACCCTAGCCAAGTGTCCCCAGTTTTTGAAACAGTATTCTGATCCTTGGTGGAAATACCACAATGTAGATATTTCATTGTAAGTTAAAGTCCTGCATTTAAAATGTATTTAAAGTAGGATGAATTGATTATTTTGACTGCTTGGGGGCAGCAGTACAAGATGTAAATACTGACAAAATAAATGAAAATCTAAGTGCAGTAAATACAATATTTGCCTCTGATATGTAGTCAAGTAGAAGTAAGTCTTTCTACTATCGAAGGGTTTCTGGACTGATCTTATGTGAATTAAGACATATGAAAAACATTTATTAGTGATTTTATGATGTTGCACGGTGTGAAAACTACACAGAAATGAGGAAAGGAGACTATCAACAGCATGTTGCCATCAGTGTCCTGATTTCAGGGGGAGCTAGTCCAAGGGCTTAAGTGTTGCATTGACATTACATCAACATTAGCTCAACCCCTCAAAAGCCGAGCCAACCATCAGAGGGTGACTCCCCAACTGGAACAGCTTAATGTACGACTGCTAACACACTCGACAGAAGGTCATTGTTAGTCCTGCGGCACTGGAAAGATGTTCCACAGGCTCACAGGAGCAGAAACACTGCAAGAAATAATGTGCTCTTTCTCTCTGCCTGCCTTGCGCTAACACATGCAGTATATACACACTGAGAGACAGAGAGAGAGAGAGAGACATAATTACTCCAAACATCTCTGACTGTGTGGTTGTGAAATGTGGAGACCATGTGTAAAGATTTAGATCCTGTTGACAACTGTTGATGCACGACATCCCATCAGTCTCCCTCCTCAGTGATGACTGTGCGTGCCCGTGTGAGTCTATGCGTGCGTGGCAATGCGGTTGTGTGACTAAGACCATGAACTTCGTGGCACACTGTAAATTCCCCTGTAGGTGTGGTCCATATTCAGCTATTGCATTCATATAAAAGTTTCAGCTAAATGAATAAGGGGGCTGTTTTCTCTGCACTGGAATGCCAATAACCATCCTGAGGGCACAGAGAGGCTCTTTGTGTCAGTAGAGAGGCTGGAAGAAGCAATAACAACTTTTGAGTGCACTCAGCATGTTAATATGGATATGTGCAAGCATGTGTGTACCATTGATCCAGTAGTCTTCAGAGATGTCTGTGCGTATGTAGTGCTGGTCATGTGGAGGGCCAAGGGAGCGTGTGAATGTTGTGTCTTTGCCCAGGAAGTCTGAGGATGTGCCCACATACAGGTACTGATCTGGACCAATTACAGAGAGAGGTCAATCAATCATGACATAATATATTCAGTACACGAAAAGTCAAATAGCAATATCTTTGTTTACATTTTTTTACAGTCCTATTCAATATGCACACCACAAAGAAAACAGATTGAACAGTTTACATTATTATTTAGCTTCTACCATTTCTTCGACTAACCTAATTGAACCCATTTACAAAAACACAGACTGAGAAAGGGACTTGTTTACAATTCTTTGCCAAGTTACTTTGTTGCTGCCTGAGAAATGTCTGTGTGACCAAAACAACTTGCAGGAAAGTGCAGGGAAAACAAATACATGAATTTACTCAAACAACTGAGTGGAGACTTGAGGAGAAACATAATTTGTTCCTGGATAAATGGTGCTGTGCAGCAATAAAATACTGGTGCACGAGAGATAAGGCAGGCGCAGGACTGCCAGAGTATTGTGTGATGGCTCATCTTACCTGAGAGGACTGAGGTGAATGGCTGCAAGGGATCAAAAGGACATTTCAACCTGCCAGACTCCACTGTACTAGACAGCAGTTGGAATACACCATCCTGAGAGATGAAAAAGAAGATAATATTATCCATCCATCCATCCATCGTCAACCGCTTATCCTGCGTACAGGGTCGCGGGGAGATAATATTTTACTTATGTAAATATATATACTAGTGTCAAAATGATTCCTGCTGAGACTCATATCTACTTTACCTGTCTGCGGCCAGTGATTTCAATGAAAGCACAGTTGGGGTGGAAGGCTCCTGTCCCACAGGCATAGACATGTGTTCGATTGTAGTGGTGGAGGACCCTGACAAAGTTAGCACACTCCAACTAGGACAAGAAGGGAGAAAGAGCAAGGATTAACTATTAAAGACTGTCTGATTGAATACGTATACTGTATATTACACAAACACACACAATGTGTACAGATGTATTTTTTTGTCAAGAAGGGACTTCTGTTTATAAGCACTTACATTTGCATTTTTGCCGGCAAGTTTGCACATTTCGACTCGGTCCCGGTGAGCAGGCCAGTGAATCTAATGACAGATAAAAAAGGAGAAACATTTCATCTCATAATGTGGCATGTGTGCTCTTAACTTCAGATCATAAAACAGTCCTCATACAGGTAAGTTCTTAAGATTAGAACTTTTTATCTACAAAGAATTCAGACACTTTCATTAAATCACTGCCAGACTATTGTAATGTGCTTTATAACCTGCTTAAGGCAATAAAATAACAATATAATGTGTTCAAGTTGCAATAGGTTAAAATCCAGCAGCCAGCCAGACTTCTCTCAATATCTGAAAGGAGAGTGCATAATACTCCTGTGTTCTCCTGTGCATCTGTATATGGGCTACTTGTGCATTTTAGAGTAGAATATCAAATTTTATAGATGACTTCAAAGGGTACTACCGAGTAAGCTCCTGACGCCCTAACCTGATAGGAACCTAAGTGTAGCCTATGCTCCTCTAGAAGGTCCTTATAAATTCACTTTTTCATTTTGTATTTTACTTGCCTTTGGTCTGTGCATTTTCCAGTGTTAAGTTTATTGAAATGTGCAATAAGTGATATTATTTAATTTTAGGAAAAATTTTCACTACTAGCTGCAGCATTTTGGGGCTTAATAAACAAGTGACCTCATCTATAGAATAACTATAGCTCCAGGTGCTGGTACGGGAGAGCACTGGACATATATCCAGCATCCTTTCAATGTAGCCGCATAAGTTCACACATGTATTATAACAGGCTTATGTGCTTAGCGCGTTACCTCGCTTAAATCCTACCAAGGAGAGCTATCGCCAGACTTACTCATGGGTCGATAGAGCCTCAACATGCATGCAAACACACTGGCGGCACAAATATGAAAACATCTTGTGATTTCAAATCATTGCATGCAGCTGAGGAATTCGTACAGAAAAAACAGTGTTACAATGTGATGTGTTGACTGCGCACAGTGTGTGGCCTGTATGAGGGCTTAAACTGATTTTGAAACACAGAATCTGAAATGATCAGGGGCCTGATATTTAAAGAGTGTGGTAAAAAGTTTACAACATAGTAGATCTCTCCTGAAAATCGAGATAGAAAACAACTGGAATGCTGTAGTGCCCAAGGGGCCCTTTCCAGGTAATCCTCTTTGTTAACTGATAAACACGAAGTTTGTGTCTCTAGACTATATTCACTGTCAAGGGCCAGTCCCAAAAGGCAGGGAGAATTAGACTTTTGGTGCATATCTCCCTGGCATCAGTATCAATGACCAGAGAGGCAACAGAAAGGCAACACTTTGAGAGCAAGACTATGAGTTAAAACAACCAGATAAAAATCAAATAAACACACTGTCGTCCCACTTGCGTATCAACCTCAGCTGCATAAACACACACTTACGTCTGCAAACATTAACATATGGCATCCATCCAAGTCCATTTGTGTATATGTGTAAGCGTGCATGTGCATAATCCGTGAATGTGTATATACTCGTATGTGACAACGTGATGACCCTGACCTCACCAGACAGACAGTTTCAGACTGCAGTTGACTGAAAGGTAAGCTATTCTCTAAAACAATACATGGCTGAATGCATTTCAGCTTAGTGACACAGTAATGGAAAAGATATACCTTACATCACCTAACTTGATGGCAAGTCTGTCTCTATGATAATGAGCTGTTCACAGCAAATAGCAGAGGTTGTTAGGATGTCTCAAGTGACTCCAAGCTGTGAGTTTGCATGTCTGGGGATTTCAACAGTTACTGTGTATGGAGCACTATCTTTCAGGGGCTGTGGGGACTCTTATAACTGCTGTAAACACTTCAAAGTCTACCTAAACAACCTCTCAAGTATAGTAAATGGCTTGAATGGCTACAAAAGCTGCTATTTATTTATTGTACTAAATTCATTCTTGGCCTTGTTTTTCCATTCTATATATAATTTGCACATTGTATTATGGCTTTTCACGGCAGTGTACCTTTCGGGGGGCTCTGGCCAGATTGTCAGGGTCAAGCAGGTAGATGTGATCCTTGGCTCCCAGCAGAAGACGACCTCTCTCCTCATCCAACAGCAGCGATTGAGAGTGGAGGCCATCGGAGGGGCCCAAAAACAGAGATACACTGCCAGCTTGCAGCAGTTCTGGCCCAGAGAGAGTGACAGACAGACATGGAGACAAACAAAGAGATTAATACATCCCTGCAGTACAGTGTATGCACATACGTAGCTTACATTAAAAAATTCAACATCTAGCATTGCATTACAGTACATTGTTAAAACTATTTCAGCAGGATTATGCTGTCAAGCTCAGCTTATACTCTGCGGTTCATTCATACCGAAATCCCGAAGACAAGCACTGGGTTTCCTCTTCTAGAGAAAAACGTGTCTTTGCTTGACTTGAAACTCCCTAATCCTCTGTGGTTCAACACCTTGGCTACACTTGCTGATAGAGAAGAGATACAGTAGCAAATTATTCGGCCGCACTCCCAATAGATGGTGGTATAGTTTAAAGTTTATAGGTCCATTTCGGGTAGCTGAATACTGACTACATTTTCAATTCAGTACTGTGTCCTTGATCTCCTTGATCTAAGGAAATCTCTTCTATCACCAGGCTCTTTTCAGTGCGCCAGTATAGCAACATGCCTTGAATAAACACTGGCTCAATGCGGGGGAGTCCTGTGGGAGTCACTCTGAAAGGATTGACATAGTGATTACCCTCTTGGTGTGAAGGATTGGAGAGGTTACCAACCTTCAATATTTGAATTTCTAGGACCCCTCCACACCACACAATACTGCTTAATACCTCCTCCTATACACAAACTCACATAGCACCCCCACATGCTCATATCTCTCAGCCATACACACACACACACATCATGCCCTGCAGCAGACTAAACCTTACAGAGAGATTAGGCCTGCTAGCCCTTGGCTAACGCTAATCTGCTCTGTAAACACACCGCACTATGAGCCCATTGAAACTGCCTGCTTAGCTGTTGGGGCTTAGCATAGTCTTCAACACCTTTCTCCAAAGAAGAGCGCCCTCAACCCCCTAAACAACTCTTGATTAGACCCTCTGCTGGAGCTCTGAGGCTCTCTCATCCACACATTTATTTAAGTAAGACATCAGCACGCAGGCTTGCTGCCGACAGATTTAGGCTCTGCTGATCGACTAGTTTTAAGCTCTATAATACTATAATGTCTGCTATTGTACAAGTGCACACTACGTAACACAGGATGAGTGAGGTAACGGTAATGCTGCAGCATCACCTTTTGTCTGAAGACAAAAGTGAAGACTTGAAATGTGACCATGAAGTGGAAATACGCATTACTGTAATGATGCTGCATATGCATATGTGACATGTTACATAATTTAAGCATCATTTTGAACAACATTCATTAAAAGTACTTACTGAGCATTGTACTCTGCATGTAAGATAGCTGAGATAAGGCCGCTGTTCATGTTGCATGATCACAGCCTTGGCATGCCATTAATATGCAGCATAGGATGTTCTCTCCATGGCTTCACAGCCAGTATCAAATGTTAAGTCAGTAATAGTGATAAGAAACAAATAAAGATGAGCTCAAGAACAGTCAGATTTAATGCACTCAAATATGTTCACTAAATGGAAGTTAGTTACTGAGCAAGAAGAAGGAAAATGTCCTGTAATATGTTATTCTACTGCATTTGACTAATTAACAGTAGCTTTTTAATAATATAGGCTACAAGACTAAGGAAAACATTTAAATCACGACTACACACATAGCAGAGGGCCACGCTGTCTATGTTGATGTTGATGAAACCTGAAGTCCAGATGTGTTTTTCTGAGGAAAGTCAGTGAGTTTGGAGTAGAAGTAGTTGTTCTGGAGGTGTTCACTCAATCAGGGATGATTTCACTTTGATCATTTCACCCTTCACACATTGAAACCATGCTTCCACTGGAGGATGATGTGATGTGATGTTTGAATAGTGATTACTGCTGGGTGGCGTTGCTTTTGAAGAGTGTACACTGACGAGATGATGACACGATGTGTGCATGCCGTGTGCACTGGGTTGGGGAGGGATTTTGTTTTTGATAGATTCCTCTTTGCAAAGCCAAGAGACACACCCCAATAGAGTATCATAAAATCATCTCAGAAATATGGCTCCATTAAAACTCAATCATATATGAAAAGAACTGGTTTGGAACAAACATAAAATGAGACAGACCGCTGAGCTAAATACTAGCTTAACTGCTGAGTAAACACTGTCCCTAGCAATCATTATTCCTTTAGCTACTTACATATATTTATGTTGGACATTCATGACATACATGTGTATCTATTTCCAGCTATCCGGGGGTTTTGGAAGCCTTTGACCAGAAGAGAGCTTTTGGAGGCTGAAGTCAGAGTGAGTTTACTTTTAGGTCACAGTGGGGATTCAACTTTATAGAGCAAGACTGAAGTTCATTTGTGTGGTTTCTTGTAGCTGATTCATAGCATGAGGGATGGATACTTTGAAGTTAAGTTTGCACTGGAGTTTAGAATGGGTTTTAAGGGGAGCAATAATTTAACGTGCCCCTGGTGGCACAAAGCAAACAGACTTAGTTGACACAAAACTAAACACATGGGCCCAGTGCACATTGCCAGGACCGGCTAATAAAACACACAACAGATTGAACGACAATTTCCTATGGACCAAGATCAACATCAAATGCATGTTCTGCGTGTGAATTAGACTTAACAGGACCGGACTGGACTGCAACAAAGTTGTATTTGATTAAAACTGCAGGTTTATGTAATAAGGATACCTACATGACAGGATTAAGGGCTTGTGTTCGCGCTTTACAAAAAGTGACCAGGGTTCATTCATGTACGCATCAAACATGACAAACAGAGAATTATGATGTGGATTAATGGATCAGTAAGTGAGTTCTAAATCTCTCACTCTACTTTACAGTGATGTTTGAAAGACCATTTACTTTAACAGTGCATCTGAGTCTCCTAATCTCTCTTTTCATATTTTCCTCTTGGCTGTGTGCACAAAGCCACAAGAGGAATAGAGACAAGTGGAGACAAAATGTTACAGACAGAGAGAGAGAGAGAGACAGAGCTAGACATGGCCTTTGAAGATGCATACTGAATGGCTGAAATGCTACCAGGAAAAAAAAATGGTGAACATAACAAAACATTTGAGGGAATCATAGGTGAGTTAACGGAGTCATATATCTCATGTCGCTTTAACTATAACTCGAGCTAGTGGAAGTGCAACAAAGTGTATTTTGCTATCAAGACTGCCCTGGACACATACTCTAAAATTTGGACATGTCAAAGCAAATGTAAATATGTAACAACAATAAAATGAGCAAACAAATCAACACTATTTCAGATCTTACCTCTGTGGCTGAGTTTGACCCTGGGGACACTTTGTTTGATGCTTGCTCCAAAAGGGAGGGTGGCCAACAACATCAATCCCACTAATGGGACCCCTGAATGGGATAGTACCTTAATCCTCTTCCCTTTGCCGCCATAATTACTGCCAGACGAGCAGTGCAGAGTCCCAGTGCCATTCAGACGCTGATTAACAGAGAACTCTGTCTTCATGGTATGTGAATTGGTCTCGTTCTGTTTTTACTCCGTCCTTTTCTGTAACCCTGGAGGGAGACCGGAGAAAAGAGTCAAGCTAGGGAGGAGCAATCATACGTAAGTGTGTCTGTTTGTTCATGAGTGTGTGTGCAATCTCATTTAACTTCATGCAGGATATGTACCAGGTTTCTGTTGTGACTATTCAGCTGTTTCACCATGGATTCCTACAGGCATGTCACCTCTCTTTACCCATCCTACATCAGCTGTTGCCTGTCACTGGCTTTCCTTTTGTGTCGCCTTTAAATCTGTTTGCCCAAAACAAAGGTCAGGCTAACAAAACATTCACATTGTGCCATCTTTCACTCTGCCATGCCTCTTTCAGTTTCTCTCTGTCCTCCATCTTCTTTTGATGTGGATAACTCATTTAATCCTTTAGCTAAGTCATACTTGCCAAGAGTTTTAGCATTGGCTGATGGTCCTGTCAGGTCCTCCTTTATGTCCAGTAAAAAATGGGCCATGTCCTGTCTAGGACTTCACAGTGCATTAAAGAGGCCTGTAGCACAGACATTAATCCACCATCAATGAAAAGTGAGCCATATGAGTGAACAGTCATGGGAACACTCACTGTCTTTTCTGTCACTAATAAGCAAGGACAACGTGAGCGATACGCACTGATTTGACAAAATTAGATTTGTGGCATTGTGGCAAAAACTCAACATTTTTCAGTTATGGTCAGTAGGGAACTTTAACATTTAAACATTGGAAACATGCAAATGTGACAAAGTTTCAAACCCAGTCATTTTGACCAGGCAAAGATCCCGCTGGGATTGAAAATTTGTCCATTTAAATAAATGTAATGTTTGGAGCTAGTGGTAGGCATTGAGAAATAAAACAGGAACTAAGCTTTAATAAAGATTTCTTAACATGAAGAGCCTGAACAACTACTTATATAGCAAACAATGATACTTTAAAACCAGAAAAGCTACATGCTAGATATTGATGAATGTTCATTCTGATTACTTTCTTAATGAATTGTTACTGATTTACCCTGAATTGGGTGCTAATCAGTACAATTAAATGCATATTAGTAGTGTGTCTGTGCTACCTTAAGAAAAGTGGTGCATGATACCAAGTTGTTAGTTGGAATGCATTACCTAATGATAACCTTGCCCTAAATTACAATTGTTGTTTACGTAGTGCATCATCCTACCCAAGTACCAATGGGGTATTAACAGATTTATTAAACCTGCATTCCTGCACATTGAATCTAGCTAATAATTAACCCGACAATCGATGAAGAAATGAATGAATGCATTAAAAGAATGTTTCCCCCTTTAGACCTTATGGCTACATCTCTCTCATTACTTTCCCTCCATCCCCATGTCAGATAACACATATCAACCTGTCTTGCAGCAACATAAACAATGTCAACCTAGATTAATCAATCCAATGTGAAACACACATCACATATCTCAAATACTGAAACGAAGCATGTTGCTTCCAGTTGGAGCAATTGGACAAACAAACAAGAGAAGACACAATCACCTTTTGGGTGTCTATGCAGTGCCTAGGAAATGATATACAGTGAGATTCTGAACGCATACATTCATTCACTCCTAATAGATTTGCCTTGCACATTAAAATGTAAAATGGCATGTTGGCAGACAGATCCAAGCTGTAAAAGTACAACTCATTTGACATAAATTATTTTTCATGTCCAGTTTTGTAATCTGGTGTTCTGAGTTCATTACTGAGAATAGGGGCATGGTGGCTCCCATCCAAGCTCCCTGTAGTTTTAAACTGTAGAGAATTAGACTCTGATAAACAGATTGCTGTTTATCTAAGATGACAAATTGAGGCACCTTCACACCTTCAGGGTTAGAAGTACAGATATGGAGCTGTGTGTGATGGATGGGCAATCAGCAAACAGAGAAAGTGAGCAGGTTTAAATCTGCGCAGTCTTTGCAGTTCTTGTGGGCGACAGTGATTGTGCTGGGGCTCATCATCCCTACAGTGTCTTCAGGGGAGCAGTGACACGATTGCACCCATGTGAGTAGTGTTCAACTAATGTATCTCTCTTCACCGCTTGAGTGCCAACATCTATCAGTAGTACAGGCCTGTGCAGCACCCCTCTAGAAGAATACCCCCAAACAATGGAGATAGCTCAAGTGTTAGAAGAGGAGCATTAACAACTCTCCATCTGTTGAGAAAAGGGTGATAACAGTAGACCATCATGCAGGAAAAGACATAATATGTGCTGCCAGTTGGTCAATACTTTGGAAAGAGTGAATAATGAAGATGAAAAGAGAGATGAAGGAAAACAGGGAGGGAATGGGAGGCAAAAAAGAGAAGAAACAGGCAGCTTGTGCCATGTGGGTTAAGCTAACACCCTTATTTCCTGGCGGCCAGAGTCCCTGTTGTCTTTGGCAGCATGGCCGGCACACGGTGCAGGGGGTGATGGGAAACAATCCTGATGGCAATGATGACAGATTTAAAGCTAGCAGCCAATATGGTGCTGCTGGCTTCTGATCTCAGCCCAACATATAGCATTTTAGAAATGACACCACCTCAAATATATTGGCTTTTTCCAGTTTGGGCTCAACATCAAACAAATACAGCGTTTATGTGCCATAAACAGGGACAACAGATGAAAATTAGCCTGTTGAGCTAACTCTGGCTCATTTACAGTTATTTTACTGTTGATTAATGAGCACTGTCCCTATCAAATACAAAACAAATAAATGAAATGAAAATAAAACAGCCATTCACCAGCAGCCAAAAATCTAGAAATAAAGATGCTATATAAGAAATTTAAAGCAGCTGAACTGCAGAAGTTGTCAGCAGACATGGGGAAGGAGCAGATGGTGGAGAACTGCTTTGGCCATGGGCATTCTCACACAGAGACCACCCCTAATGAGGCATTTAGCAACACCCAGGTGCCCTGTAGAGTACACTATTATCAAACCCCTCCATCTCCACAGGACAGAGTGCATTAGCACAGCTATTTGTCTTTATTCCCTGACCACAGGCATTGACCTGGCAGAACAACATAGGTAATTGTTTCTAGCTCTCAAGACATTAGTTGTTTTTCTTGGCAACAGTCAATCATCTTTTCTTCTTTTTTTTAACCTCGCATTTAAGCAAGCATGCAACTCCCCTGTGAGTCTGTGTGAGTTCATGTCTCATCGGAAAAATACAGGACAGCCACCAGGCCACACTGTTTGTGTTTTCGCTAAACACAATCTATAAAGCATATACAAGGAGCATTACATTTTAAAGTTGTTCTGCAAAATATAACTCCAGTTATAGATGACAGTAAAGAAGAAAACACAACACTGTTCAAACACAGACAAGCACCGCTCTTTCTCTTATTTCACTTTCCTTAACAAGCTGAAAGACTTCTAGAAACAAAGTAAAATAGCACTGTCAGCTCTGTGTCCAAAGGCTACTATAAAAACAAGAAATATTAATCTGAAGGGTCCAACATCTGTATTTTTTAACTCCCGTCTACATGCATTGCCTTAATAATGTTCGCACTACACACTTAGTCCAGATCTCACTGTGTTAAACTATATGCTGAAAATTAACTGTTGCCAGAGAACAAGTAAATTTAAAACATAAAACACTGTTTAGATCTGTCTACGTTCATTGTATCATGAATTTTTCTGTAATTTGTTTATTCAGGTCATAAAGTAAACATCAAGGCAGCAAGCTGTGATTCATTTTAGATTTTAAACATTATCCCACTTATCTGAGTGAAACACAGTATGTATCAGCTCAGCATGTGTGCTTCTCTTGGGAAATTACATATCACTCCAAAAAATGAATGCAAAATAAATTGCCAAAATATTCCCTTACGCACAAAATTTAATCATCCAAACACAGTGATACAGACAGAGGTGGGCTTTGAAGTTGAAAGTGCTTCAGTAAATTAGTCTTAAATAATGAATGAATGCATAGTACAAAACATGTTAGGTAAGGATATCTAATACCTCTCCATGGACAACAGGGATCATTTGATCCCTTGCCATTAGGAAAGTCTGTATTTCCCGCAGCCGTTTACCTTCTAATAAATCCTATAAATCAGAAATCCACAGGCTGTCTGATAACAGAAACTCTCACAGAACTAAACAACAGTGGAGTAATGACAGTTAACTCCACTGCCCAAGTTACAGAGTTTATGTGAGGATTTCTCAAAGCGAATCACTTACGTCCAGTTTTGCCCCACACAAACGCATTCACAACACCGCATTAAAAATCACGGACATCTCATGACAATCACGCTTTGCTTGAAACCTCGATGCACGAAATCAATGAATGGTTATTCCCAGACGAGAGGACATTCCAGTGGAATTCCTTCCGTTTTGGAAGTGAAGAGTACGTCTGTGGGAAAAACCAAAGGAGATGGATAAAATTCCCAGAGGAATGAACCCTGTCTGTCCACGTTTTGTCCCTCCCTAAGCTGTTAAATTCGCTTTATGTTTAATGTTGCCGTTTAATCATCCATTCTTTGTCAGTGGAAGACAAGAGCCCACAGCTCCACTACTCAGCTGCATACAAGTGAGACAGTGACTGCCACTGTCTCACTTGTATTTGGTTGAGTAGTGGAGCCAAGTGGAACCAACGGGGCCGAGAAGTGATACTGGATCTGTGGTTGAACTTTTTTAACTGGAGACAATGGAAACTGAAAAACAACAAATGGAAACAAAGTCAAGCGGCTATTCAAAACTGGGAAGCAACCATGTAACTGAGACAAGGCCATATAGATAAACATATGAACATATGTGTGTGTGTAAGCTAATACCATACTGAGGTAGGCAGATGGGAGCCACAGGGCATGGAAACAGTGACTGACAGATGTAAGTGCTCTCACTTGTCTCCTGATGGCCTAAGGATACCAGGGTCCACCCATGTATGCTATGCAACAACTCCTCTCAAGAGCATTAAAGTCTTCTACAAATGTGGGAAGCAGCTCTTTTGTTCAGTCCTGAGAATGCTTTTGTTATGCGGTTTCCCTCCACACCAGTCCAGTACGGACAGAGGAAACATGGAGCTGCAGGGCAGGCAAATCCAGCCGGGTTGTCTGCCTGCATGTCTTTGGCACCTAGCCGTTGTAGACTTTCTAAACATACTAACATAACATCACCACTGCAGTAAAGGTGCCATTGCTGCTTTGTCTGTCCGCACCAAAGGATTCTGAAAACATGACCATATAAGGCTAGGCTAATGTGCAACATGACTTCAACTGTGTTTTAATAACACTTTCCACCCAAAACCTGTTGAGTTTTGAGAAAGCACTCTTTCAGTTTTTAGTTTTCATCACCATCCAGGAGAAAGCCTCGGCATGAACTGCATGAGGTTGTCACAGAGCGCAGGAATGGTGCTATAGGCTCAAAACACAGCTGAATATTAAGGCAGTGATTTTTAGGGTAATGCTGGATGAGTCCAGACACGCCATTCAGAACTGGAGTGATTTAGAGCACTACGCAGCATGGGTTTGTGTTGATACAGTGAACAAAGGCACCCACATAACCGACCAGGACCCTTCAACCAGTCACACATTGTAACTTCTTATCAAATCCACTTTCCCAGTCATACCAGAGCACTCACTGAAATGAGATTAGGATACAGTTTCATCGGCAAAGTGTGTTGTCACGTCTCAAAAGTGCCTTAAAAATCCTCAAAGCCAGCTCACAAGTGTACACCTCCAGGCTGTGGTTTCAGCAGTCCTCAGCCTGCCCCATCTCCAGTCGAGTGAACCTGTGACTGCCTGTGTGCACAGCAGTCTGCATTAAGCATGCCTGGCAGACACCACCTCAGTGATTGGACGGCGTTGCGAGAAAATCAGACAAAATGTTCTGAGTTGTCTTTCTGTGGCCCGAAGCAGAAATCATTTATTTACCTCAGTCATGCTGATGGAAAGCCCTGAAACACTGCCAGAGAAATCAATGTCCACACAACTCCAATCTCTCCCCCTCTCTCCGCCTCTCTTTGACAGTTCCTTTGCCTCTCTCACAACACCCCCTCAACCCAAAGCTCCTTGTAGGGAAGCACAGTAAGAGTGATACTTGAGACAGTTAGTTATATAGAGAGATATTTATTCCCTTTATGCTGCAAAGTAAACCACAAAAATACACACATAGCAGTCAGCTCCATAAGAAAGGAAGTACGTTCACTGCTGCATGCTATGTACTGTAAATCCGCAATGTGAATATTTTGGATCAGGAAAATTAACCAAGCTCGGTTACTTGATGTTGCCCAGATGCTATCAGTTATCATTAAAGTGTGTCGATACATCAGGCTGTTATATCGCTCAATGTGTGCATCTAGTCTCATTCAATTTGAGGGTATATGGAGCTCCCACACTTGCCCCCCTCCTCAAAAAAACAGCCTAAACACTAATCAAACACAGTTGGCACCCTAAAATTCTGCCCCTCAAACAATTTCTAATACCTCTCTAGCTCTATATATCTCTCAGTGGTGTGAAATTAAATATTAATGCATCGTGACACATTGATTTGAAGTTGCAAAACCAGCTGCATTGAAAAACGGGTTTAAATACATTAAAATCACATTAATGTGCTTTTATTCTTCAAAACATTTTCAATCCATTACTGTTTTCAGTTAAGATAGACATCTCTTCTGTCTGATAAATAGCATGTTAAACAGAGATTGGCCAATTTTAGGATTTAAAGGATTACTGTACATGCTCCTTAAAGGTTGATAAAATTCTTTACAGGATCATAAACTCCTTTCAAAATCCACTGTATTATGTGAAAAGTTAGTTGTCAGCATGCTTTAAACAAGAAGAATTTTAGAATCAGAATTTCTTAAACTTGGGGGCACATATTAAATACTAGTTTTGAAGGGTTGAATTTTGACACTTTAAACTTTTTGCTCTGCAGAACATAAAGTTGGAGAAGTTGTCAAAAACATCAAATAGCCTACGTTTCAAAATACTAAAAGGAAGGAAGAAAAAAGTCTTCAAAGACATAAAGTCACATGTCTAAATCTACAAAATGTACTGTGTCAAACATTGAGCAATATAACAGCATGAAGTATCGACACACTTTATTGATAGCTGATAGCATCTGGGCAACATCAAGTAACCGAGCTTGGTTAATTAGCTACTTTAATGCAACAGATTGGAAAGGCAATAGCAGAGTAGCCACAATACCATAAACTAAAAAACAGCACCGCGCTGTACCTGATAAAGAGCTCCAACTTTTGTAAGAACTGCATTAGATTTACATTATCGTTGTTTTTGCGTGTTTCATCTTACCTGCGCACTCAACTCTGCCTCCTCTCAGAAGCAACACATGCCCGCACTGTGGACCGCAGCGTCACTCTCCTTAATTGCCTGGCGCACAGAGAAAAGTAATAGACTTCGTCCGGACCAAAAGAAAAGAAATGGAATACTTCCCCTAAATATGTCCACTCCCCTTAATTGTAGTTAAACACACACTGGCGCTCTTGAACTCTTGGTGCACTCTCTCTCCCTCTGTCTGTGTGTGTGTTTGCGCGCGCGCGCGCGTGTGTTTTGGTGGTTACTCTGTGGCAGTCCGGCCCTGGAAAGACTGCAAACTCTCAATTATGCTGCTGCTGCTGAGGGGAGGGGCCTCATCATCCTCAACGCTACATGCCAGACTGACTAGTTCACTACACGTCCTCAAATTTCACCCACACCCTGTTTTTGTCGCTATTGTACTTACTTTGTAACATTGTGTATTTCATTAACATTTGCTGTACAATAGAAACAAAATATCAAATTACATGGATATTCTGTAAAAGAGATGCATATGGGCTATTAAGGTGAAATGGAGTATAGAAAAACATTAATTAAAAATTTGACAATAATCAATCAAGACTGTGGTTGTAAATGTTGAAATATTATAGATTCTGGTCCAGAGGATCTGCAGCCCTTTCCCAAAAGGTAAACATTGGAGGGGTCTTCTTGATTAGTACAAAGCAGGTGTCATGCTGGATGAGAATTCCACAACCTGGCAACCCCAAAGTTGTTCTAATGAATGCCTTATATCAGATCTATAAAGCATTAATAAACAATTGATTAAACATTAAAAAGTAATTCATTACAGCCCTTTATGAAGGCTGTCTTTTTAGAAAGAGTTACCGAAACATGATAGAAATGTGATAGATATAATATAATAAGATGATTGATTTGGGTACCAACGTAGAATAAGAATATTATGAGGTGGAGAGACAAAGAACTTTGTATGTCTTAATTTCTAGTAAATGGGAGTGACTTATGTGTCTTGAAAATGTGTGTCACGCCACTATAATTACTAAGTTTGGGATTTGTGAGCGTGCATGTCCAGTCAAGGCCTATGCTAATCATCTTTCTGAACCTGGTGTTTGCTCCTCTGGGGGTTCCCTCCGGTGAGAACAGAACAGCTGTATTTGGGTTCAGACAGCAGATATCCTGCCGGGCGGGATGCCTTGGCCTCACGTCTTTTAGACAGGAGCGTGCAGTCCCAATCCCCTGGTTTGATTTTGAAGTAAACATGGATTTCTTTGGCACTCTCATAAATGAACACACAGACATGAGTCAGTTTAAATTTTTTTTTTCCTTCAACAGAAGTAGTGGAAGGGTATGAGCCAAGTACAGAAGTTGCATTCATTTGGGATGAGAGCTGTAATGTTGGGCCTAGAAAAGATAGTTGCAGCATGTCCCACTCATAAAGTGAGATTGGATCCACTTGTTATTGCACTTTGGTGGTAATTGACCTATTGCTGGTTCAGCTCAGGGTGTGTATGTTCACCAGATGTGACTGGGTCCAACCTACCTAAGAGGATTAGGTTGAAGGTTAGCAGGTTAAAACAGTGTCCTCCCTCCCCATTGGGAGGTTCGGTGTCAGGGTGTGCACTTCCTCAGGACAACTCCCTCACACACGCACAAATAAAGAAAACCATTAGTGATGAGAAGAATTGGTGACATAAATTGTGTAAAACAGCACATTCTGTCCGGTGTCCATCCCAACCCTGCCCATTCTCCTGAGAGTTGTGCGAAACATATGTCTGTGTGCTCACGCAGAATTTGAAAATGTTCTAAAAATCTGTGGTCTCAAAAAAGAGAGGGATGCCGACACCTATGTGGGTCATAGGTTGTTTTAGTGGACAGTTCAAGAGGGATTTTGGCTAAGTTCCCAGAACAGCTGCCAAGTTATTTAGAAATCAGTGGCTAAGACCAATGACAGCCCAGCAAGGGGTCCATTCATCCAATTAGGGGCAAGAGCAGTTACTCAACATGAGAATGAAGGACAAATTGCCAATCATTATTTTTCAGTCTCCTTGTAGAGACGCTTGTCCCAAGTACATGTGAAAGGGTCATACAGCAAAGTGGAAAATGTGGTTAAACTCTTAATTGGGATTTTTTAGTGTTTGGGTTATAAAGTGTTCAATTGTATATGTGTTGGTATGCACAAGACACAAGCGCACACACACACACACACAAACTCCCTATTCGTTGACATATGGTGTGTGAGTGAAGTGAGAGGATTGGGCAATGCAAGACACGATAAAGCAAACCAAAGAATAACCCCCTAATCCCCCATCATTTCTTCAGTGTTGTTATCCAGTTGATCCTCCATTAAGGAGGATCAACTGTTCACTCTGGATGAGGTGGGAAGCTGCAGAAATGTGAGATCAGCAGTTAGTGATTTTTGGAAGAATATCCCATGTTGGTGGTATTGCTAAAATGTAAACAGAGGTCATAGACATTGGAGGAGGACGAAAATGTTATCTGAAGTCATAGAGGAGAAGAAATGTTTCTGTAAGAATGTGAAATCTTCTCTCTTTCAAAGGGATTAACTCTTACCAAATTGGAAACACTTTCACAAGTACATTATGTGTTTGGGATATGTAAGTGGCCAATATATCACTTCACCGTGTTTGGTCCATATCTCCTGTCTCATCTTCTTAAAGTTTTGCTTAAGCACTTGGCAGTTGGTAAAACATTGAAGGCTAAATTATAGTCTCCAGTAGGCTGAAATGCTCTGTGAAATGAGGTGAGAGTGCAGAAATTCTCTTAAACGTGAGCATTTGTTCCATTAGTAGGTTCGCAGTCCTCAGTTGTTTACAGAAAGCAACAGCTCTTCTTACATGCTTGTGGTATTCATGAGGGAGAGGGCCTTGTACACAAGTGTAGAGTATAGAATGCAGTGCAATCTGTGAATAATTTCTAACAGTAATCGTGAAGATCTCCAGTGAAACGGCAGTCAGCCAGGCTTGGTCACCCAGGGAGCTCCTACTCTACATGAGGCAAAACACACACACACACACACACACACATGCAGGCTTCCAAGTTTTAGTGCCAATAGACTTGAACTGATTAACTAATCTTGATTACATGAGATGCCACCAGGCTTGTAGTGCTCTAAAACAAGTGGAGCAGAGCTAATTGTCAGTGATTGTTACTTATCGATGATTAGGGATAGGGATCATTAATTAGATCTCAACTAGACATGTCAACAAGCATGGAAGGACTTTTCTAACCCTAACTCCAATTCACATATACAGTACAGAAGCGTAAGCAAATGTTGAGCAATAAAAAAATAGCATATATGGATAAAGATGTGATTTGGTTGTTTGTCTTTTACTGGCTACTTACATATGAGATCTGATCAAATGGAGCATTGGTTGTGATCATATGTGTATCTATATATCCATGTTCTCTGACTCTTTGTCTAAGGACACTTTCATCATGCACATACACATACGGTCACACACGGTCTCACCCACCTTACGCTTCCCCTTCAGCGATTCCCAGTCAGGTAACCATAAAACTCTTTAATGCACCATGAAAGTGATAAATGACAGCACAACACAATAAAACTATATGGCCAACATTCAAACAGTTGTCAGCATACTTCCAGGTTATGGCTGTGTTGGGGTGACATCAACAGTGCTGCATAAATCACACAAAGACTTTTTTCACGCTATGGGTGTCACTTTGTAACTTATAGGTGCAGCTTCCTCTCTGCAGTATGTGACTGGTAAGATGGAGAGAGTTCAATATGAATATAGAGGCTTTCCTCTGTGAACCACACATGTTCTCTGCTTGTTTTAAAATCCATTGAATTCACTGTAAAGCGATGCAGAAGTAAAAACAAAACTGGAGTGTACATTAAAGATATAATGCTTTTAATTGCATTTTTATAATTGAAACTATCAAACAATGAGCAGATAGACCTTTTACCACCTGAACTACAACATACATTTTAATGTCCATTAATTTTACCTAAGTTAAATATTTAAGAACCCTTTTAATCACTACTAGAAAGGAAAATGTGCTGCAATGCCGATTCAAGCAACATTTTGTAAGATTTGTTTTTTGTGTGATTTGGCGCCCCTACCGTTTCAGAGTGTAATTCACCGCTGTCATAAATAAGGGCAGCTGTGCATGTGCATTTGTTATGATTACGTTACTTAAAAAACTAGCAAGTCAACAACTTTGCTAACACAGCCAAACATTAAGCAAGTGCGACAACACATGACATAGCCATATTACTTACTAGTCCAACTGTGTACTGTGTATACCAGCTTGTCATCTGTCTTGCAGTCTTTCATTTCAAAAAGCTCTCTCTTTTTCTCTTCTTAGCTCCTCGGTCAACGTCCTCTTCGGTCTCTTCACCATGAGTTACGTTATGTCTACAGAGGCTGCTGAGCACACTCGTTACCGATGTCCGAGTTCGCTATGTAGTAAGTTTGCCAACATCAGCTCAAGATTTATAGCTAGCCACTAAACCTCTGTCTGTGAAGGCCAGCTCTGTCTGATATTTATCTTGTCCGGTCTCTTGCTCTGTCACTCTCTCCTCGCTTCCTCCTCAGATGCCTTCTTTGGTTCCTTTGTAGCCTCTCCCATGATATCCATCCTGTGAATACCGAGCAAAATTCTTCCAAAGAATTTACATTGCACATTATACATTTTTTGCTTCTTCTTATTGCTTGCTTGCTGAAGAGTCGTGTTGGTGCCGTAAAGCATTTTGCAGTTCTTGGGATATATGTCCTTTCTGGGATTCCAAAGTTACAAGTCAGTGTAGCATCAAAATGATTTTGAAACTGTTATTCTGAGATAGAATTACTACATAATGTTGCTTTAACAGCTCACCTCATCCTTGCTTATTTTCTTCCTGTAACTTCCCATAAAACCTATGTCATGTCTCAATAGTTTTGTTATATTTAAACAAACACTGGATCCTCCGAGGCATAAAAAATAATTTTCTGTGTCGCCACTCATTTATTGTTCTCACTTCCTCTAATAAACACACAGTGACCCAAACAAAATAACTGCAAAGAGTGCGTTTCCCTGGCTAGATGGGAGGCAAGCAATCACAGCTTCAAACATCACACTCCCACAGACACAGTCTAAACTGTAAACCCACAGCCCAATTAAATGCATTTTCCAAATATACACACATTTCAGCACACTTGTTCACCAAGCAATACTTCCAAAGGTAAACACTACACATGTAGGCCCGTTAGACTGCAGCAATAGCAAAAACATACAACCAGAGAGGTAGAAAGTGAGCACACGCTGAGATAATGTCTCCATTTTGTTTATTTATGTTCTGAGTTTGTTAGTAATTGTCAAGTGTCTGAGCGTGGAATTATTTATTTATTTTCAGCTGGATCATGCAGCTTTGTGGCTTGCAGAACAACACGCTCTACAGCAGGAGTGAGGTGACCTGAAAGTGGAAACAGGTGGGATGTACAGCAGCTGGGAGAAGAGAAGGGAAACAGAGAAAGTGCGACACATCAAGAGGTATGTTGTATGAAATGGTCTGCTTCGAAAGAAAAAGAAGAATAATAAAAAATAAAGGATCAAACACAAAAGCACATAAATGCAGGAAAACCATTCCTTGTTACCCACAAGAGTAAAATGAAAAGTGTTGAATGCAGTCATGAATAAATCTTGGGCTCTAAGTTATTTTATAGATGAAGCAGTTGGAAAACACACAAAGAAAGAAAAACACATGCGATGGCTACAGTATTTTCTTTATTTCTCTCGTTGCATCTCTTCTTCCTGATTATTTGCAGTCTCAGGTCCGGGCTGGATACCGGCTAGTGAACAGGGTATTCCGCTGTGAACAGTTAAAGGAGCATGGTGAAACTGTTCTGTATCTGAAATTATTCTGTGCAGGAAATAACCAACGGGAAACCACAAATGTCTCCCTCAGTGAAGAGCTGCCAATATCAGTATCACTTTCTCTCGAGCATTTATCTTTTCTGTGCAGGAGAGAGGAGGAAAGTACCGATCATGAAGGAGGGAGTGTCTGTCCTAGGAAATGGATGGCTGTTATCTTGCCATGACTTGTAAAAATGTATGTTATTCTAAGGAAAATCATGTGCAGAAACGTGCGTAACAGAAATCCACACTCACAGATGTTAACTAGAGCTTCACATTGTACAAAATTGACAATGGGAATTTGGGGGGACTTTTTAACCCTAATACCGCCTCTACTGTCACACCTACTTGTCAAAAAATGTTTCTGTCTTTCAGGTCAAATATAGACAAACTCAGTAAAAATGTCAATTTTTTGGCATGGTATCCAGACTAAATAGTTGAGGCCAACGTCTGCCTGAGATCTTGATAGGCCTTCACATTCCTCTCTAGTGAAATAAACATCTGCGGATCTCATCAGATAAGCCAATAGCACTTCTTAGGAAGAGAAGAAGATAGCAGGAGAGACCGATAGAAGGATATAGTGTAAATTAAACCTTCAGGGAAGGAGGCTGACATGCAGCCTCAGATGGTCTGCGAGTCTTTGAACAAAACACATTTAATAACATCCTCCCCTGTGTGGTTTGTGAGCGTATGTGTGTGTCTGTGCGATACGGCACAGCTGTGCTATGTGTCATTTTATCAGGGAGACCTCTCCTCCTGCGATTAGCTGTTATCACTGTGTAAAATAAATCCAAAATTATATAATTGGTTCAAACACAGGAGGATTTCTGTTGCTCATCCCATTTTCTTCCACTGTTAAGTGTTTAACAAAGATGACAGCCAATACATTTAATAAACTGTATCCATATATTATGACTTTGGAATCTTTTCAGCCTGTCTGTGTGGTAGAAATGAGAAAAACAAGAGGTTTTTGTGATATATCAGAACCAGATATAAAGAGACAACACAAAACTGAACCCACACAAAGCTCTCAGTCAACAGGCGTGACACCTTTAAGTTATTCACTTATGTAGGGGTTTCAACTTGTGTTGTCATCAGAGAGGGTCAGATGTTGGCAGCAAGGAAAGGAAATGGAGACAGGAGGCATGTGCACTCAGCTTCCTGTCAGAAGGCTTAATTGTTGTGCTCCAGTGGGGATGGTGGAGTTTTTTTCTCAGCTCATTCTCTCTCTCTCTCTCTCTCTCTCTCTCTCTCTCTCTCTTAGTCACCTTCATTCTCTCCATCTCCACAAGCTTTTTATTAAGGCTACGTTGTTGACATGTGATTCATATCTATATTTTTGGGCCATCAAATAGTGTGAGTTGGATAGATAGAGAAAGCCCAAGGGGGGAGAGAGAGAGGATTGCTGATAGAAACACAGCAATGCCTGTGGCCCAACTTGGCAGACTTTACGGCAATTCTCACAGCTTATCAAACATCACAGTTCAATCAGTCAGGGTTGGTAAGGGGGGGGGGGTTGGGCGACGCGGGGCTCGTCCCCTGAGGTGGTCCCACATTCACAAACATTGGGACAGGTCGCCTTTAAAGATGGAGTCGGAATTTGACATGCCAGAGTAAACAATGTTAGCTCTGATTCCAGTACAGAAAGGCTGGCTGTATACTTGTGTGTGGTAACCCAAGAGAAAATAATTATTTATGGAATACAAGAAAACCACATTTTACTGTTAATGTTAATGAAAAATGACAGTATTTTTAGCGTAGCTCTTTTGGAAAAGGGTGTGTATACTCAATCAATACCTGTTTTTGATATTTACAGTATTAGTGTAGCTATACATTTAGTCTTTTTTTTGTGTATGTGGGTGGGATGCAAGGCTGCAGTGGGAGTATGTGTTTCAGTGTGTCAGCTCTCTGCATTCCCTAAATGAATCATTTTAAATCACTGCTGCATCCTGTGCTGGCTTCAGCTTGTAATTGTGGTCACTCAAGCATAAAGAGCAAGAGAGAGGGGCAGACAGAGGAGAAAAAGCACAAAATAGAAACTGAGATGGAATCAACGATAACCTCACTGCTCTTACTGAAGTACTGTAAACTTTAATGTTTTGAGGCCATCAGCACGCCAATAACCCTTCTCTGTCTTGTGAAGAATTCCCCACTTTTTCCTCTCTTCTGTCCCTGTTGCTGAATCCTGTCAACAAATATATATTTTTTAACATTATAAAAGCCCAAAGCTCCTCTGTTTCAGCCTGCCATCCCTTCACCGGAAGTTAGAAGAGACATGCCATCATACCGCAGCCAAAGTTGGACTATATGATCAAATTACTGATAGAGAATCAACTCTTTGCCGCACCATTGACTCCCCCATTCAGCCAGTCATTATTAGGCTTGAATTTCTGCACCTATTCGTTATAACAACGGAATACATTTACATGACTTCCATTAAGTCTCAGAGGAATGTATTGACTCAATCAGTGTGTTTTTAATCTACGGCTTCACTCAGCGTTGATGTCTGGTGCTGGCTGGGCTGCTAGAAACCATAAATCACTCTATTACAGTATTTTAAACAATTGAGAACAATTAAGACCAGTTAACCACCCAATTACCAACACATTCTGATTACTGAGGAACCTCAGCATCATTACAGAGAAGTTTGATGCTAATAAGGTCACAATCCATGCTGAGGTGATTCAGTAACTTACTTACTTCCACTATAAACCTAAGATTTAACTGACCAATTTGGACTAATTGGAAACAATTTTCAGCAGTTAGGGGTTTCAATAAAAGTAAGTCTACTTATAGAGTGCCTCGGTAGGGGCCCCTGATGGAGGCAAATAACAAGAGTTGGGTGGAAGGACACAAAATCCCAGGGTCTCGGCAAGGTGGGAGACGTGAGTAATTACAGGTGTGCGTGTATGTGTGTATCTGTGAGTATTTGTGTAAGGACATTTGGAATGAGGCCCTCAGAGAGAGTCTTGTGTGGCACCTGACTGGCTGAACGGGCCAGACCGAGCCATAAAAACACCTTCACCTCCATTAGGCCATAATGAGTGCTGTGTCAGGCTGCTGGATACTGCACTCTGGCTGCTACCACACAGCTTAAGCCATCACTGAAGAGGAAACGAGGAGTGATCGGTACAATGACTCACTGTGAAGTGGAAGTGGCACTGGGACAAGCCAGGGATATAGGCTAGAAGTAGTGGCAGGGTTTCCATCCACAGTGCTTATTAACCAGCAGGGTGTTGATGTTGAAACAGGAGGCAACTTGTAGCCTTTGCGTCTGTGTGTGTGTGTGTGTGTGTGGCTGCGTATGGGGCCGATAAAAGTAGCAGCACAAAGTTTTATGTATGGAATTTCATGTTTCACAGCACCATTCTCCCCACTGCGCCATGTTAGTGCACCTCCCTCTTCAACACTGTCACAGGCTGGTAACACCTAATTGTGTCATGCAACAATAATCTCTAATGGCTGATTACATGAATACAGATGGAGTACTGTGTGGAAGCACACAGAAAATATGTGGTGTGAATAAACCTGAAAAGCTAAAGCTACAGCTTCAGCGGTGCCAACATGCAACATGAGCTGCGGAATCAGACTGAATTTCAGCCACCTTAATGTTTATTTACATGGCATTCTAATAACCAAACTGCTTGACTTTGACACCTATAACAAAAGAAGTGGAAAATAATTAGAGGGCAGGAAAGGAGAGAACAGGACAAGGCAGCGATAAAGTTTGGAAAATGAAACCCTTTATCTGCTTTTCACTGTCAATGACTGGAGTTTGAGCTTGCAGTAAAATTTTAACCTTTCAAATCACAGGGTCATTCCTTAGAATCGCTACAAGGAGCCGGTTATAAATCTAAAGGGTTTTATTTTTTTCCACATGGGATAGCTCATTAGATTGAAGCGGTGCAACTGAAACCAATACCATATGGTTGTTAACGGAAGAAACTCAATTAGTAAGCTAACAGGGTCATATGAGGGCACTGGGTTTCAAGAGAGTGATGGACGAACATGAAGGTGGAAGCTACATATGGTGGTTTCTCAGCATACATTCAGAATTGAGAAACAAAATGCAAATAAGTAAGGCAATCTTGAATATATTTATACCTTTAGGATCAACACATTTAGCTCAAAGAAAGAGCTTGACATTTTAGGAAACAGACTTTGCTTTCTTGCTGAGCATCAGTTGAGAGGATCAATACCACCCTCGTGTTTTTATGGTGAATATAAGCTACAGCATGGAGATGGTTAGCTTAGCTTAGCGTAAAGACTGGAAACAGGGGACAGCTTACGTACCAGAATTTATAAATCCCATTAATTAATATGTATGACTACAAGTTGTCACTTTTACACTTTGAATGTACTAAAAAAACGGGATATGATAACTGATGTGATAACTCGTTAGCTTTAGAAGCACTGGTAGGTGGATTTATCTTACCTGTTGCTAGCTGTTCCACTGCTTCCAGCCTTTATGCTAAGCTACATATTTAGCATACACATATTAGAGTGGTATTACGTTTTCTAACTCTCAACACGAAAATGAACAAGGGTATTTCCATCAAACTGTTCCATTATATTGCTCCAAGATTCTGAAGCTGTTTTAAAGTTTCTGGAGGTACAATTTGTTTACAAAGTTGCATCCTCTCAACTTAATTTAAAAAACTAATAAACCAAAGAGGCCGAAATCTTTCCTAACCCTTTGCCCCCTCAAGGAATAGGATGCCTCTTCAAGCCCATTTGTCTGGCCTCAACCCAAACCTTAACCTTAAACCCCAACAAATAACCGGTGGCTTTCCTCCAGCCCCCTCACTCTATAAGCAAGACCACCTGGGAAACTGTCTCTAGTCTCTGGTCTAGCCTCTACCTGTTTGAAGATCCCAGCATGAATCATGACCTCATTCTGTTGAGTTAATCACATCACAAAAAGCAAGGATCCTCGCAGGAAACAAGACTTAAAAACCAGGAAGTTCAGACAGAGGGATAGCCCGAGGCTGGTAATCAATCATGATGTGTCTGGAGTGAGGTCACTTGCACATGTATGTGTGTGAGTGTGTGTTTAAAGCATTCATTGTTTCAAACATGTTGTGCTATGTATGAACTGCCACTACATTAAATATGACCTTGCCCAACCTTTGTGAAATTGGACAAGAGGATAAGACATCTATGTTGCCACAGTAACCACCAGCTCAGTTTTGGCTTCACTGAAATTTGGACCCATCCTGACAGGAAACCTCATTATGAAAACATAACAGGAAAAATACTTCTGTGAGAAGAATGTTTTTTGAGCGAACCTTCATGCTGAGATTTTGATTGAGATGACATTCATTGCCGTTGTTTGTGAATTCAGTACGACCCCTTGTTTCCAAGGTTACAACATGGCACCTTCCAATTAGTGACAATGTTCTGACTGACAGGTAGAGACAGTAAGGGCGCTGATGTTCACCCAGCTTCACAACCTTTTTCTCCCTCTGACAGTGCAACAGAGGAAACTGAGATAAAATGGTTTATATTTTATTTCTATACTACTTAACTACTCGGGTTTCTCCTTCCTCACACGATGTGGCCACTTGATCCATGTCTGATTGAGGTTAAAATTGTTATGAAGACACATTTTCTTCTAATGAGAGTATGTGTTCACGTTTATCATTCACAGTAAAACTAGAACAGACTTCTTCAATCCCACAATCCCTTAGGGCAGAACAGAAGAACATAGGCTGTCTGCAAAGTGGAAAACAACACATCCTGGGGCCTGAGGTCTGTGGCATGTGTCGTGAGTTAGAATTGAAATTGATTCATTCCCTCTGCTGACGGTCTGCAAGATCAGATTTTGGCTACGCAGCAGTAATAAATCACATTAATATGGAATGTATTTCATTTGATTAGTTCCCTGCCTTCATTTGCGCGCACACGCACAACATGTAGATGCAGGCTCTCATACACATCTTACATGCAGGGAAAGATGCCTGATTTTATCAGGGAATAGCTAGCTCTGGAAATTATTATAGTGTTCATGATAAGTCATATGCAGCTTGATACACCGCACCTGTTCCACTGACACATTGGCTGAATAAAAGAACAGGGCAGGTCTGTAAATGCACACTCCTCTGCTGTTTATAACTTTGCTCTCAAGTATCCTAACCCTCTGTCTGCCTTTTCTGTCCCTCTCTTTAAGCTGTTTTTGCCAGAGCCCTTCTAACGGATATAGCTGGTAGCCATGGTTAATGTACCGTATCATCGTATGTGACACGTTATCCTTTCATCATACCTCTTTACCTCACTGCAAATGTGAGTACATTCTGTGTTTTAGTGTGATAGAATCCAAGCCATGGAGCAGATTGTTTTCATAGTGTCTCCATTACCGTCAGTTCTTGTACAGGTCTAAGGAAGTGTAGAACATGACTGCAGCACAATGCATCCTGTTTGCCCTGTTCAATTTGTCAAAGCTTAAAGGACACCAAAACAGCTGTTTGCTCATTGCCCTAGCTACAGTACAGTCCTTGAGCCACCTGGCTATCTATATGGTCAGTGTCTGAATATTACATCTGTTAAAAGTAAAACATTGGTCATGATAACACAATTATCAGGACTGTGGTTTGTAACATCATCTCCCTGGTAAAAGTTGAAAACATGGCCATCGGTTGATGCTCTTTTATGAGCTATCACTGGATGTTGTACAGTACAGTAGAACAGAATAATGTAGTGATGGTTAAGTACTAGGGATGCTGTTAAGCAAGACCGCTTGAATGATTCGGAGGCCCCAAGCTGGACATGCCAATGATTATACATCTCTGCTGTGTTAGAGCTGGTTTTTTGCTGTTGACAAAATATCTAAGCTGCACCCCTGCTGGCTTTAGCTGCAGCGATTGTGCAGACTCTATCAATGAATTTCAATGTTGTAAACCTATTTTCATGGACTCACTCTCCTCTTCATGGCCAGTGAATTTTATTATTACCTTTAAAAGGAAATGGTCTGTTGACTGCCTATCCCAAAGCGCTGACAAAGTCCCTCTGAGCCTGGGGAGTGACTGAAAGGAATGAAAGGACAGATGGAGCCAGAAAGAACTGAGACCTTTGATGTGTGGTTAGTGATAGAGCTTCGGGTTGGTGTGTTTGATGTCTGTGAGCTGGGCTGATCCTGGCAGGTCAAACAATCAAACCCAGAGTACACACCTGGAACACTGTAAAAATAGATATTTTATCAAAGGGTACTGCAAATCCATCCACAATAAACATTTTAGTCAGTTTTCTGAAAACTTTGTCTGCATATATGTTTAAGTCATACTGTTTTGATTATTAGCACTGATTGCCTTTTTGGTAGAGGTAGACGAGATAATACTGCATGTTGGATTACTGATCCTACATTTACTGGGACATTAGAAACTTCTTTATAAATGCAGATCAAGCACTTTAGTACCCTCTCTCACCATGTGATGAAACAAAAGCAGAGGACACCTAAGTCTTTATAAACACTTACAAAAGAGTCAAAGAAAACAGAAGCAGCAGCACTAAAGTCAACTATCTCACACTTTGTTGTATTTCCCACTGGAAATCAAGAATAGGGTTCACTTCTATTGTACAGTATCTTTGCTGTAGAACTATCCACAGTAGAGTCTTATTAGCAGTGTATCTAGAAGTAGATCATGTGTAAATACCGTTTTTGTATTAACATGTTAATTATAATGAGTGAATTTACCCATTATTCTTGATAACCCAGGACTCAAAACTGTGCCTAAACCACCATTGAAGTCATGCTGCTTTGTTCTTTTTGCATCCAGATGTTTACTTCTTTATAGAGGTTTTCTGTTTTTGATACAAAGAGTTTTTGAAACTCATTGATGTTGCTTTTTACGAGCAGGCAAAGTGTGCTCACTAAGGGTACAACACTGTAAAATACCTTCTTTTGTGGATGTCATAAAAGTGTCTTAGGAAAACTTTTCTGACAGTAAAACAGTGGGAATCTCTATATAGCACACACACACGCACACACACACACACACCTATATACGTGCACACAGAGACATCCCCTGATGATGCCCCAATTAAGCTCTACCACATGGAAGCCATTGAGTGTGAAATTGAAAACAGGAACACCACTATACTGTCTGTGCTCTAACTACATAATGGTAGGTGGGCATAAGATCAGATCGTGTCTGTGCAGGCAATCTGTCTCAAATCAAGATCTCTGACACTTGTCAATAGTTGGATCATTGTTTTCTCCGCCTGCGAGTTGATGTGACGTAAAGAAATCATCATCATCTAGTGTAAGATATACAGTAGAACAGTTCTGTAATGTTCACTGCTACAGGTTGCTCATTTTGGCAATACAATATGTGATACTTGAATGAAGAGGCAATTACCCTTATAATGCTCCAAATGGTGCAGCTGAAGTTCAAGTGGTTGATATAAATAAGCACAAAAAAGCTGTAGCTGAGGTAGAGTTGCAGTATTAATTAACCACAAATATCACAGTTTCAACTGAAAAACGGCGCCTGAAATTAATTAGACAAATAATTAGAGTCAAGAAAAAGACTGAAGAGGTTTTTCTAATGACCTCTTTGACTGAATCAGAGAAGGATTACAGCCCTGGGCACAGAGGGCAGAGAGAAAAAGGAACAAACAGAGAGTAAAAGGAGTATGTCTCATGGATTTCAATAGACCCCCAAGTTGGGGTCATATCTCATAATGTTGCAGAAGTTCAGCACCCTGTGGACAACACACACACAAACACAAACATTCTCCTTTCTCACCAGTTTAATTTAATATAGAAACAAAGCTCACGCACTCAAGCTTATTGTCTGTGATCAAATAATAGTATTGTACTAAAAATATTGTGCTGTACCAAATTTACATAACAACCATATACACTAGAGTGGATAATACATAATGGATGAACCCTTTCATCTTTTATGTTTCCTTTTCCTACTGTTCTGCTGTTAATCTAAGGCTCTTGGCTTTGGATATGTTATTCCTCTCTGCAGCCTCAAGGCTCCGAAAACAGAGCATCGACAAATTCCCATCCTCTCTCCCGTGCACAGGTTACGGGGGGGGTTGCAGCTCCAGGGGTCTGACTATCTCCTGGGCTCTGGTCTTCAAAGAATACCTAGGAGAACCATAACCTTTAGCATCTTTTAACCCTCCTTCCCCTCGTTCGTCATGGAGCCACAATGCAATGCCGACCTACTGCACTGCTCACGCTGTATATGTTCACATGTCCACAACTTGGACGCAGCATTTCCCGGATATTATCTTTTATACCTGTCCTGAGTTCACACTGTCATCACAAAGTCACTTAGGCACCAAAACTGTTACCTCTGCTGTATACTACCTTTTAGGATTAAACCGATGGGAGGGACTGAGAGAGTCAGCGTTGTCTCCTGCGATTCATAAGACCTCTGAGGCAGAGGCCTTGATATATACTGATCTGTCTTCTGTTTCTGTCTTCCTCTGTTCCATCTGTTTGTCTGTTCCCTGTAGGGCTTGTGATGCGCCTCCTAATGTGTATTTAACGTCTCGTCTGCCTTGTCACCACATAGTTAGGATGATGTCTGCCATGCCGTTCTGCAGGACGCGCAGCAGTTTTGATGACAGTGGAACCACTGCTGTACGCTCCGCTGGGGCCTGAAGGCTCTGTGTCTGTCTTTTTATCCCTCCATCCATCCTGTCCCCCCATCCCTCCTCTCCTGTGGTTTATGTCTCCTTGTCCCACCCTTTGTCACAGCTTGTCCTGTCATTACTCACACTGGCTATCCGATGACAGGAGAGCACAGAAGACAGGAAAATGTTTATGATTGTGTCTGTGTGTGTGTGTGTGTGTGTGTGTGTGTGTGTGTGTGTGTGTTTGTACTCAGCATCTTATTACATCGTAATCAGTAGTGTAGCAGCCAACAGCAGGGAGCAAATCGCATTAAGATAATTGGGAAACACTTCATGTTGGACAGCTGGGGTTGTGCAGGATTGATTAAATAAATTTGATGTCGCAGAGGAAAATCAGCTTTCCCCAGAGCTAGAGATAGTGTGTGTGCGTGTGCGTGTGTGTGTGTGTGTGGGTGTGAGTGTGTTTGTGCGTGCATGTGCATACATGCAGCGATAAAAGACACAAGAGAGAACGATGTAGAGAAACAAGACAAAGGTTTATTGACTTGCCAGTGGAAATCAAAGCTGAGGTGTTGGAGAGAAAGTCTTGCACACTCTTTGGGAGCTAAATTGTTAAACTGAGAAATAAGCAGCGCTATTGTTTATCATAATGCACAGGTTGCCTTCCACATACACACAAACGCCTCGTAGTTCTCTTGAGTGACCACTAGATGTCACTATTATCTATGTGTTAAATCACACTGCCCTTGCTTACACGTTTGGCTCACACAGTTGATTGAAGTTGCTAAATTTGCTACGCAGCATTACACTGTTGTTAAACTTTTGTGTTGTTTTTAATGGTTACAGAACAGGTGATGCTTTTGGCATGTCTACGAAACACCCCCCCATAACAAACATGTATGCCTTCAACATGAATTTGTTGAAGGCATAAATGTGATAAATGTGCAACCTGTGCCTGTGTTGTTAACATTTCTTTTAAGGTCACCTCAACTATACCGGCATATGAGCATATTGGCCTGAACTAAGAGTATGCAAATGAGCAGCAAGTAATCAAAGTTCAAGCTGAATTGTTTAAGAGTTCATTGAACTGGAATAAAAAGATGTGGAGGAAATTACTTCAGTTTGTCATCGCCGTGGCAAATTAGGCAAGGACTGAATAAATGGATTAGCAGAGATGTGTGTGCTTGGCGGGTGTATGTGTTGGAGGGAGAACAAGTGTGTATTTGTGTCATGTGGTTGTGTATGTGCATGCGAGTGCGCACACTTCCTTTTATCCATACACATAAATGCATGTTTTTGCGTCTGCATGGGGATGAGATACCAGGATACACAATGTTGCTTCCATCTTGTTAATGGCGTATGTCCTACTCCTCCCTGTGTTGTCATGGTGATGTGTCCCTTCCCAACCTTTTTTTAGATAGGTATGCAGGGTTTGTTCCTCCTTTGCAATCTGACACACATACAGCAGAGCTACCATGAACATGTACCATATTACAGACTCATTGACAAAGTAGACAGCTTGCAGTATTGTGCACTTCTCTAAAAGCCCTTATCCTCAATTCATGGGGACAAGCTAAACTTATACCCAGGCTTATGCCAGACCTAATGTTAAACCTGAGCAAACATTGAAGGGATTTGAATTTTAAAATAACAATTCCCTTTGAGTTATTTTGGGTAATGTAGGCTTTCCTCACACACATTTCTTTTAATTTGAACTGTCCTCTTTTATAAATCCACCTTGCTCCACCCTCTAAGGTGTAACATAACAGTGCGGAACTCTTATTGCCAGGCATTAGTAATCGATTAGGAGGAGAAACGAGGACTTGGCCGCTGCCAAAAACTTTAAACACCCAACTGATCTTATTTAGATTTAGTCAAGGAGAGGAGATGGGAGAAAAGAGAGGTGTGGATAGATAGGCTTGACAATCTTATCTGCAGCCCCGTGGTCACATCCGCTTTTCACACCTTCTGTTCTATCTGCTGCCCACACAAACACGTAAACACACACAGGCACATAAAGAAACATGAGCACACACACACACACACACACACTTGGAGACATGGTGGGTAATAGAAACGTCGCTGGATGATTAATTATCACATGTATTGGAGATGATTTAGTTCAGTTAATACATTTACTGGAGCAATGGGTTGTCATAAAGATCCTCCTGTATAATGTGGCTTACATGATTGTGACACTGATTTGTTCATTATTGGTGTAGACAAAAAACATCATCATGTCGTTGTTAGTATGTGCAAAATTTAACACACCTGCAGCAACACTATTATCGCCATCCGTAGCCTGTTTCCTATATTCCAATAAACAGTTGCCTGCACCTTAACAAAGCCTTTGTTCCACATAAATACACTCAGCCACATTCAGCAAAAACCAAATTATTATCAAGGCAGACAAAACAAACCATTTTCCTGTATGAGTGGTTTCCTATTACATTTGAACAGGAAGCAAATTAGGGTGAGGAGACTGTTCCTGATGAGAAGTGTGTGTCTGGATACCAGGTGCAGTGGAGAGCTCGTTTTGCATATCAGAGAAGTGCTTTTATGAGTAGAGCCATGCATACTGTGTATTAGTGGATGTAATGACCGAATGAGGGGCGACTAAATGAGGGGTTACCGTTCACACACACCCACGCACACATACACACAGTTACTTGGACAGATAGACACTGGCATATGCACACACAACCAGCAACAAACTCAAACACAGCGCAGGGTCATCAGTAATGGAGCAGACTATGGGAGCAGGAGCGACAGTGATGGATCCGCATCTCCATAAAACCTGTTCTCTCCTCGTAGCCTCCATACATATTCAGCCAGGCCGACTGAAGCCGTGCCACGTCGTTAGCAAATGAAAAGTAGTTTAGCATGAGAATGAGCCCAGGGGTCACAGGAAGCGAGATGCACAGAGACAGAACAAATTCCACTCGGCCTGTAATTGGCCCAAGAGGAGAAAGGTGGCAAACGAGAGATGAGGCAAAGAGGATTTATTTCATTTATTTCATAAGCATCGCATTTACAGTGCTGCATGTATCTAGATCCATTTTTGCAAGGAACATCTGTTTGCATAATAGAGGTATTGTTATTAGACTGGGCCATCTGATATTGAAATCACAGTAGTCGGGTTTCATTCAGGTAGGGTGACATTTGCATCAGCAAGGCGTTATGGGCTCTGATTTGACACAATGCCACACATCGGCAGCATCTTACTGTTCAGACACTGATATTTTTTGTGAGGAGTGCAAACTAACTTTACTTTGAAAAATAGAGAAACATTCTGACAATGGTAACTTTGACAGCAGCTGGCATCCTGTTGTTGGCAGAGATTCATTAAGGCTGGTTTGACATCTTCCACATCCGTCCCACAGAACAGTGCATCCACAACATCTCCACACTACAATAAGACACTTGTTGACTGTGACCTGCATCCTGTCAACATACTTTTGGTGTAATCTAGCCTTCTGCATTTTATAGACTCTATGGATCACACCGAGGTAAGGACAGGGAGATTCTTAAAGTTTGTTGGAGGTTAGGTTAGCTAAAATCCCTTAGATAAGGTGTGTTAGCAGAAGTGACAAATTACGCCTTGCTCCCCTTATCTGCTGAAAATGTGTCATTTCTGTTAAAGGAATTGTTTCGGGAAATACCCTTGAGAGTCAGATGAGAAGACTGATGCCACTTTAACGTCAAATATGAATCTAGATACAGTTAGCTCAGGTTAGCATGAAAGCTGGAAACAGGGGGAAAGCTAGCCTGGCTCTGGCCAAAGCTAAAATAAATCTGCCTACTAGCACCTCTCAGGCTTACAAATTAACACGTTGTACCCATTTGTTGAATCCATACAAAAGTCACCCTAAAGTCACCACCTTAGTCCTGTCAGCTGTTTGGACTAACATGTGCATAGCCATGGTATTCATTTCTCTATACCAAAACACACCAATGCCTGATCTTTTTTTTAATAAAGGAGTAGAGAATGATATAAACAAGCCCAGATGTTCCATCTACTGTTGGCCCAGACAGCACAGGGCAGAAAAGGACTAGGACCGATCAGTAATCAAGATCATCACCAGTCTGAACCAATTTACACCACCTTAGAGAACCTGGCATGCTTCACTGCCCACCCCCGACCTCTCTCTCTCTCTCTCTCTGTCACACTAGCTTTCTTTGTCTTTCCCTGTCCTTCTCTCTCCTTTAGTCTTTTTTATATGTAATCTCTCTGGCCCAAGTTGTCCATGGAGCAGAAAGTCATTAACTGTTGGAGTGGCCACAGCACAGTGACGGTTCAGCCTGAGAGAACACAGTCTCCCTGAGCAGGCCTGACCACGGATGCACACGGATTAGCTCATTACAGGTTGGGCACTTACTCCCTTTTGCAAAGGCAGAGGGAGTCCAAAGAGAGGGAGTCCAAAGGGCAGCCAGGTGACGTTCTCAGTGGGACCTTTTTATTTGCAAATCAGTTTGATTATTTTCTTTTCTTTTCTTTTCATTCATTGCTTGTACCTCTTTGTTGAGGCATCAATGGAGTGATTAATTTTATTACACAGAAGTAAGCCTCAAAGTGTTCATCCCTATGTGCCCATCACTTATGCCTAATGCACCTACACACACAAACACACACTTTTTAATATTTCTCACACTTGCCACAAATACAAAAACATGTCCAAAACCATGAGGTTTCAGTAATTTATATATATGTATATATATATATATATATATATATATATATATATATATATATATATATATATAAAACA
>NC_060171.1:18765318-18788714 GCF_021292245.1 Micropterus dolomieu | reverse complement strand
ACACACAAACACACACTTTTTAATATTTCTCACACTTGCCACAAATACAAAAACATGTCCAAAACCATGAGGTTTCAGTAATTTATATATATATATATATATATATATATATATATATATATATAAAACAGTCGATGGCTGAAATTTCATGTGATATGTGTGGGTGCGTGTGTGTCTGCCTATGTGTGTGTGTATACCTCATTAGGCCCACAGCGGAGGATAGTAGCCTGGCCAATTACACAGAATTCTCCTTTTCTTCCCTGTCTCTCCATCCTCTCTTGCTCTCTCTCTCTCTCTCTCACTCTCTCTCTCTCTCTTTGCCTCCATCCTTCCCCAACCTCCCCAAACAAACACGGCCATTTGCATATTGCTTAATGGATTGCAAATCATCCGACCCCCCAGAATGAGCTTAATTGAGGTAATGCATCATATTGTCGGCCGATTTAAGAAGGATAATAATTTTTTATGTCATTTTCAAACATTTTGCATTTTCTGCATTTTTTTACACTGAGCAAACAGTCTTTGAAGGGGTGGAGTGCCCTCACTGAAATGTAACAATGCCATTTCCAGCTATGAAACACAAAACACAAAATTAAAAATGTCAAAGAGTAAAATGTGAATTGAGTTTTGATTTTGTTTTGTTTTGCTATTTCACAGGAACCTATTTGCATCAGCCTATATTTTGTTTTTTGGACATTTTGTATTTCCCATTCAGACTTGTGTAATTATGTTTTCCCCAGTCCCCAGTGCTTTGGTATGTGGAAACCATACTCTGCCACCTGTGGACACAGATATGGAAAGACATGTGTTATAGACAGCTATGTAGCACAAAGTGTGGGACCAGTGGCCCTCTGCGTCTCAAATACAGGTTAAGGCATGTATAGCTATAAAGTAGTTGGCAAAAACAAGTGGTGTTAATCTGCTCTAGAGGGGGTGTTGATACTGGGAAACACAGCAACTGGGAGAAGCACCATGTCACACTACAACCTCTGGTGTTTGTGTGTGTGTGTGTGTTTGGTGGTTGGTGTGTGAAGAGATGGCCAATGGAGACCTTGGGAGAGCAGGTTCCCATGACCCATATAGTCCAATAGGAGGTCTCTTCAACTTGTAAAGACACCACTCTGCCAATGAGCGCACACACATAATCAGACATTCTCTCACTCCTTCGCATGCACACAATGTGACCACACACAGACCAGTTTCAGTCAACCCAATCTGATCTCAGGCTAATTTGGCAAACACCATCCTCTCTATCTCTGCTCCCTTTTCATGCTGCTCCTGAAGATTTCAGCTGTCCCTGAGAGAATTCCCAGGCCTCTGCACTGCTCAAATGTATCCACACACACACACACAGAAAAAATACACCAGCATTTATCAAGCATCGTACAAGAAAAGGAAGAAACCCACCAGGTTGTAGTTTGACTCAAATGCAAACAAGTGTCTTGACATAAGCATCCACCAAGTCTTCAACACTCAATGAAGTAAAGTTCAAAGAAACTTTTTAAGACACGGTCTGGACAGCAGAATCTTTGACAGAGGAGCTCTGTCTAGTCTGAAATCTTCTGAGGTTATCATCTGAAATGATGTGAATATTTATGAGCTGAGAGGAATGAGACGCAGTCATATCTAAAATATGAATTTCCTAATCAGAGCTAATAAATATTTGACTTGTGGAGTCTATCGTGCAGATTAATAGATATTCAGGGCTAAATTCTTAATGTGAATCAGGCCATACAGTATGGTTCCCCATTATGACCCAAGTCATCTTTGTCACTTACTGATGAAGTCGTTGCCTGACCATATCATTTCATTTTTCCCATTTCTGTCAAAAAAAGACAATCCTGGACATCTCTTGTATTGTGCTCCACCAAGATCAATAATTAATTTGTGACGTACCCATTTAAGCTGTTGAGGATTTTGTGATGACCTGTTAAGATTAGTGGGCTATATTAATTATCTGTATTCCAACCCAGTGTTGTCTGGGATTCATGTGACGTCTCCTTGTTGTCTGACCATGTCACCTTTTCCTCCTCTCTTTCTATAGTTCCCTGTGATGAATGATGTGACAGACCCTTACCTGCATTTGATTGCTCACCTTGTTGCTTCACCATGGTCAGAATTTTAACAGTCCCCTTAACACCCATTGGTCAACAGAGGAATGGAGAGAAGAGATAACATGAGATAATCAAGATTTTATCGCTCTGGCGTTTGAAATTGTTAGTCATTCAAGCAGCTTTAATCGATATATTTATATCACTGATAGATAATACTGACAACCTGATACAAGCTGATACAAAATGCAGCCATATGCTATCATGACAATGTGTAATTTAAAAGGTGTTGCCAATAGTGAAAAAAAAGATCACCTGACTCTGCATTTCCTTTCAGCTCTAAAGAGAGAGTATTTTAGCTCACTGTTTTGGCTTTGAGGCCTGTAATTTGACTATTTTGATTCAATCTTAAATCAGTGTGATTTTCAGCTGCAGCTGTTTTCACAGAAAAAGATCTTATAAACCCTCTGTATGTTACCTGCCCAGCACAAAATTGCAGACAGAAGTTGGTGCAAACCAAAACAGAGCTAAAATGAGAGTGAATTTTGTACTCACATTCCCCAGGTGGCTGGAAACAAGCCAATATGCAAAATGACAGGGAGCAATAACATACCTAATTCTTCTTCTTCTTGAGGGTTTCTTGAATGGTCTGATCTTTCAAATACTATATTTTTTACATAAACCCATCTTGAGGCTGTTCTCTGGCCAAAACAGGCACTCTCCAGCTACTTCATATTTGAAGCCGTATATTTTAACAGCCTTTAATGAGCAGAGAGGAAGGGAGAATAGAAGAGGAGAAACTAGGAAAATGCAGTCAGGAGAATGAAGGAAGTAAAAGAAAGGTACCCAATCTCTTCGGGTCTAACAATAGAAACCCAGAGTCAGAGTCAGAGCCAGAGCAAAGTCGATTTGAATTCCCTCGCAGGCTGGCTATAAACAGTACCACATGCTGAGAGTGATAAACCAGTGGATTTATTCATCCACCTCATCCTCACCACTGTAGCCATCCACATGTTAGTATCCACCCAATTGAAGGAAACTACAAAAAACATAGCAGAGAGGGGCTGATAAAGTAACTCTATTACTTCTCACTATTACTTCTTTTACGGTATGTATCTGTGTGTGTGTGTGTGTGTGTGTGTGTGTGTGTGTGTGTGTGTGTGTGTCACCAGCAACACTAATCACTTTACAAAAGGAAACAGAGGTAACACAGACTAAAAATAGTCACACGTATATACATGGTAGTCACAACAGAGGCCACACCTCCTGGCAGTCATTTCAAAGTGTCTATGGGTGTGCGTGTGTGTGTGTGTAAACCAGGATATTGCAAGCCACACAGCAACACTGGACGAGGATGAGACCAGTACGGATTGAAAGAAGCATCTTCTCTTTGTTGCCCATTTAGTATTCAACACATTGTCTAAACAATGGATGCAAAATGATAAATAATGGTAATGTAAAATGAAAAAGAAAAGTTTAATCATGTACTCAAAATGCTACCATCTGGCCATCTCACTGGATGTGCCATAATTTTACTTAAAGGAATAGTTATACATTTTTGGAAATATTTTGCTTATTGCTTATTACTTTTTTGCCTAGAGTAAAATCAGATGAGAAGAATATGCGGTAAAATTAGATAAAGAAAGTGCTTGTGCAACACCTTTAGCTCTGACACAGTAGAGTGAAGTCAGCCCTCAATCATGGATCAAGGTTTTGCTAAAAGAGCCCCACTGTGCATAAAAGTGCATGCCGCCGTGGGGAAAGTAAATCAGTTGAATATGAGAGTATCTCCCCCTCACCCAAACCTTTTTCATGAATTCAAACTATTGAAAGTGCATGACTCATGTTTCAGAAAGTGAAGCATAAAATACTATTGACATGTATCTAGAGCTGGAAACTCTTCTCTGTAACTCTAATATTTTACCTTCCTGTATCAGAACATATCTGTATCTTGATAGATGAGAATTGGGCAACATTCACATAGAATATGTATGGTAATGTGCAGATGAAACACTTAGTTTGGTTGCACATTATCAGCTGTTTGGGTGTGTGTGAAGATGGTGACCTTTTTGTACACTGCAGCATCGCACTGCTACACTATTACATCTATTATATTATCTACACTGTTTAAGGCTTCATGTGGATAAAGATATATCCTATACAGATGTATTTCTGCATTCACTCAGACTCAAAAATATTGTCAAGGAAAGCAGCCTCTATGAAAGAAATATTATATACTGTTCTTATCATTCATACGCCACACTGTAACTGCGCATTGCTCTATAAGCAGGTTTTAGTTTGGCATACTGACAGCCTTGTTTATCTGAGACTGGGGTTAAAGCACTAGAGTAAAGCACTCTGCAAGTTGCTGTTACTTTTACCTTGACACAGCTTGAGCGTTCGGCAGAAGCTCAGGCAGTGACAATCAAAAAAGTTAAACTCTTCAGTTAAATTCTTGCTCAATTTAAAGTGTGAGACACTGTAGGAGGGTTATTTAAGTTCAGCACTGTCTCTCAGCTCTCTCTCTCTCTCTCTCCACCTCTCTCTCTGTTTCACTTCCCCCTCTCTCTCTGTTTCATCTGGCAACAAAGCCATCCAACAGTATGCAACACTTGGCTTGTGCTTCTGCACTTCAAACACACATCACCTATTCCCTGAACATGTGCACAGGCACAAATGCAAAGATACATACAGATGTGAGACACAAACACACACACACACACACACACACACACACACACACACACAAACAAGCCCCCAGAAATAAACTGACTCCTGTCTGAAAGCTACACCTGTTTGGAAGTATGTCTTCCAATGAGGCAGGAGACACATTGGTTATCTAATTCCTACCCATACTGTGTGGGTGGGAAGGCTTTAAGAACAATGCTCAATGTCATGTGTTTGACAGGATGAAATTATGAGGGGTGGTCAATCGGTCAGGTCATGGTCCCCTGGAAATGTTTTTTTTTTGACAGCAGATCTTCAGGTAGAAAGATACACTAGAACTACACTGCACAATTACAGGAAATACAAATAGATAAGCTCACACACAAACACACACACATTTCAGTGAAGCCCTGATGTACCTGCAGTGTATTCACAGAGAGGGCCCTGAGAGCTCTACAATATGGCCAGCAAAAAAAGATTTTTTGAAAAGCCAAAATCAAGGCCAAACACTGGCTTTTCATTTATCACGTTATCTACTGCATGAAAAAGCACCGAGGTGTTTGTAGGACACTTGTATTTTTTTTATGGATTAAACGTTCCTTCTCTTCCATACATGAAAGGTGTTCTCTAAAGAGCAGCAAAACGTATGTTTTCTGGTACCATCCAATTAAATTCAAGTAAAAATAATTTTATAGAATAAAATAGTTCCCTTTAAATTAAGTTTCACACTAATTTGCATTTTTCAAGTGAGACATTCAATGTCTTTGTTGTTTACGGAACAAAATCCTTTGCTTAATATAACTGTGAAATAGCTATGAGTATGCCCTTTGTTAGCTGATTTTACCCCACAAAACATAACAAAAAACATCAAAATCTGTACAAGAGCTTTAGATTTTATGCCTGCTAGCTGAATAAGGTCAATTTTCCATTTTCAATCTAAAAAATAACACAGCAAAGGCAGATGTCTATGTATGTGTATGTAATGACATGACTCATGACTGTATTTTGTTAGAATTTTGAAGGCAAAGCTGGAGTTCTGCAGCTGATGTGCAAACTATTCCTGTTGCTTTACTTAGCAGAACTGAACAATGTTGGGGTTAGGGCTTTTTTTTATCTGTCTCCGGAATGTAACATAGACACACATGTGGGCGCACATGTACGCTCACATCCACACACACACACACACACACACACACACACGAACACACACACACACATACATCTGAAGCACAGCTAGACATGCTATCTAGATTCCACTTTCTGAAGATCAAACTCCTCACGTCTCAAAGTCGAGACAGTTCTGCTACCCTGCCCTGTACCCAGCGAGGAGGAGGAGGAAGAAGGTGGGAGTGAAGAATAAGAGCTGGGGCAGAGGCAGGAAGAGGTGAAGGAGAGGTGGGGAAGAGAGGGTGGGAAAGACAAGGCAGTGCTTTTTTTGTGAGCTTACAAAATATATATATTCAGGGCCAAAAAGAGTCAAGAGCTCAAAAATTCTGCCTGAAAGTACAGCCAGAGCTGCACATAGCAAATGTATATAAGTGTGTGGGTTTGTTATATGCAATAAAAACACCTGGAGGACTTTAGTGAAATATGGAAGGAGCTTTCTGTATTGATACCCTTAGTTTCTGATTCTTGATATTTTAAGACTTATCAGTGCTTCACACTTTGCCTCTGCACTGACAAATATTGATGCTTTCTGTGTATTCTCTCCAGCCTGCACTTGAACATCAGTTTGCCTGTTACCCCTTAAGCTATAAAGAAACACATGCGCAAACACACACACACACCCTCACATGAAGGGTGGTCTGACAGCACAATGAGAAACTCAGTGTGTAATACCATGATAGTGAACATTCTCGTGAGGGATTTACTACTGAATATTACAAAAAAAGATAACCGCCTCTTGGCACCTACCGTTTTGCAATACATGTCCAGATACACATAGCCGCACGCTCATGCACACAGTCACAAACACAGGTATTTTAATGTTGCAAAAAACACAACACCTTCTCCTGTATTGTTTAAACAACACTTAGCTTAGAGGTGGGGGTGGTGATGGAACAGTGGATAAGACACGTGCCTTTGGTGTGAGAGACCTGGGTTCAATTCCCCATTGTGACACACCTACCAATGTGTCCTTGAGCAAGACACTTAACATTGCTCCTCTGACATACTTAGCAATTGTAAGTTGCATTGGCTATGTAAGTCAGCTAAATGAATACATGTAACGTAAGAGTGTGCGTTAGCAGCTCTGTGAGGCTGTACTTGGGCACAGGGGTGCTTTGAGCTAAATGCTAATGTTAGCGTGCTCACAGTGACAATGCTAACATGCGGATGTTTTGCAGTGATAATATTTGCTAATTAGCAAGAAAGAGGGACAGTCAGGGGATCATCAAAGTCAATGGGCTTCGTCCACTAGAGACCATGAATGTCTGTATGTTTGTAAGTTTTAATGGCAATCCATCGAATAGTTGTTGAGATATTTCAGTCTGGACCAAAGTTACCAACCAAGTTAGAGACACTTAGGAAGAGGGAGTGTACACAAGGAAAGAACAGATGGACTGACAGAGCAAGAGAAAAAACAGTCAAAGACAGATCAACAAACAGGCAAACTTGCACAGGCTCAGATTCCTTTGTGTATTTGTTTCCTCTTTGCCCAACTAAGCAGCATCCTTGTTGCTTGCTTTTTTCATATAAGAAGATTAGCTGTGAGAGGTGACGCAACACTGCCAGATTACATTGCACATAGTTGTTGTGGTGCTCTATTCATCATATCCTTAGCAGCCTTATTAGATTGGCACTCATCCCTCGAACATTTTACAATTGCACTCTATTCATAGATCAGCTCCTGTCCTTTGAATACATACATGCCAAACCCATAGACGAGAGAAACCCTCTTTTTTACACTCACAAGACGCACAAAAACATCAGAAGATGAGCATCCTCAGACACAAACAATTAAGAGATGTCAGATTGACCCACAGAAGACAAGGTGACTGCTGTGTTCTGTTATAAACTCATTCTGGCTTACAATCCCTGCTCCGTGGATTGCCTGTCACCCACTCACTCATGCTCTCCAGCATTTCTGGTACAATTCTTGTCTGATATCATCCATACTTTATGGTACATCATTTGAATTCATACGCCGTTCCACTTGTTTATGTAAATGCTGATATGAGTATCTGTCACTCCACCCAGTATCATTATGATTAATGTATGCTGCCCCACATACTCAGCTAACAGATCCCTAAGTCTTCGTGGCAAATGCTGCCAGCGGTTTGATAAAAATGCAACAAAAAAAAACAAGCATGATTTTTGTTTTTGTATTAACAGCATACATGAGGATTTGAGGTGTTTTTCGTGGAAGTCTAAAAGAGAGATTTAGTATTCCGATGAGTCATGAGATGATTACTGCTCCATGCACACACACACACACACACACACACCAAACACACTTAAAAGGATGTTCCACTTTAGCATGTGTGTATCTTCTTTGGGATAGCATATAGCAGCACATGGTGTTTTTAAAATGCTTTGTCATTAACACGAGTTGTGTTGAAAAGCGACAAAAATACGCACCCCAAAGAAGACACACAGATGGGTTTGAAATAATGTGCACACTCTGAAACACACACACATGCACCATCACATACTGTGCTGCATAGTCACTATTGAGGTTTAATTCATGTCTTGCCCTTTGTCCACAGTTACCATCAGAGAGAATTATGTTATTCCTCTTTGCCTTATGTTGGATACACTCTCCTTCAGTATGTCCTATAGTGAACGCAGCAAGTTATCTCACATCCACACACACTTACACACAAATATATATATATATATATATATATACATATATATATGCCTGAAGCATGCAATTACCTGTGTGTATGTGAATGACTGGTGGCAGTGTCATCATGGTGGTTGGAGGATATTAGCCCCAGCAGGAGCGGCTGCCATCTCAGTGCTGCCATAGGGCTGTCTAACAGTGCAGAAAATAAAGGCTGGGGAACTCATTAAGACTCGTTTACAATGGGTTGCTACTGAGTGCTCTAATTTAGATAAGAAACTGACTTCAGATCTGCTCCTACAAACTGTGCCCCAGCATGCAAAACAGATTTAGGCCCCAGCCCAGCTTGAACCACAAATCGTCCACTTACTACTTTGACTGCAGAAGTTAGAAGAAGATGACGAACAAAGAAGAAGCACATGCTCATTATTTTTATTTGCTTTAAGGAATTGGTATTGATTTTTATTATTTGCAGATACACATATTAGTATTAATAAAAAGGCAGATAAAGGATTTTAAAAGTGCTGTTTCTTTGAAAATTTCTGGTGGGTAGTTTTCTCCCATTTTTTTCTTCAGTATATTTCTTTAAATATCTTGTGAGCTGTGATAATAATCCATGTATCCTTGCAGAAAGAATCATAACACATGTTGGGTATATTGAGACATCAAAAACAAGTTAAACTCAGTTCTTTCAAAACAAATGTGTTTTTGGTAGAAATTTGAGTCTTACAAGTAAATAACAGTGCTTTTTGTCCAAACTTAACTATCTCAATATCAGTGCCTGGCAGCCAATAAATCATGATATCGTCTATTCATGTTGGCTCACCTGGTGCACCACAGTAGCTGCCTTGTTTAACTTGATCAGTGAGGAGGCCACCTTAAGGCTGCGAATTTAAATTGTACCCCCAAGGCTCTATGACACAGTTCACACATATCCCCTCACCCCACGTGCAGATATACACATGCACGCACAGACACACACACATATACACAAACACACACCGGAAATGAAAAAAAATCTCAATTGGTCATGAAAAAAATGTGGGTACCCAGGCGCACACACACTTTCATGAATAAAATACATTCTGAGCTATATGTAGTTTGTCATTTGTGAGATTATGTGAGTTGGAAATGATTTATTACCCGCGTAACTTTGGTTCACTTGTGGTAGCAATCTGCTTGTGTTTGTTTGTGTGCATACATACAGGATGCATGCACGTGTGCCACTTAAATAGTTTTGTTTGCATGTGTTGTTTGTCCATGTGCATGTAATATCATATACGTGCCTCTTAATAAGATGCATGAATGAATCCATTGGATTGTCTTTCAGGACACACTTGGCTTGGCACTCAAATCATAGACCACTATTTGCTAGATGGCTCAATGCTGAGGACATCAAGGTAGCATTAAACTGTTTTAAAGAAGCCATTTACAGCATCTAACCATTACCATGCACCCTTCATCAAAATCTTAGCCCCATAATACCTCAGTGTTGCGTCGAACAAATCATAGGAAATAAAAGACTGTATAGCACAGAAGTGGAGTTGTTGTATTCTGTCTGAAAACACCTTGGGATGTGTTGTAGAGACCCAATCCTTTGCATAACCTCAGAAGGACTTTATCGACTCTGAGCTAATCTAAGACTGAGGCAAAAAAAGGGGACCAGTTGGATCTTGCCTAGTGGCTGAGCTCCTCTCCTCACACAGATAGACAGAGAGAGACACTGGAGGCAAAAAAAAACACAGCACAGTTGCCCTGTGAGGTGATGTCAGTCCACATAGGATCTGTCCTTTGAGGCATTCGGAAAGAGAGAAGAGGGCAGCAGCTCTTGGAATCAACATTTAGTGCGTTTTGGGAGTGCCTCTGAGGATCTGTCAAGCGACGAGTTCATTTTTCACCACACCACCACTGCCTCTCCACAGTGTCTCCGAATAGAATAGCACACATAATTAGACACACATAATTACACATACACACACATGCGCATATGGTCTCATCTGTAGTCTGGCTATGTTTTTACTGATTAGAAGAGGGGAGGTGAAACAAAAAGAGGTGGACTGAGAGAAGAACTGAAGTCCAGAGAGAAAAATAAACTGTTAAAGCACTTAAGTTAGGTTTTTTCCGCTGTGTTTGAAATGGTACCAGGGGAAAGTTTCATGCCAGAGCAATTGTCTTCCGCTTTTTTGTTTGATCCAGCTTGCTATTTTAATATGTGAAGGAAGTGAGTGTGTGTGTGTGTGTGTGTGTATGTGTGTGTGTACCAAAACAGTGTGCACATATGCATTGTTGGGCATACATTGAAACTCTAGATTGAGTTCTTGTGTATGTGTTGGTGTCTGATTTTAGTGTGGATGTGAGTATTATCCATTACACTGCAGGGCAATTTGAGTCCCTGAAGGGCACTCTGTGTTGTGAAAGAGCAGAAAAAGCTCTGCCATTGCCAAGCTTTCACCTGGACAGCTCTTCAAAGCACCCCTCTCAGAGCAGCCATCCTTGAGCGACTGGCATGGGCAGAAATAGCAGCATGACGGCCGGGGATACATAGCCAACACCAACCAAGGCATCCACTTAAAAAAAGTTGAGGGGGGGCTAATCTAATGGCAGAGCTAGAGATGAGTTTCAATGTCACTGTCTGCTCAGGACTACAGATCTCTTGAGGTTTAGGCATGTTCCCAGACATTTATAATCAATTTGTCACAGCTAAACTTACTCTTTATTCCAAGTTTTCTGTTCAACTGTCTTGTTGCCATGTTGCAAAAGGAGACAACAAAAAAGGGAGAGGAAATGGAGTGGAAGAATAGGAGAAGGAACAGGCAGAGGGGGTCTACATCAGTTGAGAGGTTTGTAATTAGCAACTGTGATAATTAACCAAATGGGAGATTAATGGACAGGGATATATTTTTTCTCTTCTATTTAAAGCATACATGCAATGCACAAACAAAATATCATGCTAGATAATAATGATTAAGAGATAAGCTAAAAATACATGTGGAAGAGCAGGAAACAGCATGCTGCATTTTTGAGAAACCCAAAGCATAAAACAGGATGAGCCATGAAGTTTCATATCACAATGCTGTACTGGTTTGGTTGACTCTTGATATCCAGGGATGGATCACCTCATTAATGAAACATCATCTTTTATCAAATCGGAAAATTAAATATTAAACCATGCGATAATGAACTGGTCTGCCTCTTTAACTGCTCTGAGTGTCAGGAGCAAAGACAGACAGGGCACACTTGTATGAGCACAGACATACAAACACACACACAATTAGTTGATTTAAAAGGGTGAACCTGCCCCCTATTTATCATCAAGCACCTCAGTGACTGGCCCCTGCCAACTCCTGGTGAGTTTCATCAGCGTTGACAGTGGACATATCTCACTCTATTCTCTGTCTGATGAGCTCATGCTCTCTCTCAGCCTGACTCCAGTAAGGAGACATCCTGCTCTTATTTTCGCTGCTAGATGACTGCCATTATCCTAATTTCTACTCTATGAGTGTCAGTATAACTACTGTGTGTGTGTGTGTGTGTGTGTGTGTGTGTGTGTGTGTGTGTGTGTGTGTGTGTGTGTGTGTGTGTGCGCAGTAGAAGCACTGTATCCTATGCAGTAGTGTTGTAGTCAAGACCAAGTCAAGACCAAGACCGAGGAAGGGCGAGACAGAGTAAAGACCAAGACCAGTTCTCCACGTTACATGACACACAATAAAATGTGGATCACATATATCATAGGTACTTCTCAAATTGATCTGAAAGATCCATATTCCCATTAAAACACTCACAAACACAAACACTAAGAGCTGAAATCAACATAAGCGTCTTTATTCAACACTTCTTTTCCATGCTGACCATAGCGACAGACAGGGGTGACAGACGGTAATAATACATTTTTAATTAGGATTATTGGTTGCATTTGAAGCAATATGTTTTACATCCAATAAAGTTAGGATGTTAATAAATAAATCAGACAATGCAAAAGCAATTTATTGATATTCCCAAAGTTATGATCTTGACTGGTCTTGATATAAAATCCTGAGCCCTCAATGTCGATCGAGACAAGACCGAGTACAAATTCGGTCGAGACCGAGACGAGACCAAGACCATCAAAAAGTAGTCTTAAGACAGGTCTCGAGACCAAGACCGGTCTCGAGTACTACAACACTACTATGCAGTGTTGGCGGTGACGTGTTACAAAGTAATGTGTTACTTTAATCAGATTACTTTTGTCTGTAACGCAGCAATGTAACTCATTACTGTTGATAGCTTCAGTAATCACATTACAGTTATTAATAACAAAATCACTGCGTTAATTGCGTACTGATTCTTCAACTATCCGCATAACAAGAGGAGAGAAAAATAAATCAAACGTCCCTTTTCGTGCATGTTTGTGTAACACTTTTCCAACCTCACTTTTGACTTTAGTGTCAGTTCATGAGGATGCAGAAATAGCAGAGCTGAAGTCTTTCGAGGTGTGGAGGTATTGTATTAGTTTCATGAAAGTACAGCGATACCCTCCAGTGCGCTTGCAGTCTTGTGCTGACTCCGATGAGGAACAGGTTGACAAATGATTTGAGACTCCTGCTCATCAGGTATAACCACTTCTTTGATAAGCATTTCCATTAAGAGAGAAAAATCTACTTTAAAGTCATAGTTCTGCTACAGTAAGTTTGTTGTGTGGGTTTAGCTGCACAGTTCAAATTACATTACATATGTAGTTTTTCTTGTGAAGTCTCACCATCATCTGATATTTTGATGAGGGCCAGTGTCTTTATTTTTTTTATATTATTTTCAATAAATTAATATTTGCACTGGTTGGAAGGACAACCTATATATACCTAAGTTTTGTTGTATTGTAATGAAATTCATTATTTAAAAAATAAATGTTTCCAATGAAATGTCCAATTAAAGTTCTAAGCATTATAGTACTGTACTGTAGCCTTGTTCTTCTCTTGACAAATGTTGGGCTGATGTTCACAACTTTGTTGACAGCTTTGTAATGTTAAAGAGCATAAAAGAGAGATCATGTGCATGTTCTCATTATAATAAAGATTTGTGTTGATCTGGGCATATATGAGGTGTAACATCAACTGTCATTTGGCAGTTGTTGTGCATTGCAGGTGATGTTACACAGTAACATCAGCAATGTAACTAGTAGTGTAACTAGTTACTAATTACTAATTACTTTTTAAAAAAGTAACTAGTAATGTGTAATATATTACCTTTTTTGAGTAACTACCCCAATACTAATCGTATGTGAGTGTTTCAGATCCAATTTAACATTGAAAATAATGTATTTTTTTAGTTGCTGACCACTATATAACATTAAGCAAAACAATTTGTTGAAATTACTTTTTCAGCACTCAGCACGAGTGCTGCAGGGACATTACTACCAGACCATCCTCTAAGGATGACGGGGCAGTAACCTATAGGTTGTCTGTACGTATAAAGTTATTTATGTAAGTTATGTATTAATGTCACGTGACTTTCTTATTAAAGTGGCGATGTGTCGTTTTCCGCGGCCACTAGCGGTGCGGTTTGTAGATTGCAACCAGTTGTGTGCTTGTCCACGTGCTTGAACTCATTAGTGAGTAGTATCCGACAAGTGTTGGGCAGTAACACGTTTTTTTTTACTGAACGCACCATCGTTGATGTGAATGTGCGACTGTGCTGCAGGTCCATGGCACTGGACCTTATGTTGTTCAAATCAGCTGTTAGCCAAAAAGCTAAAGGAAGAATGGAGAACGAGGGAGATAGGCATTCTTTCCACAGCTGTAAGTAGCTACTGCCATTATTGTGTCACAGTAAAAGCAAAAGCTTTCAACCGCAAACAATTCTACATTTAATTTATTGAAGTATCTGCTGAAAACAGCACAGCAATATGAAACTTACATAAAGAAACTCAGGAAGCTACTGCCAGCGACGCTTGGACTCGTCGGGAGAAAGTGGCGTTAAGCAACGTAGTGTTTTGTAAAAGTAATATTACTTTTTAAAAGAGTAATAAGTAACTAGTAACATATTACAATTTCCGAGTAACTTGCCCAACACTGAATCCGACACACATAGGCAGACTCAAAGAGACAGCTTCACACAACATGCTGGAAACTCAGATAAACTCCCACTGCCATGTAACAGTAATATTTCTATCAGCTTGAGGTAGAACTGATTACGTTACACTGACTGCATTTAGCTGACGTGATACGTGATACGTGATCGGCTTTAGCTCGCCTGTCTGCTTTTCAGTAAATAACGTTATTTGTGTATCTTTCACTATGGGCTCAGCAATGTCAGCACAGCATAATAACAAAAATAGTTAGTGAGCTAGACTGAATTTTATAAAAGAGATTGTGGTCAAACTTTATAACAGTTAGACAACAGTAAGTAATATTACTGTAGTCTTCCAATGTGTTGTTGTCCTGCGCCATTACATTGTATATTATATGCGTCACATAAGTTACACTGACTGAGACGGTGAAGAAGCTTTGTGCCGGAGTATCAATAAGATGACAATAAATCTAAATTTAATGTTAAGAAGCAAACGGCGGTGGATCTGTGCTAAAGCTGTCTTCCCCTGCCTTGCATCACTGTAGGCTAGTATAAACAAATCACTCCACATTTAATTTGTACCATCATTTCTTGCAGGCTAAAATCAACACTTTGACGTAATACCGGTGGTACACAAGACAGTGATATGGGTCGCGTTAGCTGGTGAAGGAATGTGGAAAGTCGTACAGCTAACAAAGTGGAGGCCTCTCCGTGACTCAAGCCTTTCTGATGTTGACTGTGTTTTCCCCCAACATTGATTTGATTCCCGTTTGGCTTGATGGGCACAACTTTGATGTTTTTTATCCTTACTGTGATTTTGTGTTGGAGTCTGTGTTGTGCTGGGAGCCGGTCGTTTTGTGGTGTTAGTGGACTATTTTGTTAGCTGTAATAGGCAAGATGCTCGAGAGCGTGCATGCTAAGCACCCGACCTGATTCCTTCACATAAGAAGCAGAATTGTGGCTGTTCCAAGCAACACAGAAAACAAGTGTCTGCTTAATTTTTATGTGAGGTTACAGTCTGTTGACAAAATGGGAGTAAAAAAGTGATTTATTGATAAGTGATTTCATTTAAAAATTACAAATAGCCCCTTTAAGGTAACTTAAGTCAATTGACATAACGTAACTTACTTTTAACCCAAACCTTGATCTTTTCCAAAACCTAACCAAGTAGTTTAGGTGCCTAAACCTAACCAAACTGCGACAGTTTCACTAAGTCAACCACATGTTTTTTATTGGTTCCATGACGATGAAGGTCCAGTACGCCTGTCGCTCACTCATCATATATCCTTTTGGGAGTCATTAGCAAAACAACCTATTCTTTCATTTAGTGATGAGGCCGTGTTGTAACTAGAGTAGCAATTCAGCACTCTTTATCATGTTGTATATTAAGTCATTGTCAGTAAAGTTAAAACATTTTTTTTTTTTTTTTTATTCTCACACTTTTGTCCCAAATTCCCTCATCTGATTATATTTTTGCTTTTATTTCAGAAAGTGTACGAAACCTGTGACCAAAATAGTCATACATTCTGTCTTTGTGTCACTTATAGAAAGAATAATAGGGAAAATCAACTATTTCCCTTTTTGCTGGGGACCCCCTGAAAACCTCCCAAGGACAACACTTTGAGAACCACTGCTTTAAACCAGCCTGGTCTCTTTTGAAACGCCCAATCAGCTTAATGACAGATAATCTTAATGAAACTCTGTCTGACTACTTTCAATGAGAAAATCCAATAGGGACGCTTGAATGCTTTTTAGGGCCAAAACAATCAACTATTGAATGTCATTACAATTGGCCAATTTGATACCAATGCAGATTGGTCCTTGTTCTTAAACATACAGAAACAGCTATAGAAACACTTATATTACACACTCCAAAATCATCAGCTGTATTCTTTCTAGAAACAAAATTCATATAATCAACCAAAAACCAATTTTCATTTAGAAAGCCATAGTCTTAATGCGCTATCACACTCTCAAGGTCCACTGTTTGTGGGGCAAGATGAGAACTACCTCAAATGTCTTGTTGGTGTGATGGACTGAAAGACAAATGCATATACAGTATAGGGCCTATATTTGGTCAAATGAGTCAGAAAACATTGCACATTGGCATTTTTAACAAGGATTATGAAGTTCCCCTAATTAAAGTAGTTATTTTAACCAAACACTAACCAAATCATTTTTGTGCCTGGACCTTTCTAAACCATTAAACCATTAAAGATAATGTTGGCATTTTTAAACCTGAGCCCTGTTTTCCCATTTTTTGGTGTCAAAATGGCTACTAGGTACAAAACATTTTGGAATCTGTGCAGTAGATGGCTTCAGCTTCAAACCAGCAGCAATGGCTGCAACGTATTCCTTTGGGGCTATCTCTCCAAACTTTGACTCACATTATGTAATTGGCCCAGGTTTAAAAATTCCAAAATTATCCTTTAACCATAGCAGTGTCAAAGGCACTGACAAATGTCCTGGCTATAGGGGCAGTGAATCAGAAATTCTGTACTGTGGAGATTTTTGCCGCAATCTTGCAACCAATTCACAAAGAAATTCTGCAAATACTGCAATATCCAGGCTGCAATAACCACAGAAACACTCCATGAGTACCTGTTGAGACTGACAAACTTCAGAGTGTTTGCTCTAAGAAATTGGGCTAGAGTTCTGACTGGCACTGGCTCTAAAACTAAGATTGATAGAAACCTTTAGGAGCACAACATTACTCTTCAACATCTAGTTCCAAATGAGGTTACAATATTTCTTTGGCTTCAGAGGCCAAAACAGCATTCAAATAATTATGTACTGTAATGTATGTTTGCACTTGACCAGTGAGTTAATTAAATTGTGAGTGAGTGAGTGAGTGATTCTGTCTGTGTGTGTGGGTGTGCGTGTGTGTGTGTGTGTATGTGTCATGTGTCAGGGCCTTTGCTTACCATTGCATTGATTCGGCCTTCCTCTCATCCATGCACTCTTATTGTCAGAATGCTGCTGCAGATCGCCTCATATCATTAATCAATTATTCACCAGTAGCCTGTTAATGTTTAATGAGTAAGGCTGCTGCGGTCAATTACTAATGAATTGTGGTCGTGGTGGGAAAGCTCAGAGGAGAGGCCAAATCAGATACTGTACACAGTCTGTTTGGGAGTGTGCATGTAAATATACATGCAAACACACCTGGAGTGTTTCTGGATTTGCATGCGTTAAGTATAACTTGAATACACAATCAAATTTTTATTTTTTTCACTGACGTTCACCAAGTAACACATTTTTTCGGCTTCCAGTGATTCAAATAGTTACAAATAACACAGTTCTCTGTTGCTTATACAGTGAATGTAAAACTTGTGCAAGGCAATCTCAGAAAGCACTTTTTGTAAATGCATATTAGCTCCTGATTTTGCAATAGTCAAAAGAGAAAACATTAGATTGTACAGACTATTAGTGCTACAATTTCTTTGTACTCCAACAAAGCAGTTTTTATCTGGATTTTTGTATGTTGTTTTAAATTAAAAGTTCACCTGTTTTTAATGTTCAAAATAAACTACGATAAATATTTTAGATAGATGTTTTGCAGTTGAACAAAAATAATGAGCCAACAGAGCAAGATAACAGTGAAAACATGTTACAACAAAAGCTAAACTTTTAGGTGTGTGAGCTGAGTCACTGCTCAGTGAACAACACATTCTTTCTCTTTTTTTCCATTTTAATGCATCTGTGTGTTTGTGCATGTGATTGTGTGTGTTGGACTGGCGAGCAGACGAACATGAGACAGGTCAGTGCACGTCCTGTGAAGTGTGTGTGGCCTGCCGTCTGTTGGCCATGCTTCTGTAACCAGGATCATTAGAGACCAACCCCCCGTTAGGAGCCATAAACAGCCCAAAACAACATTACCAACCATATGATATTCACACACAAACACACACATTTTTACTTGTGTGACCGTTATACTGCCATTTAAAACACATTCACAGAAAATCTGATATGAGTCATACTTAATTTCAAAATACAGCCATTTTTTTGATCCTTTGTGGATCATCACACCATGATAATGTCTCTGTTATTCTCATAGACTTTACACTCTATGGCTATTCCACCAGATCTAATGGACCAAAGAGAGGGATGTCAAGGAGGCATATGAATTAAATTTTTTTGTCGATTATACACCACACAGTGGGAAAGTCACATTAAACCATGACAGTTAGCAGTTGTAGTTATGGTTGAAAATGCCAGGTTTGTTAATGACATGGTTTCAATTGTACTAATTCAAACATGTATGTTATGTTATGTAGTATGTTATGAGGGTATTATAGGAGCTTTGTTTTAACTCTATACATGTATACACTCTATCCTCTCTACATGGTTCCTAAAATATATATATCAGTCAGTATATTTTTCAAAAACATTATGTAGGTCTATACCCATTGTAGTGGTGAAATTCGGAGCTTGGTTAAGCCAGTTCCCTGAAACCTCAACTCTCCCATCTGGAGTGTGCCCATGGAAATGTCTGGAAAAACCCTTCAACCTTTAAAGGGACTATATGTAGTTTTTCATTGAAATCTAATAAGCACTTTTTGCTTCCTTTTTATCAGTGGGCTGTAACCTCACTTAGAAATTAATCCCACGCATGTGAAGGTATCTGGTCGGGATATCGCTACGTGCGCACTCCCGAGCCTCCTTCCGACTACAGTGCAACACACTGCAGCTAACAAAATGCAGTCCATTAACACCACAAAACGCCCGGCTCCCAGCACAACACAGACATAATATACTTCAACATAAACTTCACGGAAGGATAAAAACAACAACAGTTTTATGTGCTGAAGCCCCTCAGGCCAAACAGTGTCAGATATTGTTGGGTCAAAACACATTGAATATTAGAAATGCAGACTGTTCGCTTGCTGGCTAATGCCAACCAGTTGCTAACGTTCTCCTGTGCAAAATACAATAGTTGTATGGCTTCTACATTACTTCACCAGCTAAGGTGATCCATATTACTATCATGTGTATCACCAGTATTATGTCAAAGTGTTGAGTTCAGCCTGCAAGAAATGATGTAAGGGTAAAGCCTAAGTATAATGTCGATGGTGAGACAAGATGGCGCCAGGATGTTTGCCGGCTCGCCACAGTCTGTCCTTGTCTTTTTTATTTGTAATGTTTGTTTGTTTTATCACACGCTCTGTTTGCTCCCCTCTGGTATATGATCGCATGACGCTATTTAATATCCGATCAGCTGGGTCCGATTATTGTTTATTTTGCAATCCCAGAGATGATTAGCATCTGCACTCGCATTTTGTGCCAGTCGCATTGAGGAAAATGTGGAGGAAACGGCGAAGGAGGTGAGGGAAGTGTGTTGGAGTCCTTGTGAGATCGAAGAAGATCGGGAAGTTTCTAGTCATCGGACCTGCTTCTTCGATGGCGGAGGCCGTGGTCGTGAACTCAAGATGTTCAGACATTGTGCCTGTCTTTCCGTCTTCGGCATTGATGCCTCAGTCTTCGCGGATGGTTTACGTAAGGCGACAGTCTGCAGATCGAGGAATTAATCATCGGAATCTTCGATCTTTACGTAACGGGAGTCCGGTAACATTTTATGATTCCTCTCTGCAATCCTCTTCCGATACCACTCCCACTCTAGTGACAATGGCGTTGATTAACGCGAGATCTCTGGCAAATAAGACCTTTATTTAATAACGATCTTTTTCTTTCTCATGAAATAGATTTTTTATTTGTTACTGAGACTTGGCTTAATGCTGGTGAAATGACTTCTCTCTCTGAACTTTCTCCTCCTGGTTGCAGTTTTTTTAGTACCCCTAGGTCTGTTGGCCGTGGCGGGGGTCTTGCAGTTGTTTTTAAAGACAAGTTGTAGACTTTTACCTTCTGCGTCCTTTTGCACTTTTGAATCTCAGTTAATTTAATTTGATTTATAGACCCCCATATTTTCATGGGGATTTTACATAGGAGTTTTCTGAATTTTTATCTGGTATTGTCCCTTCTTTTGACAATATTTTAATTTGGGGGGATTATACATGTGTGCTGCCCTTCAAAGCCCCTGGTCAAAGAATTTTTAAATTTATTAGAGTCATTTGATTTTTTACAATGCGTTTCGGGTCCAACTCATGAACATGGTCATACGCTTGACCTTGTATTATCACTGGGATTCTCTGTTGATAGCGTGAAGATTGTTGATAGTGTTTTTTCTGATCATAAGACTGTTATTTTAAATTCTAACTTTCCTTGTGATGCGCTGTGTAATATTGTTTCTGCCTCGGTTTCATCACGCATACTCAATCCATGTACAGCTAGTAGATTTTCAGCTGCTTTTAATACCTTTTCATTGACCAAGTTGCACACTCCCTGTATGGGTTTAGAAGAGTTGGTCGATCAGTTTAACTCTTCTTGTTTAGAGATTTTAGATGTTGTGGCTCCTGTAAAAATGAGGTGGAAAAAAGTCAAATCGCAGCCCTGGTTGAACAGTACTACCCGTGCTCTTAGACAGGAGTGTAGGAGGGCTGAACGCAAATGGGTTAAAGATAAATTACAAGTCTCTTATGAGATTTTGAAGAACCGTTTGAATAAGTATCAAAGAGCTGTTAAATTGGCTAGATCAAATTATTTCTCTGTCATCATTTCCAGAAACTATAATAATTCTGGAGTACATTTCTCTACTGTAAATGCTGTTCTTCATCCTACTGCTACTCTTTCATTCACTCTTTCTGCTGACATGTGTGAAGAGTTCTTAAACTTTTTTATTGGTAAGGTTGATGGAATTAGATCTCAGTTTTCATCTGTTGGCATTGATTTTATTCCTTCTGTTGACCCTACGAACAAATAAACTAGTTTTATGCCTGTTTCTTTGCAGCAGCTTAATGATGTAACTGCTCATATGAAGCCCACCAGATCTCCTGGTGATGTGCTCCCTTCTTCTCTGTTTAAGAAGGTACTTGATTCAATTGGCCCAAGTATTCTGTCTATTATGAATATTAGCTTGTGTTGTTTTGCTTTTGTTAGATCTTACAGCGGCATTTGATACAGTTGATCATAACATTCTCATTGATCATCTTAGGGATCAGGTTGGTATTCAGGGCTTAGCCCTGAAATGGTTCTCTTCCTATTTGAAGGATAGGACTTTTTCAGTCAATTTAGGGGATTATTTTTCTTCCGTTACCCCTCTTGTGTGTGGGGTTCCACAGGGTTCTATACTGGGACCAATTTTATTTTCCCTTTATATGCTCCCTCTAGGTTCAATTTTTGAGAAATTTGGGATTCAGTCTCATTTGTATGCGGATGATTCTCAAAATTACTTACCATTGAAACATGGGCATAAGTTAAGTGTTGGCTTGCGAATAACTTTCTCCAATTAAATGAGGATAAGACCGAGATGATTTTATTTGGAAATAAGGGGTGTGTGGATGATGACTGGAAAAATGGAAAAAACTGTCTAGCGTGAGGAACCTTGGTGTCATTTTTGACTCTGAGCTTAAATTTGGCCGGCAAATCAATGCTGTCGTTAAGAATAGTTTCTTCCATCTTAGATCAATATGTAAATTGAAATCTATCCTCTATTTTGACGATATGGAGAATTAATTATATTACATTGGTTACCCATACAATACAGAATTCAATACAAAGCGTTGTGGTATGTTTTTAAGTCTCTGCATGGCCTAGCACCAGAGTATGTTACTGATTTAATCAGCCGCTGTCAGTCCAGTAGATCTCTGCACTCAAATGATCAATTGCTTCTCATGGTTCCGCGATCCCGTTTAAAATGTAACGGTGATCGGGCTTTTTCTGCTGTGCTGCTCCTAGGCTCTGGAATGACCTTCCTCTGTCTGTAAAAACTTGTCCTTCATTGAGTATTTTCAGAGTGCGCCTAAAACGTATTTGTTTTCTTTAGCATTTGATAATGCTCTGTAACTTGTGTATATGTTTGCTGTGTTTTTTGTCTCTGTTTTTATTTTCTCTTTTATACCTTCTGTACAGCACTCTGGTTCCACTTGTGGTGTTAAAAGTGCTCTATAAATAAAGTTGAGTTGAGTTGAGTTGAGTAAAGCAAAGTTTGTTTATACTAGCCTACAGTAATCTAGGGCATGGACAGCCGGCTAAAGGTAGCATGGATCTACTGCTGTTTGATTCATAATGTTCAATTTAGATTGATTCTCGTTTTACTGATACTCAGTTAGACAGCTTCTCCACCTCGCTGTAACTTACCTGACCCACATAATATACAATAATGCAACGCTGCAGGACAATAACACAGTGGAAGACCCATTCACTACAGTACCGTAACTTACTGCGGTCTAACTGTTATAAAGTGTAGCAACAATCTCATTGTAATTTTAAGTCTAGCTCACTAACCATTTTATTATCATCCAATACATTTAGCTGCGCTCACATTGCTGACCCTCCAGTGAAAGATACACAATTAACATTAGTCTACTGAAAAGCAGACAGGTGAGCTAACACCAATGTATCTAAATGCAGTCAATGTAACATAATCAAGTAACAAACATGGATTAATTCAACCTCAAGCTGAATTATCACTGTCATGTGTACCACCATATTATTGTAATGTTGCAGTGGGAGTTTACCATCGTTTTCAGCATGTTTTTGTGTGAGTCTGTTTATAGCCACTGTCACATTTGTACTGCCCTCCATTGAGTAAAGGTTGACTGTTCAGCAGATTAGTGTACTGCAGTGCCTCCTGCTGGTTAGTCAGAAGCAGTAGTGGTGGAACAGGGGATTTCTACAAGGCCAAGGAAGCCAGGTGAACAGTGGAGTGCTGTTGCCTTCTGCTGCTGTAATTTTTATTTGTGAACTGTTGCCTTGGATACTATTTGTCCATAAGTATTTTATTACCATTTTTT
>NC_060171.1:18756319-18765218 GCF_021292245.1 Micropterus dolomieu | reverse complement strand
CTCTCTCTCTCTCTCTCTCTCTCTCTCTCTCTCTCACACACACACACACACACACACACACACACACACACACACACACTAACCAGGGTTAGTTTTACCGGAGATGTCAGTAATCAACAGAAATTTCACTACAACCTTGTTCCTTGGTCTAGATTGATTTTCAAAGTTAAAATATCAACCTCCAGCTTCTGTTTTATCTCTCCCGAGGACTAGAGACTGAAAGGGAGACATGAGAGACAGACTTTAAAAGAAGAAAGCTATATCCTACTCAGGGCTTTTACTGACGTTGCATTAGTTAAATAGTTTTTTGTTTTTTTTTAAACAGAGAGTGAGGGAGACTAAAGTAAGAACAGGTTATTTATTATACCTTACAGCTGAATTCTGGAATCCTTGGACATCTAGTAAGCATTTGCATAAAGTTGTGGAACTTGCAAGAAAAGAAAGGTCAAAATCAATGCAGCAGGGGCTATGATATGCTGACTTTGATAACCCATTTCCACCTGGTATTACTGTGACATGCAATACATCTGGATATCCTATCTGAATAAGGAAAAATGCATGTTAATGCAAGGTGTATAATGTATGCAGAACATATTGCAATCAGAATGCTATAAGATCAGCCAGGCCACATCTGGAGGTGGTATGGCTCACATTGTCACAGGATCTCTTACAAGTGTAAATGCAATCTGTATTTAGCCACATTCTTAGGAAAACACACAAAGGCACAGCAGTGCTTTGAGCTTAACTACTGACCTACTGTCAGCATGCTTACATTCTCACCAAGACCATGTATATATATACACAGATCCACTACTTTTATCCACTAGGGAGCTTAATAATCTGTAGTAAATTTCATGGAAATCCAACCAATAGCTGTTGCGATATTTCCGTCTGAACAAAAGAGGTGGACCATCCCAATGAACGACAGACATTACACATTAAAAACTCCTGGGTTAAAAAGGGACCAACTAATTTCTGGATTATTTCAACCCAGAAAATTGGGTTATTTTTTTTGACCCAACTTCTGGGTTAAATACCTGACCCAAATGTTGGGTTAAAAAAACCCACAATTGTAGTTAATATAACCCAACTTCTGGGTCAAAAGAACAACCCCAATATCTAGGTTGAAAAAACCCAGAAATTAGTTGGTCCCTTTTTAACCCAGGAGTTGGATAAAAAATAACCTAACTTGGGTTACTATGCCAGTATGCCTTATTTAAGAAAATAAAACTTTTTTTTTACATTATATCTGTCATGGTGTGGTGCAGGCAGAAGAAGAAGAGGAGGAACCCAAAGTTCCAATTCAAACGTTTTACTAATAAAGCAACTCCAAAAGGTACAGACAGGCAGGATGTACACACACTAAACAAGACTACAAAGTAGAACGGCCAAAGACTGATTGAACTGAAGGAACTAAATACTAACACAGATGAACACTGATTAACTAAACACAGGTGATGTAGATGAACTAAATGACAGAAACCATGGAAACAGATGAGACTAGGGGTGACTGTGACAATATTACACACTTCAAGCACTTTTACATTTTTATTGCATTAAATTAAATTAAACTCTATTCTATAAAATTTAAAAATAAACAATTCTCAAACATCCGACAACATTCAATAACTGGACTGAACTTAAGGCTTAAAGTCTTCAAAAATTGGTTGCGTCATGTCATGTGTGACTTTACACGGACTTTAAACTAGTTAGATGTACAACCACAGAATTACTACAGCTAACGCTAGTCTCAACGTAGCAACTAGCAACTAGCAACGGGGACATGGACAGAGAAAAGTTTACGTTACATCAACACTGAAAATACTCGCTTACCTTGAATACACGACAAAGTTGCACCGAAGAAGCACAGGCCGAAATGGATCGTGCGTGAAGCGACAGTTGTCAAACTACTGTGGTGAGAAAATCCCAGAACGGCTGCGTGGTGGTTATTATACATTCATGCCAATAAAGTTAATTTGAATTTGAATTTGAGAGAGAGAAAGCCAACCCTATAACCCAGAACATGGGTTACTCTCTGAAATAACCCAGAAACCCAAACAACCCAGGAATTGGGTCAAAATATTATCCCTATAACCCAGAAAATGGTTACTCTGAAAAAATAACCCACAATTTTAACCCAACACAACTAACCTAAAATGCGTTGAAGAAATAACCCAGGAGAACTCACACAACAACTTAAAAGTTCACGTAACTCCACCTATTCCCACACTACCAGCAAATACCTACAAATGACCTCTTCCTCTGCAGGTGAAAAATAAGAGGAACCCATACAGCAGCATCCCCTCCCTTCACCAGGGACACGGCATGCTTTTTTTTTTTAAGTTCACTAGCCCCACCTTCCTCATTTGCATGTTGAGATATGCATACAGATTGCATGTTAGTACCATGTGGAAATGGGATCACTAGTACTGGTAAAGATCCAAATACGATGGATCAGTAGGTAATTTGAGGGGGAATGCCGTCACCTTGGTTAGCAAAATTACCAAAATGAATCCCTCTTGTTTAACTGCCATCCCTCCTCTCCATCCCATAGTAGCAGAGAGTGCAGGGGCAGAGGAATTGTTTAGTTGAATATGTTAGTCCGCCTGACTCATTGATGCTTTATCTGAATAGTTTGTGCAAGTTAGAACCTATGGCCTCTGAAATAACTGTGCTGTGTATTGATAAAGTAGCAGAAGGATTTGTAATTGCACCTTTTTATCTCTGCCCTGTCCTATACTATATTGTAGTCTATATAGTACTTTCACCTTCATGATCAAGTGACAAGTAGCAACGTGTAGTCTTGGGGTGCTCCCATTCGGCCATTGCCACTAATAAAAATGAACAAATCATGACTTCCATGGATCATACACATACCCTTAATAGCACCTTTTGTTACAACCTTCCTCCCAGGTAAATTCCCACATGTTTCACAAGCCACACCCTCTTGTTTGAGTGCTTTCTTCTAAAAGAAATTGTCCCAAGCTTAGACCACCATGATGACATCTTTAGGGGACAAAGCTCCCCACAGAGCCACAGAAGACATGATACAACTGTGATTCTGTCCACGACTAGTAGGTTGACTGACAAATCTGTGGAATGCCCCTTTAAAAGAAAAAATACTTTATATTTGCCTACGGTCTCTGAGTGAAGAGGACGTGGAGAATGTTGCTGAACAAGACAGGCAAAACACACAGTGATAGCTTTAATTGAGTCATAAACTACGATAAGTAGCATCAGCTGTTGTTGGCCTCATTGTTGTCAGTTAGCTTCTTTCATGGTAAAATGCATTCAGTTCTCACACTGTAATTATGCAAGGGAGAGGGGGAGCAATAAATCTGATAATACACGCACACAACACACACACATATACTTATAAACTCATGGACGAGCGGAGAATTGTTGGAACAGAGATCAGATTAGAGAAGCTTTTCTGATCTGTGGCATGAGAAGGCTGGGCTCATGTATCAACCAGCCATCTAAGCTGGCTTATCCTGATACAACCAGGAGCAAACACACACACACACACATACGCACACTTACAAGAAGAAAGTTTACTGGGTGATATAAGAGGGGGGGGGGGGGGTTATTGAAGAACAGTGGGGTACAATCTCCAAACAATTCCATATCCCTTTTAGTCATGGCCTGGCTCTGGCTGCGAAGCGGAAAGAACTTTGAGCCCTTGTTAACAGTGTCCCCAAACTCCACTAAAGGTCTACTTTGCTATCTTTATACTTTATAGTAACACTTAGAAAAGTATTTCATCGTGTAGCTCCTGACAGCTTTGTGATTTGTCCTGTGATACGTGTATTGACTTGAGTTATATCTCCTCTCCTCTCATCTCCTCTCCCTCTCCAAGCAGGACTGATGTCCAGATGGTGTGCCCCTCCATGTGTGGTCCAGTTCAGCTCTCCCTGACCGTTTCATGGGCCACAAACAGACCCAAGCATCCACGGCCACTGCTTGACTCAACCCCACCGCGCACTGCACACCTCACCCTTAGCCCCTCACCCCTAACCTTCACCCTCCTCCCTCTGTCTCACTCTCTGTTAAGCCTCTCCTCACATTCTGACAATCCTAGCCCTCCCTGAGCCCAACATGGTGACCTGCGTTCCCGCTCTACTCTTGGTCCTGATGTGTCGGGGTGTCTTGCTCTCTGGCGGAGACCCACCTCCATCCCGCCGGGAGATCCGCATCGAGGGAGATCTGGTGCTTGGCGGCCTGTTCCCGGTGCACGAGAAAGGTGCTGGGATGGAGGAGTGTGGGCGTGTGAACGAGGACAGAGGGATCCAGAGGCTAGAGGCCATGCTGTTTGCCATAGACAAAATCAATATGGACAACACTTTGTTGCCTGGAGTCTCCCTCGGGGTCCACATCCTGGACACCTGCTCCAGAGATACCTATGCACTGGAGCAGGTGGGTGAGCCTGGTCATTGCACATAAACTCTAGATTTTTCTAAATGGTTCTAGTATTTAAATACAGTTTTCTGTCTAAGGTTCTGTTCTTTAAACAGTATTTCTAGCTGTTTTTGCATTTCTTTCACTTCTGGTAATAATATAACTATAACTATTATTATTGGATTTTTGTCTATGTATATGACTGGTGAAAGTAATGAAATATTCAACAAAAGTAAGACTAGGAGTACATCACTGAAATAATAGCTTAGTTAGAGCGGGTCTCCTATTTTAGTGTTGTAGAGTGTTCTGTTTTATAAGCATTAACCTGTGAATGCTGATACAACTTTTTAGATACAGCCCAGTTGAGATACAGTTTGTTTAATTAGCTGTTTGTTCTCTTGTGCTGCCGGGCGACTTGAACTTTAGCTACATTTTTAAAAAAGTTGCAAGTTGTGGTATCAGAAGTTTAAAAAAATGCAATGTTTCCATTTTAAATCTAGTGAAACTATAAGGTATCATTAAAAGGTAATGTTCAGGTAAAGTAAATATACCTTGAAATTCTATTTCATCCACTATGGGTAAGGGATTTTGCCTTAAATGATAACAGTAAATCCTTGATGAGAAATAGCGGTAGAAGCTATTTGCGATGAGGGAAATGAGCCGGATATAAAAAAAAAAGAAAAAAGACAGCACACTCCCTCAGGGATTGTTATCTTCAAAAAAATATATTGTATCTTATTGCTGAGCTATTCAGGGATGATGCATCTAGTGATTTTATACAATGAGCTCTTTGACTGATTATATAAACCCTGGATTCCTGATGTTTGGTTTCTCTAAATGGGTTGTAGGTTCATTGGCTGTCCACAGAGCAGCAATATGTTATAATGTGCCTTGGTCTCAGAGGAGTTAATGTGCAATTTAGACCCTGTACTGGAAGCATTTAAAAGCCCCTAGTGTAAAGCAATGGGTCTTTAAATTCCCTTCAAAAAGATAGAAATTTTACATTATAAAAAATCTGTAAGGCTTTAAGTTGCAAATTTCTTTTAAAGAATTCCATTCAGTGTTTCAAAGGCTGATTAAAAATAAAGAGATAATATGGACTGTATGGTACCCAGTATGTTGCACAGCATTTGATGTAAAAGATCTATGTGGGTGTGTTTCCTAGGCTCTGGAGTTTGTGAGAGCCTCCCTCACCAAGGTGGATGACACAGAGTTCATCTGTCCAGACGGATCTTACGCTCTGCAGGACGATAGCCCGCTCGCAATTGCTGGAGTCATAGGTGGATCCTTCAGCAGTGTCTCCATACAGGTAATACAGCGCGTGTAGGCCTAGGAGTTTTCATACAAATGCATTTTATCATCTTCATCTAACTTTAATGTCCTCGGTGGTATCTTCTCTCCTCTTTTGCTCGTCCTTGCACAGGTACCATGAACAAGTGTGCAAAAGCTGACTCCCAGTGACATGGCAGTGCATGTGTGTCCATGTCTGTGTCACCACATGTGTGTGTGCGTGCGTGCGTGTTTGTGTGTGTACTTGTTCTTAGAATGAAGTCTTCCATTTGTGCGTGCTTGTGTGTCTCCCCAGCTCTTGTAGCTCTTGTCACAGAGCTGGATAATTTGCATAGTTTAGCATAAAACCTCCTTCTCCTTTACTCCTCTGTGACTGCACAAAAGCATCGTCCAATCAGTCCTTAAATCCCTAATCTCTGTCTCTCTGTCTTCTCTTCCTCACGCTCTCTTTTTCTCTCTCTGCCATTTTATGTATTTCTCTTTTTTTTCTGTGCCTTAAATCTTTGCTCTTCCTTCTCATCACTGCCTACTTCTCTTTTTTCTCTTCTTCTTTATATGCATTCAGAGGCACCCCTCGCAGCTATTTGGGGAGAGCTCAGTGTATGCTGACCTCAGCCCCCTTCTTCTCCTCCTCCTCCTTCCTGGGGCAGCCATTGTTAACACATCTGCTATGTCTCTTGTCCTTCATCACATATAATTACCCTTTGTTTTCTTGCATCTCATTCTTGTTGCCCTTTGTTGCCACTGCTGTTGTATTTACCTGTCTTTTCTGAGGGCAGCACTGTTTACGAGACCCGGACTGTGCTCTGCTTTCTGATCTGTTGCCAGTGAAGCTAATCCAGCTACTCCTTCATGCCTCTCTACTTGGCCAGTCTGGCTGTTGCTTCTAAATAAAGTAATAGGGAAGTATTTAATGTTTAACCATGCACAACTAAACTCCAATGTTTTGAAGGCATTTACATAGCAGGCATCAGTCCTCCCCACCGTCCGCACATGCGTGTGTATGTGTCTCTGTGTGTCTGTGTGCGTGTGTGTGACTTGCATTCCAAGCAGAAATCACACAGCAGCCCTCCACTGCACCAATTTTTTCCTCCTTCCCTTTCATTTTTTTTCTACTCGTCTCTCATATTCAACCCTTTCCTACAGTACATCTCCCTTCCCTCTCTCTCACAGGAAGGGCGCAGCTTCCACTAACAGAGTAAACTCTCCGTGTCCCTACAGACAGGCCTCTTAGCTAGCTATAGTCATTGTTCAGTGGCAGGTAATGGAGCAATGCGGTTACATTTTGCAGTGTGACCTTCCCTGACATTTAAGTCAACTGCCATCTTAAAACCATAAAACCTGCCCGAAGTACTACAAGCAGCCTCCGTGTGTGCGCGTCATTGCAGGTGTTTGTGTAGATATGTCCTTGCGCATCAGTATATGTATATGAGTGTGTTTGCTAATCTTCTACATTATTAGTCTAATGAGATTCTGACATGTTGTCACAACAGCTCATCAAGTGAGCTTTGAATGAAATATAGAAAAACCCTGAGTGATGTGCTCTAAAAGGATTAAACTGAGGCGAGAACAGAATGGCTGTGTAGTTTGTTTGCTGTGTGCACATGATTGATTGTATACGTTTACATGTCTTTGTGCGCATGAGAATGTGTAGCAATTATATTTCCACTGCGTTGGCAAATGTGACTAAAATTGTAATGAAGAGAACATGACCAAACCCCAATCAACAGTAAAAGGGAATATTATATGGACATCAGTAGACCTCAGATGATGTCCATCACTAATGCATGAGTCAGTGATTTATTGAACCTCTGTGTGTGTGTGTGTGTGTGTGTGTGTGTGTGTGTGTGTGTGTGTGTGTGTGTGTGTGTGTGTATGTTTATGTGTTTCTCCATGTGCATATATACCTACACTTGCTGCATTGTCTTTTAAATTCAAATAATCACGTTATGCATTAAGATATTCCTATCAACCTTCTAAATATGTTCTAATTTGATTAAAAAATGCATTTAGGATCATTCCAATAATTTTTGTAGGTCTTATTTACCAGTTTAACTGAAGGTCTCGACACACCGTCAGTCAAAGTGAACATTTTAATAAACCCTCTAACACAACAACACTTTTCCTGCAGTTCAACATGTCTTTAAATAGCTGTAGTTGAGCAATTTCATTGCAGTTAAAACATTGTATTTGATATTCAATTCAATTCAATTCAATTTTATTTATATAGCGCCAAATCACAACAACAGTTATCTCACAGCACTTTTCATAAAAGAGCAGGTCTAGACCATACTCTGTGGTGTTATTTACAGAAGCCCAACAATTCCCACCAAGAGCAAGCACTAGGCGACAGAGGCAAGGAAAAACTTCTTTTTAAGAGGCAGAAACCTCAAGAAGAACCATGGCTCAGGGTGGGCAGCCATCTGCCTCGACCGGTGGGGGGTGAAGGACAGAGAGAGAGAGAGCGAGAGAGAGGAACAGAGAGGAAGAGGGCAGGAGAGGAACAGAGAGAAAAAGAGAGGGATGGAAGAAGAGAGAGGGAAGGGAGGCAGCCTACACAATATACACACAGAGGTACAGACAGTAAAGGTGATGTTGCTATAGACTAAATGACTAAATGAAAAATGGTATAGATATGTATAGTAGTGTTAATGATAATAATCGTAATGTTAATGATTATAATAACAATAATAACAATAGGACTAGTAACAATAATTGTTGTAGCAGAGGGTGTCGAGCAGGAACTCGGGAGCAGCAGGTGACCCGCAGCCACAGATCCAGACTCCACAGCTCCAGAGCCAGAAACACCTGCAGGAAGTAATAGGAGGAGAGAGGAGAGGGACGAGAAAGCACAAGACTACCGGAAAGGAGAGAAGAAGTGTTAGTAACATGCAATAATGGGATGAGGTTGCATACAGAGGGAGAGAAAGTAGAGGAGAGAGGAGCTCAGTGCATCATAGGAAATCCCCCGGCAGTCTAGGCCTATAGCAGCATAACTAAGGGATGGTTCAGGACTCACCTGAGCCAGCCCTAACTATAAGCTTTATCAAAGAGGAAAGTCTTAAACCTACTCTTAAATGGGGAGATGGTGTCTGCCTCCTGAACCCAAACTAGAACCTGGTTCCACAGGAGAGGAGCTTGATAGCTGAACGCTCTGGCTCCTAGTCTACTTTTGGAGACTCTAGGAACCACAAGTAACCCTGCATTCTGG
>NC_060171.1:18744835-18756219 GCF_021292245.1 Micropterus dolomieu | reverse complement strand
ATAAAGTGAAGAGGATTGGTCCGAGGACAGATCCTTGAGGAACTCCATGACTAACTTTGGCGTGCATGGAGGACTCATCGTTAACATGTACAAACTGAAATCGATCTGATAAATAGGACTTAAACCAGTTTAGAGCGGTTCCTTTAATGCCAATGAAATGTTCCAGTCTCTGTAATAGGATCTGATGGTCAATGGTATCAAATGCAGCACTAAGATCTAATAAAACCAGTACAGAGACAAGTCCTTTGTCTGATGCAATAAGGAGGTCGTTAGTAATTTTCACCAGTGCTGTCTCTGTGCTATGATGAGCTCTAAATCCTGACTGAAAATCCTCAAATAAACTATTGCTCTGTAGAAAGTCATACAGCTGTTTAGCAACTGCTTTCTCCATGATCTTAGAGAGAAATGGAAGGTTAGATATAGGTCTATAGTTGGCTAAAACATCTGGATCAAGTTTGGGCTTTTTCAGAAGAGGTTTAATTACAGCTACTTTAAAGTACTGTGGTACATAGCCTGTTGATAGAGATAGATTGATCATATCTAGTATAGAAGTGCTAACTAAGGGTAAAACTTCTTTAAGCAGTCTAGTCGGGATGGGGTCTAAGAGGCAGGTTGATGGTTTAGATGAAGAAATTATTGAAGTTAGTTGGTAAAGGTTGAGGGAAGCAAAACAACATATATCTGGTTCTACAGCTGTTTCTAAGGTTCCTGAGTTTAGAGATAAGTCGGTGCCAGTTAAGGGCAGGTCTTGGTGAATTTTGTTTCTAATAGTTAGAATTTTATCATTAAAGAAGCTCATGAAGTCATAACTACTGAGAGCTATGGGAATACCTGGCTCAATAGAGCTGTGACTCTGTCAGCCTGGCTACAGTGCTGAAAAGAAACCTGGGGTTGTTCCTATTTTCCTCTATAAATGACGAGTAGTACGCTGCTCTGGCATTACGGAGGGCCTTCCTGTAAGTTTTAAGACTATCTTGCCAAATTAAATGAGAATTTTCCAGTTTGGTGAAACGCCAATTCCTCTCAAGTTTCCGCGATTTTTGCTTTAATTTGCGAGTTTCAGTATTATACCATGGAGCTAACCGTCTTTGTTTTATTATTTTCTTTTTTAGAGGGGCTACAGAGTCGAGTGTCATTCGCAGCGAGCCTGCTGCACTATCAACAAGATAATCGATTTGGGAGGGACTGAAATTAGCATAGGAGTTCTCCGTTAATTTGTCACTTGATAATGAATTTAGAGCTGATGGAATCGCATCCTTAAATTTAGCTACAGCACTATCAGACAGACATCTTGTATAAAAAAATTTGCCCAGTGGCGTGTAGTTCAGCAATACAAAGTCAAAAGTTATCAAACAGTGGTCAGATAAAGAGGGATTCTGTGGGAACACTATTAAATGTTCAATTTCAATACCGTAAACCAAAACAAGGTCGAGGATGTGGTTAAAACAGTGAGTCGGTTCATGAACACTCTGAGAGAAGCCAATGGAATCTAACAGAGAGTTAAACGCAGTACTGAAGCTGTCATTCTCAACGTCCACATGAATATTAAAATCCCCTACAATAATAACTTTGTCCGTTTTAAGGACTAAAGTTGAGAATAACTCTGCAAATTCAGATAAGAATTCAGAGTACGGACCAGGTGTTCAGTACACTATAACAAAAAGAATTGGTTGCAGTGATTTCCAACTTGGGTGTGAAAGACTAAGAACAAGGCTTTCAAATGAGTTATAATTTAGTTTAGGTTTAGAGCCGATTAGTAGACTAGAGTTGTAGATAGCTGCAACTCCACCTCCTCGGCCTGTGCCTCGAGGAATGTGAGTATTAATATGACTGGGAGGGGTGGATTCATTTAGGCTAACATATTCTCCATCACCCAGCCAGGTTTCAGTAAGACAAAATAAATCAATATCATAATCTGATATTAGATAATTTACTAGTACACCTTTAGAAGAGAGAGATCTGATGTTTAAGAGTCCACATTTAATTTTCCTATTAGTTTGCACTATTGCACTCGGGGGGCAGACACCGTCACTATAGGATTTTCACTAAGTAACTCCTGAAATGGAGGAGCAGAGAAGTGTGTTAGACTCCGACTCTGCCTCCTGGTCTCAACTCTGGGTTGTCATGGATATGTTTTGGCATTACTCACCTATACACATCATTTTCTCTGCCGGCTGACAGGCCTTAGGTAGGCATCTTTACTTGCCACCAAGAATTATCTTTTGAAAAGAAAAGTGTGTTTTTCCAGCGAGTGATGCACATGGTTAGTTTCAGGTTTGATCCAGTCGACCACATTAGAGACAGGAGCTCGCTACAAACTGAAACAACATTTAATTTACTTTCAATGTCTGGAATACCCAGTATTGATCAGCAGTCGCATGGGTCAGATATGAATTCTGAGCATCTGTTATGAAAAAAATGATGTTTGCGCCTTTCAAATAATCCAAGGTGTGGATACATCCTTTGTAGCAGGTCTTCTGGTATGCAGATACCAGAGAGCGGGTTAATTCAGGTCATTTCAGCGTGGCTCTTAGTGAAATCCACATTCACTGGGGGGTTTGTCATCCACACAAATTTTTTTTATATTTTTGAGGTACTTCACCACTTCTGCGTACCCTCCTGCTCTGTGTGTGTGCTTCTTTCAAGTGCCTTATTAAATTAATTGCACAGCAATTGGCTCTGTTGCTGCCAACATTTGCATCATAAACACTGCAAGTAGCTGCTTGACTGCAGTTTTGAGTTCAGCGTAGTTCCACACCTCAGGCCTAACTGATACCATGTGCTTTCAAACTGCGTACCTCACTGCTGTAACTGATGGTCAACTCTTACTTAGAGAAAATATTTTTGATATCACTTTACATAAATGCATCAGAGGTTGATGAGACGAAATACAATTCATAGATTCAGAGACATCAAATTTGATTCACATCGCATATCAAATTACACTGTTCATAAAAGTCTACAACAAATGCAATCAAAATTAGTAAATTAAAATCAAACTCGAGCTACATGAAATCAAAGTGACTCATATAGAATACAATATGGGAATTATCCTTTAAGTTTTTACACTGATAATGTTGTTAGGCGCTCTAACTAAAATGTATGTCTGTTATATGTCCATATGCTAGAAAAGCCAGGATAAAAAGATCAATGTTAAGTTCCAACTACTCATTAAAAGAGTTGTGTGACTTAAGCAACAGTAGGTTAAAATTATTTAATCTGATTTGTGTCTTTCCTCAGGTTGCCAATCTTCTCAGGCTCTTCCAGATTCCTCAGATAAGCTATGCTTCAACGAGTGCCAAGCTCAGTGATAAGACCCGCTATGATTACTTTGCCCGCACCGTGCCCCCTGACTTTTACCAGGCCAAAGCCATGGCCGAGATCCTCCGGTTCTTCAACTGGACGTACGTGTCCACTGTGGCATCGGAGGGTGATTACGGTGAAACTGGTATAGAGGCCTTCGAGCAAGAGGCACGCATGAGGAACATCTGTATCGCCACTTCAGAGAAGGTAAGGCATAGAATAAAAAAACAGAATATTAGAGATTATTTGTGAATATAAGCAACCATTGTTCAAAGCCAGATACCAAAAGCCCCAAACTTCAGCAGTGTCACACTGATGTATTGTCAGGGTGTTGTGGTGATTGAGCAGGTGGGACCCAAACGCAGGATGCAGAGCAGAGGAGGTACAGTTCAAAAAAGGTTTAATTCCAACAGAAATCCAAATAAACACAACTAATGAGGCAGGCGGGACAACACACAGCAACATGGGACAGAGCGTCTACACACTACAATGACCGGACAAAGACTGAGGGACATGAGGCTGACGAGACACAGACAGGCAGAGAGATAACTGGGGGAACAGACGGAACACTTAACAGGCAGACATGGGGCAAAAGTCTTAGGCCAAATTCAGGCGGTACAAAACAGTTTAGGAGAGCAGAACAGGGGGGCAACAAATTTCAGGAGGCCGTCCCGGAGGACGACCCAACAGGCCGGGCAGAACAGGGGTGCCAGACTGGGGAGCCTCAGGTGGGCGGCCTGAGAACAGGGCAGGGGGGCCAGATCGTTCAGGGGGACGGCCTAGTAGGCAGAGTTCAGGGGGTCGGCAGGACGGCCGACAGTGAGGTAGCAAACCCCCTGGGGGCCGAGCAGGGGGCTGACGGCAAGACCTCTCCGGAGGTCGGCACCCAAAGCTTGGGTGCTCTGGAGGAGCAGCTGGGCTGAGGTCCATGGACTGAGCAGCTGGGCTGGAGGCCATGGGCCGGACACGAGGAGCTGTAGTGGGTCTGACCACCAACTGGACAGCTGGGCTGGGGACCATGGACCGGACACGAGGAGCTGGAGTCGGTCTGACCACCGACTGGACAGCTGGGCTGGAGGCCACGGACCGGACACGAGGAGCTGGAGTCGGTCTGACCACCGACTGGACAGCTGGGCTGGAGGCCACGGACTGAGCAGCTGGGCTGAGGTCCATGGACCGGACACAAGGAGCTGGAGTCGGTCCGACCACCGACTGGACAGCAGGGCTGGGGACCATGGACCGGACGCGAGGAGCTGGAGTCGGTCTGACCACCGACTAGACAGCTGGGCTGGAGGCCACGGACTGAGCAGCTAGGCTGAGGTCCATGGACCGGACACGAGGAGCTGGAGTCGGTCTGACCACCGACTGGACAGCAGGGCTGGGGACCATGGACCGGACGCGAGGAGCTGGAGTCGGTCTGACCACCGACTGGACAGCTGGGCTGGAGAGCATGGACCGGACGCGAGGAGCTGTAGTCAGTCTGACCACCGACTGGACAGCTGGGCTGGGGACCATGGACCGGACACGAGGAGCTAGAATTGGCTGGACCACCAACGGAGCTGGTGTTGAATGCTAGCAGAACACGGTGTGGAGTGAACAGGCATGGACGCCAGGGGATGGCTAGCAGGCCTCATGCTAGGCCCAGCATGAGGAACACTGGAGGAGTTCGTGGCTGTCAGCAGAGCTCTTTTGAGGAGGTCCAACTCCAAGACCAACCTTGCCACACCTGGAGCCTCCAAAAACCAGGGCTTTTGGTCCAGAGTCAGTTCAAAAGAGGCAATTGACAGCAGTCTCTCGTGACAGTCCTCAGTCAGACTTAACTCAAAGAATAAGTTGTCCATGGCTGTTCTCACCCTTTCCCACCCTATCTCCATCTTTGCGTCTGCTGGGTCCATGTATGGTCCGGTCATTCTGTCAGGGTGTTGTGGTGGTTGAGCAGGTGGGACCCAAACGCAGGACGCAGAGCAGAGGAGGTACAGTTCAAAAAAGGTTTAATTCCAACAGAAATCCAAATAAACACGACTAATAAGGCAGGCAGGACAACACACAGCAACATGGGACAGAGCGTCTACACACTACAATGACCGGACAAAAACTGAGGGTAAACAAGCAAGGACATACACACACAGGGTTAACGAGCTGGGAGGAGACACACAGGTGAGGGACATGAGGCTGACAACACACAGGCAGGCAGAGAGATAACTGGGGGAACAGACGGAACACTTAACATGCAGACATGGGGCAAAATAACAACCAACAGAAGAACACAGACCAGGAGTAAACACTTAAGACATAAATTAATGTACAGGACGAAGAACTAAGACACAAGATTACACAAGGAAACACAGAACCAAAACGGACTTAAACAGGAAACATGAACACAAAAACCACACTCCTAACATGTATGGCCTGAAGTTGCACAAGAATGAGTGGGGCACTAAATTTGTGAGCTTATAAAAGTTTGTCTCCATGTCTTATCTTGTCTTACACACAAATGGGGTTTATATTACACTGGTGTTATCAGTTGTGAACCAGAAAATGAAAGCTTATCTCCAAGAACTCATTCTGGGTACTTTACAGTCGCATTTTTCATCTCATTTGCTATGGAGGTGCATGATAGTGTGAGAGAGAAGCATAGAAGACCCTTTTGCTAGTTTCTTCCTATGAATGATGGTGATAAATAATTACATATGGCATTTGCAAACTTATTCGGGGGTAGAAAGAGCTTTTACAGTACATCTGTCATTACATCATGTCCTTTTTCTGTCCAGGTGGGGCGTTCTAACGCTAAGAAGTCCTATGAAACTGTGATCCGTCAGCTGCTCCAGAAGCCGAATGCTCGTGTGGCTGTCCTTTTTCTGCGTAGCGACGATGCCAGAGAGCTGCTGGCAGCTGCTGCCAGGCTTAACACGTCCTTCATCTGGGTGGCCAGCGATGGCTGGGGTGCACAGGAAAGCATTGTCAAGGGAAATGAGGTCACAGCTGAAGGAGCCATCACACTTGAGCTTGCAGCCAATCCCTTGCCAGAATTCAACAGATACTTCCTCAGCCTCAACCCAGTCAAAAACCATCGTAATCCCTGGTACAGGGAATTCTGGGAGCAGCGGTTCCAGTGCTCATTGGGTGGTGGAGGAGCAGGAGGAGGAGGTGTTGGACTGGGAGAGACAACTCTCCCACCGTGTGACAAAGACTTGTCAATGGACAAGAATAACTTTGAACCAGAGTCCAAGATCATGTTTGTGGTGAACGCGGTGTACGCCATGGCCTACGCCCTCCATAATATGCAACGGAGCCTGTGCTTCAACACCACCAAGCTGTGTGACAGCATGAAGGCACTGGATGGGCGCAGACTCTACAGGGATTACATCCTTAATGTCAGCTTCACAGGTAAGAAAGCTGGAGCATGGCAAAGAGAGTCAGGAGTCTTAGACAAGGTGTTCAAGGTGGATGAAGAGTGAAAAGAAGTGAATGAGGAAGTTGGGGAGGAAAAGGGAAAAGATAACAAGGAATGTGAGTGCTGTGCCTAGTTAACAGTCCTCTCATGAACAACGCAGGGACGTTGTCCTTCTCCCCAGCCAAAGCAGCCAAACCACAGAACATAAAAAGTACTGAGACAAATCCGCTTAATTGCTATGTATTGTCAGAGCCAGCCTGCCATTGACACCTATTACCCATGCGTAATTGATACGACACTACAAAGTTGCTTTGAGGAATGACAGCTGCAGTTAATCCGTCAGCCATATTCTTCTCTCTTGCACTAATGAGATTGTGTGTGTTATAATAGCTCCTATAGCAGGCTGCCTGTCTGCCAGTCAGTCTCTGTAGAGTTAGGAGAGAAGAGTAGAGGATTGGCTTGACTGACAGATGGCGTACAAAGGAAGTGTTATAAATAAACTGCTGTGTCTCGGGGACTGACACAGGTTTAGAGGTGCTTATTCCTCCACCAACCGTGACCAAGAGTAGACATCAAAACAGCCAAACAAACACCACTAACACGGCGGCTTTGCCACGGGACACTGGGGAGAGAGCAGGAGGGAAGGATGGAGGACGAAAGAATGGCATCACATATGGAGGGAGGGGGAAGGACGCTTATAGATAAGACTGACAGGCAGACTAAAATGAGAAAAGCGAGTTTGCTGTAAGGTAAAAGGAAGTAAGACAGAAAAAGAGATAGGGAGGGAAGGGGATAAGGAACAAGAGAGCAATGAGGCAATGCCGGAGTGGGACGGTGTGCGTCAGCAGAAGAAGAGGATTCTCTTTGAAATTCCTCATCTTCATTTCTGCTACAAATCAAAGGACTTGGAGCATTTCTGCTTGAGAGGAGGAAGGTGGAAAGAAGGAAAGAGAGGGGAAGACTGAGTAAGATAGAGAGGGAACAAGGCTGCAGTGGCAGCCTCCGGTTGGCACAGATGATAACCACTCCCTTATAGAATGCATACAGAGAGGGACGGAACAGATATGCAGATTCATACATAGAAAGTTTAACAAATGCTGTGGAGTAAGTTGGAGAAGAGCTGTGAATCCCACTGTGACTTGCCTAAATCTCTATGTCTGATCATCTTTCACCCTTATACCCCTCTTTCACTACTGATGTGTGTCCATGAAGATGCATGTCTTTACTCTGAAGCTGGGAAAGAGTAACAGCATGTGCAAGGATCTCGAGTTCTTTACAGCTCAGTCTCAGTGACAATGATGACAGAATGGCAAACAGCTGTATTGGTAAAAATGCATTCAAGGAATCTGTGTTAGAACATTGAGTGTGTTGACGGTTGGCCATACAGTTACACTGGAAACTGTGGCAGTGTTTGTTTTGAGCCGTTGGTTCGCCCCAAATGACGCACTCACACTGCTGTACATATACATTTTAACATCTACAGTATGGAAGGAAGGAGCTGAGGTGAGTTGAGGTTGGATGTGGGGTATAAATACTGCAGCATCACCATCCGCAGTGCTCTCAGTCTGAACTGTAGCCGACGGAAAACCAACTCTGTTCAGTGCTCTGTATCTCTCTCCCATCTCTTTCTCTATAATGAACCTGCACACATGCATGTTCACTATACACCTATTTTCATTGTATCAGAGTTTGATCTCACATATATCTTCATGCTTCCCAACACACTGAATTACTGTCCGCCGTCCTTATCTTTACATTCATAACACAGCAGACCGTCTTTAACTGTGATAAGGCTGTTTTTGTTGTGCGTTACTGACAGCGTATGTGGTGCAGTGAGGCAGTATGTTGTGTGGCTAAGAGTGTGTTTTCATATGCCTCATATGGTCTCTTCATCTAGTCTCATCTCGCCAGTTGCTATGGTAATGAAGCCGACACTATTGCCAATTGTTGAACTGATCTGGTAGATCATGGGAACTGCTCCCTACCAACTAGTAATAGGCACAGGGGCACATTTGTGCATTTTTATGAGGCCTTGCCGCATTCTTCGAACACGCAAGAGACATACACACAAACACGTGCAAAACAGTCAGCTTTTTTACAAAGAGGCAGCTTGAAATGCTTGTTTCTTTACAGCATGAAATTGCAGACACCCCCAACCCACACACTTCTCAAAGCTATCATTCAACTCCCACCCACCCATCTCCACGATCTGCAGTAAATGTATCAGTATATACACACATGCACGCAGTCTTCTGTTCAAATAGTGGTGATAGATGTGCTATTCCCCCTTCACTGTGCTTTTGTGTGTGTGTGTGTGTGTGTGTGTGTGTGTGTGTGTGTGTGTGTGTGTGTGTGTGTGTGTGTGATATGTCTGTGTTAGCAGAGGCGGTGTGCCTTCAGGGCCATATTGAGCAGAGAGCTTACTGCAACGTTTAGATGCTAGAGAACAACCTTCACTCCTTCTCTCCCTTATTTTCTCTTCACTCTTTCCCTCTGTCTCTCTGTCTCTGTCACCCTCTGTCTTTCTATCTCTCTTTCTCTCACTCTTCGTCACCCTATCTCTCTATATCTCTCTCTGTCTCCGTTCTCTTTCTCACCCAGAAAGTGTCCTACTCTCTCTACATTCAAAAACAGCACATCCCACTCAGACTTCACAAGGTTGCTCTCCTGCCTCCACCGCCTCTCTGCGCCGGTCTGTTCCTCCACTTTGCTCATCCCATCATCCATACTTCACCTTTTCTCTATTGATTCCTCCATCCAAAGGCTTTCCCTCGTTCACCCATATCTCCATTGCCGTCACATCTGTTTCTTGGGTTTCTCTTATGCTATCTCCTCTCTTATTCCTAGTATTCTTCTCCCTCTTCTCCCTTGTCACTTCTCTCCTTTCTTTGCCCTTATCTTGTCTCTTGGCTCATCCTCCCTCCTAGCACCTCCTGCCTTTGGCCTGCCGTTTCTTTCTTTTGTCTCCTCTATCTCACCACCTTTCTTTCAGTCAAGCCTCAGCTCTCTGCTGCCGCACCTTTCATCCTATACATTTCTCTCCCATGTCCGACTTCCTTCTCTCAACCCTATCTGTCCGCTGTTCCCCTGTGGCCTGTTGGTCCGTGGCCCAGGCAGCGCCTTCGTCCGCGGGGACTGAATCTGCAGGGAGAACAAATATAGCCAATGTGATCTCTCTCTGTGTGCGTTTGTGACATGTGAGTGCATCCCTGAGACCATTTCTGTATATGCTGAGGGATGTTTGTGTGTGTGCGTGTGTGTGTGTGAGTGTGTGTGTCTGTGTGTCTGTGGGGCACAGATGTGTAAGGTCAACAACCCTCTGAAAGAAGAAAAAGAGAGACAAGAGAAGTTGGTCACAGCATTAGCATGCAGCTTTGCATCTTTATATTTTACCTGGAACAGATGTGCATTTGTGCATAGACCTATATGCAGTGTTTTATTTGTCAAGCTTAAATCAGGATTAACTCAGGGATTCAGGTGAATTGATGCTTGAAAATGCTTTTTTTGTCAATTCCCTAGCTAACAACTAATCAACAGCCAGCTTTTGAATTTTCAGTCACACATTTACCCAAAGAAAAGATTCGCCCTCTCTCTCTCTCTCTCCACTTTTAGATTACTTATTCCTACTTATTCCTCCCAAGCCCCTTTGCCTCCTCTCTCTCTCTCTCCGCCTTTAATACCCACAATCCCCCTTGGGCTTCGCTTTAGCCCGACATGGCCGAGAACATAATTAATTTCACAGCTTCTGAATGAAAAGCCTGTTTTCACCATGCTTCTAATTAAGCTAGAATAATAAGGTGTTTCTCAAGTTAACGGGAATGCTAAAGTATCTCACAAAAATTAGGGATCTGGTTAGGCAGTGTTATGACAGGAGTTTGTCTCACCTAACTTTATTTCTTTTTTTTGTACTGCTATTTGTTTTATATTCTGTGGCCCCAGCTGTTTGATTAACTGCATTCACGCAAATTTAGGTTGACAATGCAATTAAATATATTCACAGCTGGGCTGCGCAAAGGGAACTTTGTTTTGTTGAGCCCAAACATGTCAATTTATCAATTGCCTAACTCCATAATACACTATATACAGTGCACCTCAGCTACACAACATGAATGATTCAGGGAGATGAATGTTGCTGAGAAGGTATGGTCCACCTTTTGATGATGACAACATCTCGCATGCAAGGAAAGTCACTCAGAGCTGTGAGTAGTGATCAGGGCTGCGCCTGCCGTGGGTCTCAGCTGGACTGGACTGGGCCAGCGGGAAGTATTGTATGGATGAGGTCACACAGAATCATCAATCATCACTGTTTTAGAGCTTAAGCTGTGTCATAGTATGTGCTAGGACGCTGCAGGAGAGCCCACAAGCTGCTGTTAGGAAGCAGTCACCACCTTCAATTAATCAAATGATCAAATTGGTTCAGTTCATGGTGCATCAAAGTTACATGTACAGAAACATGCTGTAGAAATGTAGCTTCCTTTTAGCTGCTCTACCCCACCAGACTCTCTTGACAAAAATAGTAGTTTTCCTCTACTCCGAACTATTGTATGAACTGACATGAAATTTGACACAGACTTTTATGTTACCCTCAGGATGAACTGTAATGACTTTAGTGATCACTTAACTTTTAACTTTATCTAGCACAATCATTTTAAATTTGCTCAATACTTTGGTTTGTGACCAAATACTT
>NC_060171.1:18702595-18744735 GCF_021292245.1 Micropterus dolomieu | reverse complement strand
GAGATTAAATTGACAGTGAGAAAACTATTCTGGACTGTGTCTTGTTAAAGAATGACCCTGTTGCCTTTTCAGGTGTGTGTGTGTGTGTGTGTGTGTGTGTGTGTGTGTGTGTGTGTGTGTGTGTGTGTGTGTGTGTGATATGTCTGTGTTAGCAGAGGCGGTGTGCCTTCAGGGCCATATTGAGCAGAGAGCTTACTGCAACGTTTAGATGCTAGAGAACAACCTTCACTCCTTCTCTCCCTTATTTTCTCTTCACTCTTTCCCTCTGTCTCTCTGTCTCTGTCACCCTCTGTCTTTCTATCTCTCTTTCTCTCACTCTTCGTCACCCTATCTCTCTATATCTCTCTCTGTCTCCGTTCTCTTTCTCACCCAGAAAGTGTCCTACTCTCTCTACATTCAAAAACAGCACATCCCACTCAGACTTCACAAGGTTGCTCTCCTGCCTCCACCGCCTCTCTGCGCCGGTCTGTTCCTCCACTTTGCTCATCCCATCATCCATACTTCACCTTTTCTCTATTGATTCCTCCATCCAAAGGCTTTCCCTCGTTCACCCATATCTCCATTGCCGTCACATCTGTTTCTTGGGTTTCTCTTATGCTATCTCCTCTCTTATTCCTAGTATTCTTCTCCCTCTTCTCCCTTGTCACTTCTCTCCTTTCTTTGCCCTTATCTTGTCTCTTGGCTCATCCTCCCTCCTAGCACCTCCTGCCTTTGGCCTGCCGTTTCTTTCTTTTGTCTCCTCTATCTCACCACCTTTCTTTCAGTCAAGCCTCAGCTCTCTGCTGCCGCACCTTTCATCCTATACATTTCTCTCCCATGTCCGACTTCCTTCTCTCAACCCTATCTGTCCGCTGTTCCCCTGTGGCCTGTTGGTCCGTGGCCCAGGCAGCGCCTTCGTCCGCGGGGACTGAATCTGCAGGGAGAACAAATATAGCCAATGTGATCTCTCTCTGTGTGCGTTTGTGACATGTGAGTGCATCCCTGAGACCATTTCTGTATATGCTGAGGGATGTTTGTGTGTGTGCGTGTGTGTGTGTGAGTGTGTGTGTCTGTGTGTCTGTGGGGCACAGATGTGTAAGGTCAACAACCCTCTGAAAGAAGAAAAAGAGAGACAAGAGAAGTTGGTCACAGCATTAGCATGCAGCTTTGCATCTTTATATTTTACCTGGAACAGATGTGCATTTGTGCATAGACCTATATGCAGTGTTTTATTTGTCAAGCTTAAATCAGGATTAACTCAGGGATTCAGGTGAATTGATGCTTGAAAATGCTTTTTTTGTCAATTCCCTAGCTAACAACTAATCAACAGCCAGCTTTTGAATTTTCAGTCACACATTTACCCAAAGAAAAGATTCGCCCTCTCTCTCTCTCTCTCCACTTTTAGATTACTTATTCCTACTTATTCCTCCCAAGCCCCTTTGCCTCCTCTCTCTCTCTCTCCGCCTTTAATACCCACAATCCCCCTTGGGCTTCGCTTTAGCCCGACATGGCCGAGAACATAATTAATTTCACAGCTTCTGAATGAAAAGCCTGTTTTCACCATGCTTCTAATTAAGCTAGAATAATAAGGTGTTTCTCAAGTTAACGGGAATGCTAAAGTATCTCACAAAAATTAGGGATCTGGTTAGGCAGTGTTATGACAGGAGTTTGTCTCACCTAACTTTATTTCTTTTTTTTGTACTGCTATTTGTTTTATATTCTGTGGCCCCAGCTGTTTGATTAACTGCATTCACGCAAATTTAGGTTGACAATGCAATTAAATATATTCACAGCTGGGCTGCGCAAAGGGAACTTTGTTTTGTTGAGCCCAAACATGTCAATTTATCAATTGCCTAACTCCATAATACACTATATACAGTGCACCTCAGCTACACAACATGAATGATTCAGGGAGATGAATGTTGCTGAGAAGGTATGGTCCACCTTTTGATGATGACAACATCTCGCATGCAAGGAAAGTCACTCAGAGCTGTGAGTAGTGATCAGGGCTGCGCCTGCCGTGGGTCTCAGCTGGACTGGACTGGGCCAGCGGGAAGTATTGTATGGATGAGGTCACACAGAATCATCAATCATCACTGTTTTAGAGCTTAAGCTGTGTCATAGTATGTGCTAGGACGCTGCAGGAGAGCCCACAAGCTGCTGTTAGGAAGCAGTCACCACCTTCAATTAATCAAATGATCAAATTGGTTCAGTTCATGGTGCATCAAAGTTACATGTACAGAAACATGCTGTAGAAATGTAGCTTCCTTTTAGCTGCTCTACCCCACCAGACTCTCTTGACAAAAATAGTAGTTTTCCTCTACTCCGAACTATTGTATGAACTGACATGAAATTTGACACAGACTTTTATGTTACCCTCAGGATGAACTGTAATGACTTTAGTGATCACTTAACTTTTAACTTTATCTAGCACAATCATTTTAAATTTGCTCAATACTTTGGTTTGTGACCAAATACTTGCAAAACTATTGACATTCCATCAGCCTCAGCTGTACTTTGTGCTTAATGCTAATTACCAAGTGGTACCATGCTAACAAGCTAAAGTAAGATGGTGAACACGGTAAACAATATACCTGCTAAATGTCAGCATGTTAGAATTGTAATCCTAAACATGTTAGCATGGTGATGTTAGCATTTAGCTCAAGTACATTCTCACATTGCGGCATGGCTGTAGGACCTTAGGGGGCTTTCGCATCTGCCTCATTTAGTTCTGTTGAATTGCACTGGAGTTTGTTTGTTTTTTGAATGCACCAGTCGCACTCGGGTGCGCACCAAAAGCAGACCAAACAAACGACTATCAAACAAACTCTGGTGTGGTTCACTTGTGATTTGAAAGCAGTTGAACCAACCACAGGATTTATTGATAGCAGATGTGTGATCTAAGCATTATTTCAAAAGCTAAACCACTAACAAACACGTCTGCTGATAGTGAAATGTGTTCAGGAAGCGATCTTATACTTGATCTGTATAAGCTTTATTTCTGGAATCATTTGGTAACCACGTATACATGTCAGCACAGTTAGTTCCCTTAGTCTTGACCAAATGAACCGGACTGCAGGTGTGAAAGCACCCTTAGTCTTGTATAATCTAAAATCTCTGAGCCCACCAGACTTTTTAAATTCAGCCCAGGACAGTGCTGAGGGAAGAGAGGGGAGAGAGTGAGACCTGGGCTGCCTGTCTCAGCCCTCTGCAGTCGCCAGAGGAGTCTTGGTGGCCTTCACCATTCAAACTTGCACCCTCATACACTTTTCTGATAAGCCGCTCTGTCACGTCAGCAAGGTCACTGGTGTTGGTTATAGGGAGGAATCACCAGTCCTCTAAGTCAATTGCTCTTTGACTGTGATCTGTTAGAGGGAAGTCAAGGACAATACACCATCCTCAAATGGGTCTGTAGGCTAATGCCGTTATCTCTTTAGTCTGTATTACACGTAATTACCACATACAGCTAATAAGGCTTCAGCACACATAAGGTCCTAATAAGGTGCAGTTATGATAATTAGCTAGTGGCAAAGTGTTTCTGTGAGTGTGTATGGGTGTCTAAAAGGGGGAAGCATGGCTTGTCTTATTGCTCAGTGTTATTAGCAAACTTTATTATCTGCCAACTTGCTGTATAATGGATTCATATCTTTTCTTCGTCTGAAGATATTATCAGCACCTTCTTATTGAAATCATTTTCATTTAGCTGTCACCTAAACATTTAGCACGAAAATCCAAAGAAGACTTGACACTTCGAATTTCCTGTGACAGAGAGGGAGAGAGAGGAGAAGGATAGAGGGTTGTGCTGTCTCTGTGATTTATGGATTTCATAAACCCTAACCCACTCTGCTGCCATATGACACGCCATTCTTCTCTGAAGACACTGAGCTTTCACAACAATAGCACAACTTTAGCCCTTGTCAGGGTTGCACGCACATGCACACACACACTTTCACAAGCCACTAACAGCAGGGTCAGAGCTTTGGTTCTGTCGGCACAGCCTCCAACAGCACTCAGAGCAATACCTTAACCATCAAACAGTAAAGTAAAACCTAATGGAGCCTACACAGGCGTGTGTGCGCGCACGTCCTTGCACACATATACAGACACATTCCAGCCCAGCAGCTTATCTGTATTTTGATTCATTCCACTGATTCCCAGCTGTACATTTGAAGAAAGAATTTGGCCAGCGATTTCTTCAGCTACGCAACGACACGGAGATATGAGGAAGGCAGCATAGTATCATCAATGCTGCTGTGCGCCGAAGACAGAGAGCCTTGTTATACGTTGAAGTGAGATGCTTTAAAAACCCAGTGTGCACTGCACTATCCCCAGCTGCATCGTCATTTTACAGGGGAGGCAGTAGCGTATAACACTCAGCCCTGTACAGTGTGTCATCAGCACAGAGTTGATTGCTCCGCTGTAAGGACAGAAGTGGCACGGTAGGATTGACATACACTTTGTGTGTGTCAAAACAACGAAGTGTCAGCAATATCAGGTCCAACACTGCCTGTAACGCATCAGTGAGTTACTCCCATTCTGTGGCTACTTTTTTACATGTTTTTTTTTTTTTTAAGTTTTAAGCATCCTGCCAATTTTACAATCTCTTCTGTTCCCTCCTCAGGGTAGATGGTAATCCTTTCATAACAACTTGCATACAAACCAATTTGGCAGTTTCAGCAGTGTACCTCCCTCACATAAAAGACCCAGAGGCTAATTCTATCAATGTGTGGGAAGCTATAGCGCTGCCCAGAGATTCAGTCCCCTGCCTTCATGCCTATATGACTTTATGGGCAGTTTGTTAATGATGTATTTGGTAATAAACATTGTCAGATCAGAATTTAGAGCAGCGTTTTTGTCCCTATGTGACCTTAGGGAAGGATGAGGCCATTGATGCACACAGACATCACCAAGCATACCAGGCATTTATAGCCTCCTAGCAAATACGTTTGTGACTGGCTGGTCTTCAGTAATGAAAACACTACTGTATTGCCCTTCATTTCTGTTCTGGACTCCTAAGGCTTAACTGACCACAGCTTATTGTCTCTGTCCTCACTGCTGCTTTTAAAAGACATCAATGAGACATCAATGGGTTGATTGTTTGTGATTGTTTAGCTTTAATCTCCTTTTTCCACCCGTCTTATCACTTTCTTTTCCACGCTTTGTCTCCACTCACCCCCTCCAGCCCCTTTCTCTCCACCCGGCAGCGAGACAGCAGTGAAGTTCGATTCCCAGGGGGACGGCGTGGGACGATACAACATCTTCAGCTACCAGCGCTCTGCCGATCGCTACGGTTACGTGCCGGTGGGTGAATGGGCAGAGATTCTAAGTCTGAGCAGCGATCTGATCCACTGGCCAAGAGAGGTGGTGCCCACCTCACAGTGCAGCGATCCCTGTGAACGCAATGAGATGAAGAAAATGCAGGCAGGTAGGAGACTGAATTTCAACAATGTTCTGTCAGAGCAACATAACACACCAAGCAGCAGTGCATTTTGAAAAATCTCAGACTGTCACTCTCTGCTGTTCATATTCCTGTTTCCCAGGTGAGTACTGCTGCTGGATCTGTACAGCCTGTGAGCCTCATGAATATCTGGCTGATGAGTTCACCTGCTCGCCCTGTGCTCCTGGCCAGTGGCCCACTGATGACCTGACATCCTGTTACGACCTTCCTGAGGACTATATTATGTGGGAAGATGCCTGGGCCATTGGTCCAATTACTATCGCCTGTGTAGGGTGAGTGATAAAGGGCTGTCAAGATGATGTCAGATTATGACTGGTCCTGAGAGATGTAAGCACATGTGTGTCTGTGTTTGTATGGACCGGAAGGGAAATGACTGTTCTCTAAACCCCTCCCCTGCAGCGATTGTCCAATCATAAAAATGTTTATGAGCTAGTTTTCAAAAAATTCTGTTTAGTATTTATCCACAACACACAACACCCCCTTAGTAACACAGTTACTAAGGGGGTGGGGTTTAGCAAACGGTCAACTCAAGTTCAATGATACAGACATTTTTATGATATGTATTATGATATAGACATATTCTAATATTAGAGGATTTTCGAATTACTGTGATATGTCCATCCGTCCATCGATCGTCAACCGCTTATCCTGTGTACAGGGTCGCGGACTGTGATATGTGTTATACACACACACACACACACACACACACACACACACACACACACTTAAGCAATAGCTCACGACAGGCCATGATATACGCTTATTATATCACAGTTAAGGGGCGTTTTTCGGCCCGATGCGAAGCGTGGGGGCCGGCAATCCCCTTAACTATTATATAATAAGCGTATATCACGGCCTGAAGTGAGCTATTGCTTTTATAAAATGCTTACCAAGTTTGGCAAAAAGAAAGTAGGCTAACAGACGCACTACAATTTGACTTTGTTTTATTTCATCAACAGACATTTCTTTATGAATACAAAAAGTAGTTCCACCAGGCTGCCGGTGGGCTATGACGGTTGCTAAGCAACATAGATCAAAGGCTAGAATTATTAGAGCTATTTATTTATGCACGTTGCCGTTTATTGTGCAGCCACTAGAAATTGAGCAGCGTCAGTAGATTGACTTTGGTAACTTATAATATCCTTTCTCTTGAGTGCCGGCGGCAAGCAGTGCGTAAAATAATAACACTTTAATATTATACCTACCATAAAGGGGCGGATTTGCGTCTCTCCTTGAGCAATAGTCTTTTGAACAGGCTATTGAAACTTAAACTTTGTTGCAATATTGCGGACATCTGGGGCAAGTAGTGGACTGCTGTGTGTGTTTGTGTGTGTTATCGTGTGTGTGAGAGAGGGAAATGTTGAATCATGTAAAAGTAATGATTTCTCTCTCTCTTTCACTCTCTCTCTCATTATTTATTTATTTATTTATCTCCGCCAGTAAAATGCGATGTGTATCAGATCGCATTATAATACCAGGTGTAAATGTGGTGCGAGACTCCCACGAAGCTCAGATTAATTCAATTCAGCTTTATTGGCTGATTAGATTATATATTATAGAGGTTATAACTAAAACCCTGTTTGTGCGGAGTGATACGGATCTGTGCAAAGGAATTCGATGTCATATCTGTTATATACGCTCATTAAATCACTGCTATGAACCAATCAGATTGCTTGATTTGAGCTACCCGTTTTATAAACACATATTTAGCTCTGACCTACTTGTGTAATAGCATAATAAGCACCTAGAAACTGTGACTTCATGAAAAAGCTTGCCTGTCTGGCTGCATAACTTCCCCCCTGTCTACAGGTTCATGTGCACCGGTCTTGTGTTTTGGGTGTTTATCAGACACAACCACACACCGCTGGTCAAAGCGTCAGGCAGAGAGCTATGTTACATCCTCCTCTCTGGAGTCTTCATGTCCTATGCCATGACTTTCCTCTTCTTGGCCAAACCCTCTCCCGCTATCTGTGCCCTGCGGCGCCTCGGCCTGGGCACATCATTCGCTGTCTGCTACTCTGCCCTCCTTACCAAAACTAACAGAATCGCCAGGATTTTCAATGGCGTGAAAGACGGAGCGGGTGCTGTGAGGCCACGCTTCATTAGCCCGTCCTCTCAGGTGAGTGATTGCAGCATCATGTCCATCCATCTGCATCAGTCAGATGGCTGGATGGACAGACAGACAATGGAACTTGATGACCTTACCTACCTTTCCTCAATTCATTTTCAGGTGTTCATCTGTCTGAGTTTAATCTCCGTCCAGTTAGTGATGGTGTCAGTGTGGCTGCTGCTGGAAGTTCCTGGGACACGGCGCTTCACACTCCCAGAGCGACGACAGACTGTCATTCTTAAGTGTAACGTACGCGACTCCAGCATGCTGCTGTCACTGGGATATGATGTGCTCCTGGTCATCCTGTGTACCGTGTAAGTGTGTCAGAGATGGTTTGATTTGGTTCCATCTAAAGTGCTTTATGTTCCCCATCCACAGCGTAAGGTAGTAACGATGGGCCCCAGTGCAGGCTGTTATGTTGTGTGACGAAGCACATGCACACGCACACACACACAGTGTTCATGTCTAGAAGGGAACCCTATATTGGAAAATTTCTGTGCCTTCCTCATTGTGTACAGTTTAACAACAGATAATATCAGATGCAGTAAATGCCAACCCTACTTAATTTAAAGTTCCTAAAATTAGTTTCTTCCATATTAACCATAGTAACATTTTAAATTGAACAGTTCTGTTTGTGTGTATCTCCCTCCAACACACACATGCTGCTGCATGCGCCTGGCCACTGCAGCCTTAAGCAGCCCACCAGTCATGTGTTGGATCTTACAGATGGAATGTGTTACCTAGATTATTGTATTGGCAAAGTACAGACAGTGACTGTCAAAATCCTAAAGCGTCATTACAAACAACCGAGTGCTGCAGGGGAGGTGTCCACTGTGCTGAAATGACCGCATATTTTTTTGGGCATTTTTGGTAGGCCTACAATAACCTCACAAATCAGTACAATGGCCTACTTATCAACACCAACATGTCCTGAAAACAGGCCAGCAACAGCGCGCACACAGTTTATTACTCACAAGCACACACACATACAATCAAACAGGTGCTCGACGCCGACCTTACCCCGAGATGATATCAGCCTTTAAACGGGGAATGGCAGTACATAAGATACACCAAATCCATTGAAAAAGCACTTTTACTAACCTATTTGAAAGGCATCCAATGAGCCACGAGTTGAGCAAAATCTTTGACAATGTCCTCAGTAAGAAATCCAAAACAATCTTATTTAGGAGCTTTGCGACCCTCTCCTCCTGTTCTTTTCTCTCCTGGCTCTTTTTGCAACAACTTTTATGTTTGAATGGCATGACTGCTAGATTGCATGTGTGCTCTGTCAGATTTTGCGTTACACCTATTCGGAGTCACATGATCAAACAGAAACGTAAGATTGGCCAACAATATACACATATTACCCAGCAACCATCATTGCATGTGTAGGCTATGTGACACAAATACCAAAGAAAATAAGAAAATATTAATTTTGTGGAATTTGTAGTATATATATATATATATATTATATTTATTTTAATATTTTTTTTTTTTATATTCCACACATTTGCTTGCTGCAGAATCTTTAATAAAACTACTGACTGACAGCATGGCAAAGGTGGATGTTGACATTTGAGGGTATATATACCACATGAGCTCTGTAATGATGTAGTGACATTTGGCCTCTTTCAATTTAAGAAGTTTTGTTTTCATAGCAACAATCATTTGGGTAGGGTAGGTATCACATTTTTCCAGACTGTGTCTACCTAATTAGATGATTCTTTCCATCTAGGTATGCCTTCAAGACCAGGAAGTGCCCCGAGAACTTCAACGAGGCCAAGTTCATTGGATTCACCATGTACACCACCTGTATAATTTGGCTGGCCTTTCTTCCCATTTTCTATGTCACATCCAGTGACTACAGGGTATCTTGTACACACACTCACACACACACACACAAACATAACAAATATATATAACAAATAATCTCACCATAACTGCTACATGCTTAACCCCAACCCAACTAAATAAAACCAAAATTTTAATCAAAAAGTTCAACATTTACAACATTTCAAAATTTAGGCATTTCAACTTTATTTCCAAGAGTTAGATGAGAGGATTGATACCACTCTTATGTCCATACACTAAAAATGAAGCTACCCGCCAGAAACCATGGAACTTAAGGTTAGTGTGAAGACTGGAAACAGGGAAACAGGTCGAAAGATAACAAAATCCGCCTCCCAGCACCTCTAATTAACAACACAATCACAAACAATTTAACACTAATAAATATCAGTATCAATATCAATTTTATTTATATAGCACACTTAAAACAAAAAGGTTGACCAAGGAGCTTCACAGGTTAAAATACAACAACAAGACACTACTTACACAGTAAAAGTACAGCAATAACACATTATAATATACAATATACGATATATAGTGATATTAAAATTGCCAGGAATAATAACAGACTTAACTCGAAGGAAAAGAAAAGAGATGTGTTTTTAACAGTGACGTTCGAGAGTTGGGGAGCGGTTCTGATTTGGACTGGCAGGTTTTTCCACAGGTTAGGGGCAGCTACACTAAAGGCTCTGGATCGCCTCTGGTTTTAAGTCTGCTTCTGGGTACATCCAGTAGGAGGAGATTGGCGGATCTCAGCACTCTAGCTTCAGTATGAACATGAAGAAGCTCTGTTTAGTACATTGGAGCCAATAAATTAAGGCATTTAAAAGTAAGATTTTAAAATCAAATGTAATGAACAGGAAGCCAGTGGAGGGAGCGCAACACAGGTGTGATGTGGTCCCTCTTCTACTTTCCTGTCAGGAGGCGGGCAGCAGCATTTTAGGACTAACTGCAGGCACTGAATAGATGACTTGTCGAAGCCCACATATAAGGAGTTGCAATAGTCAAGCCGGGAAGATGTAAAGTCATTGATCACCCTCTTTATATTTTTAGGAGGGAGATAGGCCTTTACCTTGGCTATAGTTATCAACTGGAAAAAGCAGGATCTAACAGTGGCGGATATCTGTTTATCAAATTTAAATGCACTATCCAATGCAACACCAAGACTCCTCACAGTTGAGTGGTTGTTTGAAGTTAAAAGGCCGAGAGAATCTACATCAAGCAGTTCAGGGTGTCCATACACTATGATCTCTGTCTTGTCTCCGTTTAGGTTGAGGAAATTTAGGTTCATCCATGTTTTGATGTCCTTCATACAGTCAAGCAGGGGCTGCAGTGAGCCCTTTGTTTTTACATTCAGGGGGAAATAAATTTGAATATCGTCTGCAAAACAGTGGAAAGAGAGCTCATACCTCTCAAAAATGGAGGCCAGGGGCAGCATATACAAAGAAAATAAGATGGGGCCTAAGACAGAACCTTGAGGGACACCACAAGTAAATGGTGCTGTCTCAGAGGAATAATCACAGAGGTGGACAGAGAAGCTCCTATCTGTTAGATAGTATTGAAACCACCTAAGTGCAGTACCTTTGATTCCCACACAATTTTCCAACCGTGACAAGAGGATTGAGTGGTCAACAGTGTCAAAGGCAGCAGTGAGGTTTAAGAACACTAGGACAGCAGAAACTCCTGAGTCAACAGTTAAAATCAAGTCATTAAAAACTCTTAAAAGTGCCTTTTCATAAACATTATCATTAATTAAAAATGTTTGCAGCTGGGTAAAAACTACTTTCTCCAGGACTTTAGATAAGAAAGACAGTTTAGAGATGGGCCTGAAGTTGGAGAGAACAGAGGGGTCGAGATTGTCCTTTTTTAACAGGGACTGTACAACAGCATGTTTGAAGGCGGACCGAACATAACCAGAGACAAGACAGGTATTTATCAATGACAAAATACATGGTCGAACGGTATCAAAGACTTCTATAATCAGACGAGAGGGAATGCTCTTGTGTTGAATCTTCTTTGTTTAAGGCATATAAAAGCTTGAAAAAAGTGTACAAATGACAATAAGCTTCTTTACGAGGGATTATGTTCCCAAAATGACAAATTATACCTTTAACTCCAAAATATTATGATTTACATTCTGGGAACCTGTTGTTTTAAATCCTCAAACAGGGGGAGAGTCTCTTAAATGTGGCTATGTGAGCATTTTTTGTGCCCCACGTCATTAATACAAGCACACAGGTCACAACAGTGACTGCACAGGTGTAGTAGCAACTTGTCCCAGCTCTGCAGTATTGGGATTGCAAACAGACATGCTCCGTCAAACTGCTGACACATGTCCAGATTTAACAGCAAAGCGGAGTGTTCACCTGATCCATACAAATCTCAAGCATACACAGACACACACACCTTAAGCACACACACACTGTGCACTGTATCAAAGGGCATAAGAGAAGAGTGCTGATGAGGGCTGCTCATTTGATCCCTGTAGAAAACAGCTCACTTTCTCACTGCTCTCCCTGTCTCTCTGTCTCTCTCTCCCTCTCCCTCTCTCTTTGGAAATAAGCATTTCTTTGGCCTTGTAATCTGACTTTAAGATTAGTCAGGCAGAGGCATAATATCACCAACATACACAACCACCCACTTACACACACGGAGGGAAATACAGCATACACCTCTCCAGACCTACCTAAGACAGTATTTAACATTGATTTCGTACAATAAATCACAGAGAATGAAGTTAAAGCTAGGGCCTCTGTAGTCTCTGTTGATTAAGTCTTTTATTGATCCATCCTGTATTTGTTATCCTCACTGTAATTGTTTTCCCCTGGACTGCTGCAAGGTAAAAAAATCTGCCAATGAAGAGTTATCCTCTCACTTTAAGGCCTCATTGGGTCTGCTTATGTAAAGAGACTGATTCATTACTTTAGCCGTTTTTATGCTCTAAATTTATCTGCAGTTTATCGAATCGGCTTTTATTTATTATTGTTTTATTTTCTGTTCAGCACTTTGTAATACTCATTCAAAAAGTCCCTTTGAAAAACGCTCATTATTAGAGATTATTATCACCAAATTAGCTCTTAAGAGCAATTACTCTGAACTACATTAGCATAAGATTTATCCATCAAAGTCTGGCTACTAATTACTGTCTCCCCCTTTTTTTTCTCTGCAGGTCCAGACCACTACCATGTGTATCTCAGTCAGTCTGAGTGGCTTTGTGGTTCTGGGCTGTATGTTTGCTCCCAAGGTCCATATCATCATGTTCCAGCCCCAGAAGAATGTGACCAGCCATAGGCTTAACCTCAATCGCTTCAGTGTCAGTGGGGCTGCCACCACATACGCATCTCACGGTGGGTTACATACAGTTAACTAATTTTTAAAGAGACAGGGTTTAGAGCAGCACTCTCTCTGTCTTGTTTTTTTAGTATGCCTCTGACAACATTCAATATTCAATATAGCACAAGGACAGCCCTATGTTCAAGGTGTGTAGCTGTAGTGTTGAACAGTGCGATGAGATGCCAAGAAAGAAGCTAAGAAGTTAACTAACATGTTTATTAACCATATGTAGGACACATTGTAACCCAGAATAAATATAAAACCACAGTGCATAATTGGCCTCACAAAAAACATCATTAATGGGTTAGGTGCAATTCTTTCCAAATGACTTGTAAAGTCATAGCAGTGATATTACATTTATTACTGATTAGGTTTGCATTTAAACCACCACTCGTATTTTACTTTAGCTTAAGCTTTGGGTGGACTTTTACCATAAAATAGCTAAATGCCAGGGTAGTTTTGTCATTCATTATTGTTGGATTGTTGCACTGAATCTACATTGTGCTTGTAACATAAAGTTGGTGGCCATTTCTAATGTGTACTTATGGTCCCTTGACAGTCTTAAGATGCTGCTCTATTTTAAATTTAAATAGCTCATTTCATTACTAACTCCAGGCTGTTGGGGTTCAAATATCAATAAAGGGGAGTCCAATTTGTTTGTTACCTGCACTGGTGTGCACCATGGCTCATGCAGTGTTTTCTCTAGCCTATAGTGTCGATACCTCTGTCAAGTCAAGCTTTCTAAACTGTAGCTTCAAATGTAATGGCACAGTGTGATAAAGATATTTCTTACTGCTAGTTTTAAGAAAATGTTTTCCATTTCTTTTGTGGCAGCAACTGGCTTTAATGAGCAATTATCTCATGTCTAAGAATGCTTGATTTCCCTCTTTCTATGCAATTATCTTCTCCCTTCTTCTTTCTCATTTTATCACTTTTTCTAGCTTCTGTCAGTGCCCACCACGTCCCCACCGTGTGCAATGGGAGAGAAATTGTCGACTCCACTACTTCTTCTCTGTGACCACATCCAGTCCACTCCCTAAATCTGCCCCCACGACTGTTAGCCAATCCATGAACGTTATCCTCCTGAATTATCATTCTCCACCTCATACACAGACACACACACACACACACACATACATACATACATACAAATGTATACACAAATAAACGCACAAACATCCTTCCTTGTGGACTAGAATTGTATTGTTTCACAAATGTAGAAAGTGTGTAACTATAATTAAATTATTTTCTAGGGATGTACATACATGGAATTGACATTGTTGTAAGTAGAGAAACAAAAGAACAAAAAAAAGTTTTTAGGAGGAATTTTTGGAGCCTTTGTTTTTGATAGCTTTGTTATGATGCGGTGTAAATAGACATGCACTTAATCATGGTAGGAGGGTGTGTGTTCCTCAGTCTGGATGCACATTTGTGGCTCTGCCTGTCTCACCTGCAATATCCCACAGACTTTTTATTCTCATGCTTTTTTGTAGGTCTCATTGTAATAACCAATTATGTATGCATTTCTATTGTGTATCTGTACATTTGTATATTATACTACTGATGGTTCAAACAGCACAATGTTGACAGTCTTGTAACCCTAGTATGAATGTGGCTAAAAGCATAAACTGGATAGTATAAAATGGCTGGAACAGACATGTACAAAAGTCCATCAAACCCATCGACTTACAGTTACACTGTGCCAGAACACAATTTTAAGTTAGAGAATTCGTCTATTCACATCTTGATAGATTTGCATCCTAGATCCGTATAAAGAACCCATTGTGGTTGGGTTTTTTTGCAAGAAAATATGTTTTGCTTTTGATACAAATGTTAATTTTTCTATTTCTAATCATGGGATCCCTTTATCTAAATGGCCATAGTTCCAGACATGTGTTCAACAAACCAGCAGTATGTTTACTCCCACTCTCAAACTGCTGTTTCTTTAGAGGATTGCTGTAATCAATTGCTAATAATAACTAACAGCAGGGCTAAAAAGATGTAGTACATCAAATGCATTTCTTCTGCCTCAAAACTGTCAATACAGACAGTGCTGCGATACCCGGTAATTATGAATTTGTACTCAAATACAAATAGAGGGAAACTGTCTGCTTTGCTGAGCACATGCTGAATTTTTTTCCAACTACAGGGGGAGTGGTAGCTTATGTTTTGTGCCCCGTAGATACAGTATGTGGTGATGTTTTGAATATGGCTATGTGCCTTAATGTATGTTTGATAGTGCTCTGGGTAGAGGTTGTAAAATCAGTTTTACATTACCAGCTGCAAATTCTTGTTTGGCAACTGTAAAAGTGACCCCAGTATAGAGTACATGTTTCAGGGCAACACTATGCCAGTTAGTTTTATTCCCTGCCTAGCCTTCTGCCATTGATTGTTTACCTGAAGTGTTGAAACAGTGAATCTGAGGAATCCTTAGGTTAAATCGACTCTCTCTCTACCCCTCCTTCTTTCTCCAGTCTGTGATTAAAAAAAACACAAAATGGATTTTTCTGATAGACACCCATCACACTGATTTTGACTTTACATTTTTTTACAGCTTAGGGGCTCTAATAAAAGAAGGAGGGGGACGAGACGCACACATACCATTAAGATGAAGTTGTTGACTCGTCGACTTATTGAAGTGTGCAGTTTACATGTCTGTGTTAAATGTGTTGATGTTGAGAGGCACAGTGGAGCAGCTGGCTTCGGCAGTCCCGGAGAGGCTCACGGGAGGAGGCAGAGCACACAATGTCAGCTGCTGGCAGATCCCATCTAACAAAAAAGGATGTTAGAGTAGATCTCGTATACATGACATACATGACATTGATCAAAACGTCCATACACATCAAACTCTTTGGAGATTTAACAGGCTTTCTGCTGGGTGACAGTTATGAGGTGGTGGGAATAAATGACAAAAACAAATAAAGTTTTTATAAGAAAATCTAAATTGCATTGTAGTAGGCCTAAATTATGAATAAACTTATAAATGGTTACATACTATAATATGCTGTCTAAAATAAACTGTGACTGTTACTTGATATTTCTAACAAAATCTGTGATCAGAATCACTTTTTTGCTTCCCCTGACAAGCATTTGAAATCTGGTTTCTTCGTGTTAAAATTCATAGAGTAGGCTAGGTACGGGCAGAACTGTTTGAACATTCATCTATTGACCGGTCCACACCTTTTCACAGCCGGTCTCCAAGAGCACCCTGTGATTATCATACTGAATGATAGATTGAAAGAATTTTAGAGGATGCACCAAGACGAGTCGACCTACATCGGGGTGTGTGTTAGGTACAGAGAGCAGGAGGAGAGAGCGATGTGGCAGAGCAGAGGGGAGCTGCTGCTGGATTATGTAAAGCACTCCCACAGCCCAGAAGTCACAGCGCTTCTATCGAAGCTCAAAGCATCTCAGAGATACACAGTCTTTGTTAGCAGAAGGCTTAGCCATTCACTCAGTGGTCCTGCTCCCACAAGATACACCCCGCATGGCAGGTTGCTATGGACAACCGCCGCCACATCCGCTGCCGGAATGTCTATTTGTCTGCACGGAGAGGAGGGTGGGAGGAGGCGTGAGGGAGGACGAATATAGAGGAACAGAAAGAGGAAAAACGAGTTGCTGGTGCTGGTTCAAATTGGCAGTGACTGGTGAGATTTGGCTCGGCAAGAACCAGTACTCTAGTCCCAGCTTTTAATGGCCGCACAAATAGAGCACTTAACCCTGATTCTCCCTTCATTTAGTCCAGGGGCTGGTCTCGGACAACAGTCTCACACTCTTCCCCTGACCCCCTCTCTCTTTAAATCACCTCAGCTCTTCAGTCCCCCCCCAGCCACCAGTGTGCGCCTCATCTCCACCCTGTGTGTGTGAAACTTGCTGCTGAGTCAGTCCTAGCCAAGACCACCTAAGCCAGACCAACAGATTGGTAGCCCACACTTAAACTGAAGCACTCAGATTTGACAGTCCACTGAAGCACATGCCAATGAGGCAGCCTTGAGGCAGTTGGAAAAGGGATAAGGGGAAGGTAGATAAAGGAGTTGAAAAATGAAAATGGGACTCGGATGTAAAGAAAATGCATCACTTTGAAATACATCATCTTTCTCACTACACTCAGTGCATCATCTCATGTACCAACTAACTCTCACTGTGGCTTTCTTAATTGGCTTTACTCATGAATATCCCTTTCAAACAGCAAGCCATCCACTACGGATATTGTTCCTCTATTCAGCCCCTGCCAACTGCAATGTGCTCTGCAAAGGTCTCTGTGCTGTAGAACCCGCTATACAACAGAATGTGTCCTTGGCCTCTAGGCTTTGAATCAAGACATGATCGCTGAGGTCAAGCTGAACTCACTGGACACTGGCCAATCACAAAGCAATAGTTCCATGTTTATGATGCGTGCAATAAAGAGGCTGTGATGATCATAATAAATAACAAGCAAAACAAACAGCTGTTGTCTGGTCGTCCTTCTGTATCTCGTCTGTCCTGCTCAGGAAAAAGTAGTTCAGTGTGTCTGTGCGCAGAGTCTATAGGTTAAATCTCAGCTGAAATCGAAATGTCAAAAGCAAGTGAAGATAGATTCGTCACGTCAGCAACATTAACAGCCCTTCACCACGACTTTCATACACACACACTGACTCTATTCATGGCGTGTTGTTGGCAAATGTTGAAAGATGTCTCTAACACTGCAGCCTAATATGTTCCCAAAGTGATGGCACTCCAATTAAACCATCTACTGGAATGCTCCCTGCCTTAGGACAATGTACTCCAGTGTGTAGGCTCACCCTCCTTAAAAAAATAAAGACTGAAAGAAAAAAAATAATTAAAAGAAAGAAAGAAACCATGGGGGAAGCATCTGTCAACAGCTTTCTGTTTTAAATTGTCCTCAACAATGCACAGTGGTCGTTGGAGTGGGGTTTTGTGGAACAGTAAGGGACATTGTTAATACACTTCATGAAAATTCTGCAGATATTAAAGGAAGTAAATGTTTGCCCATCATTCTTGCTCCTGTCTCTTATTTCTAGCTACATCACACTGCCTACAGTTCCTACTTTTGCTGAAGTAGATGTTCACCCTTTTCTTGTAACCAGGCAATGATCACACTCTGGTGGTAGGCTCGGTTCATTACACAAATAACCTTCATACATTATACTGAACTTTACATCCAGTTTCCATCCCCATTAAACTGTTAGGGTGCATGCACGTTTAATTGAGTAAAAGTTCCAATACAACGACTTAAAAATACCCCACTTGTAAAAGTCCTGAATTTAAAAGTTTTGTAAGACAAATGTACTTGAAGTATCAAAGGTGAAAGTTCTTTGACTGATTTAGGCTATTTTGCATTTGGTTGTTAGTGTGTGTGTGCATGTATGTATCTGCTAAACTCACATACTACTGGTACATTTATGACTGAATGCTTAAGAACCTCTCATGGTTGATGTGATTCATAATTTTAATTACTGTGTCTATGATAAATCAGCCATTTTACAACTGTGTTATGAGATAAAGGCACTTCTGGCAATCAGTCTGGTTAAAAAGAAGGCTTACCTAGTCTGTTGCAGGCCACACTTTGGCCTTTGTTGCAGCTCAAAAACTGACATCCAGGTTGCCGGGAGGGACAATTGAGTGAGATGCAACTCATCCTTGTTTGGTACGGAAGAGAGAGGGTTTTTATTTTTGTGTGGTGCTTCACAACCAAATGTTCTAAATAAATACAAATATTTGAATTACTTATCGTCCCATTTAGTGTTTCCTTAAGTTTATACAGTCAGGCGAACCCAGGATGTTTTAGTTACAATACCATAAAACTATTCCATGGATCTGGGCATTGTTAATACTGATAAGCAATGTGTATGAAGCATTTTACTGTTGTGCAGTTAGGGTGACAAATTAGAAATATATTTACATACAAGTTTACATTAGTTGTTTTGGACTTTCTCTAGTCTTTTTTTGTGAATATTGTAGACTTTTATCTGCTTGGATCTCAGAGTTATTTAAATGAAACCACCCGAGAAGTTTACATAGGAAATCTCTTATATTTTGTTGAACTACTAACTCTATTACTACTACCTACCTACCTCATAGACATGTGAAACATTACAACGAACCCCAACTACACACTGCTTTATTTAGACGGGTCCCAAGCAAAGAATGTTAACGCATTGTATTATAACTTATAACTATATGTCAGATACATGTATGAAGTAAAAAGTACTTCAAGTACAGTAGCTGAGTAAATGTACTTAATTTCAACCACTTTTGGCCAGCAGCAGTTTAGTTAACACTTGTATTCCTCGTTTCTGCTTGTACAGAAGCAAACAAAAATGGATTAAGATTGTAGAATACAATGAGATTAAAGAATTTAAGATGTTTTCTCTCAACATGGCTTTGTTTGCCACTGCCCTCTACAGGAAAACCCACTTAAGGCCATTAATGAGCTGAGCAATGTGAGTCACATGGGCTTAAATAATTGTTTTTTCTTTATAAAAAAATATACTTATATAGTTATAATCATCAGATAATCATCATTATCAGAAAAACTCCACAAAAAGAAAGTCCCAATACATTTGATCCCGATATGTCATATTGGCTGAAGCCGTTTTAAATATATACAGACACTCTAGTAATTTGTTACACTTAAATTGCTGCTCAGACTTGAAGTGATAACTGGATGTTTAATCATTCAGTGTCCCATCAAATGAATAACATTGTGCAGTTCAAGATGTTTTTTCTTAATTTCCTGTTTAAACATGAAATTGAACTGACAATTCATAACTTTTTTTTCACTCAACCTGTGTAAATGACAACATTCATCTACTGTATATAAATAACCCAAACTATAACATTGGCTATCTCAGTCAATGTAATCATTTCCATGTTTGCAGTATTTTTAGAAGTATTTATCATGTTACATCATCAACTCATTTATCATGAGCTTTGAATCCAAGTAAAACCCTAAAAAGAAGGTAGCTAGTTCTGAACCAGAACTGGTGGTTTGACTTATGTTATTTTGAAAGCAATACATCATGTTAAGATAATGCTAAACTGTCCTCAGCTTGAAGGATATCATATCAGGAGCGAACTCATTTTAGGCCACTGACATATCACAGCTGTTGTATAAAGGCAGGCCAATGCGCCGTACTTTGATAAAATGGTTTAGTAAGCAAAGTGACAGAAGCTTTTAAAGCACTGAATAATTTTGGGCCACACAAGGCATAAATGTTTGGATAGATGAGAAAACGCATACTGTTACTCCCACAGTCTAAATATTTAACTCTGTATCAGGAGTTAAATAATTTTTCATCAACAAAATAACAAATTGTGAGCTTTAAATTACAAGTGTTATTCCGCCCTCAGGAAAGCTCAGAGAAATTATCTTTTCAGATAAAAACTCTACATGGCTGAAATGCAAGTATATGTAATGACACTTTCTGCAATGTTCGGAATGTATTAAATGTATTTTGTCATTTTGCTACTGAAACCATTGTGACTGATGTGATTTATCCTTGAGGGGAGCTCCATTTTAAAATGTTACAATGTAAGATGATCTTATGATGAGGATAAGTATCACTGTAAGAGAACATTTGTCAATGCAAGAAGAAATCTTGTAATTATAAGAAGTTATCATACTAAAGGAAAATGTAAATGTATTTATACATGTAATATGTGGTGCAATATTGACACTGTGTGGTATCATTTGACTTTATGGCTCAATCTAAGAGGTAAAAGAGGAGCAAGAATGCACTTTCACTGCATTTTCAGGAATGATTGGTGGACTTCTGGCTCTAAGCAAAAGTCCCAAAACGTGTTTCATTCAAAATTATTCCAACAATTAAATTGTCTTGCTTGAATCCATTTTTCATCCACAATGCCAGTTAGACAGCTCCGTCTCCAAGCCCTTCAGTAGATTAATCAAAAGAATCGGTTGACAAGGGAATCAAACTGGCTCCACTTATACATAAATACACCATAATTTATTTGACACACATGGAAAGTCAACACCACAACCTCATCCGAAATATATGACATCTTCATTTTCAAATCGGTCAGCGGAACACTTCTCCTCATTACAATCAACTACGCAACAGAACAAACAGAAGATAGAGGCTTTATATGGCCAGAATAAAGCAGTCTGTGTAGATGTCTATGGGAGATGGACGCACACACTCACCATAGTGATCCTAAAAGTAAATTACACCATGGCTGTCTAAAGAAATATTGACACTACACAGACTGAAAATAATATAAACAGAACAGTCAAATAGGTCCTTGTCTTACCCTGAGCTCTATGAACAGTTTGAATCAGAATATAACCAGGAGGATTCTATCACACACTCTTGCTTCACAGTACTAGGCTCTGTCATACCAAGCTTTAAGGCCACCATGTTCATGTGACTTATCTGAACCTGGCTCTAGGTGCATGATGTGTGCGTGTGTATGTGTGTAGGTACACACAGTTGGTATTCCAGGTACCACAGCTCATAATTGGGGTGGTTGGTTAAAGGGGTTGTGCAGTGGAAAGTCTCTTGAGGGTCTGATCTCTCCCCTCACTCCCACTCCACCTCTAGCTCCACACCAACGCTTTCGAATGAGATGAGTTTAGCTGCACATGTTCATACTTCTCTCCGTTTCCCTAAAATAAACAACAAACATAATCATTTTGCAATTGTGAACTTACTTACTGTAAAAGTAAAATGATGCTGTGACTCTCACCTTGGATGCTATGGCTTTGAGTTTGCCAAGTAGAGAAGGTTTTGTGTACACAATTTCATCCTCCATGTCTCCCTCGTTCTCTCCCTCCATCACAGCACAGCTGTCAGCTCCTGGCATTTCACACTCCTTATTGGCAGACATCACCAACCGGGAGTACTTGTACTCCAGCCTAGCAAACAAACAAGCCATAGAATCAATACTGTAGGAAGAAAAACCTGGAGACAAATATTGTCCTATATACTGACTGTGACGTTACAAGAAAGGAATGGCAGAAGGGATGTGATCAAACAATGGGAGTTTGGAAGATACAGTAGGAAAGGAAGAAAGAGGCTGGGAAAGTAAGGAAAGAGAGAAAATATGGGAAGACAAAAAGGAAGGAAGAATGGAAGGATAATGAGAAGGAAAATTGGCATTAGGAGAAGAAAAAATAATCAGGAGGGAAAGAAGAAAAAACAGGAGGAATAGAGGGGATAGGGAAAGAAGTAAAGAGATGAGGAGGGATGAAGTTACAAAAGGAATACAGGAAGGAAGTAGAGTAGGAAAACAAAAAAGAAAGCAAAGAAGGAGGGAAGCAAGGACAAAGAGAGAAAAATAAAATACATTTGTAAGGATGAAGGTGGCATGAGGAAAGAAGAGAGAAAGTGATGGGGGGAGGGGGGCACAGGAAGACAAAAGGAAGGACCAGTGAGGGGGAAGAAAGGTAGTAGGGGTGATAGTAAAGAGATAAGGAGGGGGTGAAGTTAAAAGGGAATACAGGGAGGAAGTAGAGGAGTAGGAAGAAGGAAAGAAGAATGCAGGAACAGAGGAGTGAGTCACACCTTTTGTTCTTCTTCCAGAAGTAGTAGATGAGGGAGACAAGCAGCACTGCAGTGAACGCTCCCAGCCCTGCGCCGAGCCGTACCCAGAACTCCATACCCTCACATGGCAACGTTTTCTTTTCAGGCAAGGTCACACCTCCCATACACAGCTTCGGCTCAGTCCACACATACAGTAGGTCCTGAGGATAAACACACACACACACACACACACACACACACACACACTTCTAAATACAAACTTTCCACACATCAGTATGTCTAAGTATTTGGACAGTGGAGTGTTTTTTTATTGTTTTGGCTTTACTCCAGCACACTGCATTTCAAGCGAAACATAGACTGTTAAAAAGGGCCACCTTCCAGCTTTAAGAGTGTTTGCATCCATATTGGGTGAACAGTGTTAGAATCGTAACCCTTTTTAGTAGGCTATTATTTCTACACAGTCCATGGGATGTGTTGCTTAATACTCAAAAAGTAGAGCTGATCTGTGCTTTACTCAAGAACCACAACAAAATCTATCCCGCTACTTATGGAATAACTATGTCCACACAAACCTGCTGTCCTCCCTTGCAAGCTCCCTCTATCTGATGGTAGTCTCTCTCTGTGCATGTGGGACAAGCTCCTGAGCTCTCCCACAAGAAATGGAAGGTGCAGCCGTCACACGTTCCTGCAGGGCACTCACTGTAATAGCCAAGAACAAGTTGTCATTTCTACACCGCATCACGGCATAGATGAAAGGTCACTTGTGAAATTAGACAGGCAACCAGAGAAACAGTGACAGAGATGCAGTACCTGGGAACTGAGAGCTCTCCTTTAGTGCTCTTCTCTGGGTTACAGCGAAGTGTCACCACCGCGCTCCGACCTGACTCACAAGAAGAGGTCACCTCCAACGACCTTAGCAATGAAAAAACAGAAAGCAAGATGAAACCTTAGGGGTCTCATTGTTGTGAACATAGAAAAAGAAATATCTGAAATAATAGGAGGTACCTGTAGTAGAAGTTGACATCAGGGACTTTCTTGGAGGTTTGAGGGTATAGCTCTGGTCTGGCTCTTATTCGATCAAGTGTATTATCTACAGTCAACCCTGTTATTAAGTTACAAAAGAAAGATTGGTTTAATGTGCGCATGTACAATTAATGTATGTTTGATTCTCTCTCTTCTGTAACATGACCAGACTTTTTATTATCATTATATCTTTCCCTTTCGTCTTTTCAAGCAACGATCTACGTATAAAACATACCAAATGCATCTCTCCCACACTACCACCGTCTGCATCTTACGTTCACTAACCAAGGAATGTGTCAGCCAGGTTAATGGACTGCGAGGAGAGCGCTGTGTGGAAGCCTCGTCCGCTGGCAGGGATTATTGTTGACTGACAGATGAAGGCCTTGACAGCATTGGCTCCTTCGCCCTTCTCTCTCTGGGAGTCGGTGATGGATAGGTCTGTTACATTGTCTGTGCATACTGCCAGCTGACCCTTAAATAAAGAAAAAGAGCAAATTGAAAAGGCATACATTCATTAGCATTCATACAAGCTAACTTTTAAAAAGGGCAGTATTTTCTGTATGTTTGTGTGCGTTTTCATCTCTTCACACCTGTCCTCCGCACAGGCTGATATTGAACTGATGGAAGTACTTTGTTCCTTTGGAGGTGAAGCTCGGACCGTTCATCAGCAATCCCACAGACCCAAGGAGGCTGAAGTCAAAAGTCAGAGTTGCATTGCCCTCTGTGTGGGTGAAGTGACAGTCACTGTAACACAAACTGTGGTCCTGTAAAAACAAAATAAATACAATAAAACAAAACACAAATACAGATATATAGTTGTGTGTCTTAAATAATAAAGCAATTAAAAAGTTTCACAAAAACAAATAACAAAAATAGCTTGATTGCTTTCCCCAACACCAACAAACCTTGTTGCTCTTGCTGGCTGGTCCACAGGATTTGCAGGCATCTGGGCCCGGTGTGGCGCGAGAGAGGAGGTATGTGTTATGTGGACATTCTGTGCACTGGCTTGTGCGTGTGTCTATGTAATGTCCAGGTGGACATGGCACACATGCAGAGCTGGAGGGTTGGGTGCTGAGGGCACAGGCCCGGCACCCAGAGGACACCCCATCAACAGCGTTAGTCACTGAGATGGAGTAGATCCGCACCACATCATTGACATGCCTACGTACCTGAAAAAGCACCGCAGAGGGACAAACAGCTTCAAGAAAAAACAAACCTACACATGAGTAGATCACAACATACAGTAATTCATAAAAAAAAATGCAGCTCTGGTCTCACTTGAAAAGCCCTGCAAAACTGGTGATTTAGAAATAGCAATATAAGGATTCAAGCTTCACTTCTCTTCACCTTTTTTCCTAAATGTTCATGCATTGTGCAAAGTACTAAGTGAGCGCAGGGATAAAAGTAGTCTGTTTGATTTGTGGTTTGGTTTAAACACCACCACCACCTCAGAAATGATCTTTAATAACTAACAGAAGGGAGTGTTAGGTTTACCAAGTGTGGAGTGAATTTACAAGGCTGTTGTTTGAACTTGCTGAATGAGGAGCTTTGAAAAACTGTGATTTCATCTAAGTCTAGACCAGCGTGAACATATTGTCTTTATTTATGATCCATAATGCTATGCAAATTTAGGCTGGGTGATATTTAAAAAATATTTCAGGGGAGAAATGAAAGTGTAAATTAAAGTTGTTAACTCATAATAAACTAATAATTAAAGTAATTAACACAGGGACTATAATTACATCAGAAGGTTGGTTAGTCCTCTGGAAAGCCCATGTATAGGATACCGAGGCATTCTTTGTCATGACGTGTGTGTAGGACTGTCTTGTTTTCGTTCTCTCCCATGACTCCACCACTGTAGTGCTCTTCCTGTTTACATCCTAAAAAACACAAATTCACTTCATCCACCTCGCCTATATAATAATGTTATCACATAACTTATGTGTATGTAGCAACAAATATTTGTGTCAGGAGCAATTCTCACCATCATGAAGTAGAACTCGCAGTCAGCTGTGCACAAAGTTTCGAATTCAAATGTGACGCGACCAAATTCTGTTGTAGAATGACTTGTCATAGACGTAGGGAGCCTGATGGCAGATGCAGACAGAGAAGAGTGGAAATAGTTACAAAAAAAACAACAAGGACAGACAGCTCAGTGACAAGAGTGATAGAGATTGAAAAACACAACAGCACTGTACTTACTTGAAGCCAGGAACGTGGAGGTTGAGGATGAGGTAATCATTATCTGAGCTTCCTGCTCCACTCTGGATATGATCACCTGCCACCTCCCAGCCTACAGGACAGGAGAAATCCACATTGCTCTACTACTTTAAGAAATATATACATCTAGATAACAGTGACAGGTTCAAATCTCATCAGTCCACATTAAAGAATAGTTCTACATTTTCTGAAACACTGTTATAAACAATTATAAAAATTATGTCTGTACAGTAAATACGAAACTACAGCCAATAGCCTGTTAGCTTAGCTTAGCACAAACACTGGAAATAGAGGGAAATAGCTACATAGTCCCAACAAAAAACGAAATGTGAAGATGACATGTTGTGGTTTTACAGATTTTACAGGTTTTACTATGTGCCAGACCATTGATGGGCCGGGCGCAGGAACTTCCTGGAGTGTCTCTGTGAGGCTGCCAGGTAACCAGTGGAGACTCCACAAAGTTATTGCATCCAGCCCAGAAATAACCCAAGATATAATGTGTTAATTAGTGAGCTTTAGAGGTGCTGGTAGGTGGATTTTGTTTACTATAGACAGAGCCAGGCTATCTGTTCCCTTCTTTTCAGTCTTTATGCTAAACTAAGCTAACCTTCTATTGGCTTCAGCTTTTCCATTTAGACAATAAGAGCGGTATCGAATCTCCTCATCTTACTTTTGGCAAGAAAGTAAATACCATAATGCTGACATGCTCCTTTAAGAGTTGCCAAGATGAAAATAGAGACAGCACTGCTGGGCTAAACACCCACCATTCATACTGTCACATTTGGAGTTGCCCACATTGAAACAGGAAGTCTTCATGTTTGTAGGAAGAACATTCCACCATTTATACTCGTAACCCAAGGTGGGCTCAGTGCCTGCCAGACACTGCTGACATGCTGAGGGGGGGGTGAACACAATGAAAAAGACAATTAGGAAATCACACGGAGCAAAAACAAAAGTAAGTGAAGAAAAATGGCAGGGAGGAATGAATATAAATCTACAGAGTTCTCAGTACGTTTCATCCCATCAGAATAGGTCCCAGGTGGACATGGTGAACAGGTGGCCGTGTCATTGTTATAGAAACCGGGGTTACAGGGGGGGCAGGGCTCCCGTTCTCCACTTGGAGGCAACGACTCAGCTCCAGTCACACCCTCCAGACAGATCTTAGGTTCCATCCACTTATATCTGACCTGCGTCTGAAATTACACAAAGATGGAGGATAAAGGACTAGAACAGAAACTGATTAGAGAATGGGACTTCTCGGGGTGTTTAATCTAGAAAAAAGTGGACTCTTTGCTCTCACCTTGCCTTCATGGTCACATGCTGTGTGGATCTGAAAATAGTCCTTTTTGGAACACGGAGGCCTGTCCTTACACACAGCAGATCCCTCAGCTTAGGAAAAAAGTGGCGATAAGGCAAAATACAACTACATTAGCAAAAGAAAGTGATAGAATAGAGCAACTGCAGAATACATTAATAATTTACCCAGAATCCCAAAAATGCTGTAGTACTTTAAGAAATTATAACTTCTCAAAAGACCCTGCAAAGCATTACGCGTAAAAGACATCAAGTTAAATCATTAAAACAGAACAATCCAAATGAAAAGGTGAACCATTCAGCTGAAATACAGTACAGTAAAGCAAACAGTCACATATGTGATACACCAATGTAATAAGCAGATAATAGCTTGGTATTAACAATGGGTATATCTGGGTAATAGTAGACTGAAATGTATATAACTGGGTAATTAGGGGCCAAAAATAAAAGGTAACAGGGAAACACATTTTAAGATATCAATGAGGTTATTCAGTAATATTACAGTAATATTTTGGTAACAATATGGTAAGCTGCTAAGAATACCATTGCTATATTTGGATTTTAAAAAAATGGGATAATTCTCTTTCACAATATTATACACTACTATCAGCATAACACCATAATCACATGAAAATACTTTAAAGCAAAAATTGGTAATAACGTATTATAATGCTGAAATTCATCCTTGTGTTCAAAACATCCCCTTTTGTTTCTTGGTAATACTCTAAAAGTTATATGTTTAATGTGGTGACTTGTTACCTGGAAAAACTTTTCTGTGTAAAAAACATGAATCAGGGCTGTAAACTACCTGCTTCTATTTCATTTCAAGGCTGACAACTAACCACATTTTATACTGTTTTGTACATATGTTACATCTTAAACTTAAAGGAATGCCTTTTATGAACATATCACTATTGTTTACCATACATAACATGAATAGATGATTTAGATCAAGACATCAAAAATCACTGCAACCCCAGCCACACCTGAAAATAACTATATGAAAATATGTGCCTATTGATGTCTGGTTTAATTTAATATTACCGTGAAATTAAATTACCAATTTATGAATGTTCATGTGATTTTGAAGGTATCAAATGCTGATAGTAGCTTATAATATTACGAAAACATCAACCTTTATTATCTCATTATCATCAAATTATTACCCCATTAATGTTACCATTTTTTATCCAAATATTCAGGACTACGGGGGAGCTTAGCTCCCCTTAATAAGACATCAGCTCCCCTAAAAGCATGATTTTAGATATTTTGGGGGGGGGTCTCTAAAATATCGACAGCATTCTTTATTGTTATTAATTTCTATATTTCTTTATCATCATGAATCCATGCATAAAAGCATCAGACTTAATCCAGCCAGAGGGAACGATCACCGACCGTCCGCAGCCGGCCAGTCGCTCTGCGATCTCCTGTCCCTGGTCCGCCTCACTCCCTCTATGAACGGTTCGTGATTGTTCCCTCTGAGGATGAATATTATGCATGATCCATGCACTACTGCAGCTGGGGGCTCTCCGCAGCATCATGCAACTTTCTAAATTCTTTCCTCTCACGGAGAAAAGAAAGGTCAGGTCGCAAACACAGCCGCAGCTGTTGTGTGAAGTGAATTGTAGCAAAACAGCTACATATGATAATAATAATTATTATTTTTGTTATTATAATAACAAGACAAACATCTCTGATACAGTCTGCCCCAGGCTGGCCTGGGTCAGACTGTGAAAGTTATGTGATAACCCAAACCCTCTGCACTCGACTAAAAAGCTTGTTTCTACTTCTCAAGTTTGACTAATGTGGCTGAAAATATGACATGCTCTATCCTTTGGCTATGTGATGTGCTTCTGTGAGCAGTACTGATAACAATTAAGCTACACTGAATACTGCACTGCAGTTTTATTGTGTTGTTTAACATACTGTAGATTTGAAATGCTGAATATGTGCACATCATTTTCTGCGCGTCGGAGTGTGTTTCTACTTCAGGCTTACATTTTTTTTGTGAATTCTGAGGGTCACTTGATTGAATATGAATAGACGCTATTTTCTGAGTTTTTTGTTTGTTTGTTAAAAATCGGGAATGGGATGAGACAGGAGTGAAAATCCACTCCTGTGTCACCCTCTAGTTCCTACCTGCATACTGAGTGGTGGTGTTACAGGCGGTGCAGGAGCTGGCACCGTGGCCAGAGAATGTGTCACGAGGACAGGGATCACATGTGGAGGAGCCTGGGACACGGCTGAACGTCCCCGGCTTACATGGGAAACACTCTGATGTGTAGGCGACTCCTGGTAGAAGGAAATGACAGATTGAAAATGGAAAATAAATATTTAAACAGTGTGTTTGTTTGTCAGTGATCACAGCCAGGGAGGGGATTTGTGACTGACCTTCTATTTGAACATTTTTCAGCAAAACAGGCTTCACCCCTTTGGTCCCCATCAGCACCCCACCTGTCCTCCAGTACAAGATGTTGGTGCCAGCCTTCAGGTTCACCTAGAATACACATGATTTCATGTATTATCAGTCAAGCTGTGGCATGAACATGACCAGTGCAGTAGTTAAGAGAAGAAAAGTCTGGGTTTGCTTTATGTAGTTTTAATTAATGCAATATGCCATCTTAAAATTGCTTTAAGAGATCAGATCAAATGCCACAGCTGAGCCTTAACTGCATTTGGTCCTTTCATTAAAATGATAATAAAGATTAAGATGCTGTAATCAAACTTCAACAGAGAAGCATGTGATTAAACCTAATTTGTAAAGCTATAAAACTATGCAGACTGAATTATTAAACTTCATTTGATTAATCTTGTATTGGAGAAAAATTTTCTTGGACCCCTCTAGTTCAGTCTAGAAAAATAGCCACAAGTTAAATAACAACAACTATTATTTGTGCTTAAGAAGACCCACATACTGTATTAACGCTCCTCCCAACACTGTAACTAATTTTTTTCTGGCAGTGCAGGAACTGAAATATACACATTGTGTCTGGAAAATACTGGCGACAACAATAAGTTATGCCAGCCACTCTCAACTAACAGGCTCCCTGCATGTATCCACCCATTTCTTGCTGCTCAGCCTGACTTAGACATATTTATTTTGGGAGACCAAGGCCAACTGCCAAAGATCTGTCTTCCGTGGCTATTGTTCATCGGACAGCATGGAAAACACTTACCGTGTGGGTTGCCCATTCACCATGATTGGTAAGCTTGAGCCACTTCGAATCAGCAGACTGGTCCATCTCCTGACACTGGTCATTCTGGATCTAAAACACACACACACACACACACACACACACAAATTATCAGTGTCCATCAGCTGAAACTCTCACCTCTATTGGTAGCGTTATATAACTACAATATATTTGTTATATACACTAAAATATTGAAGCACTGATTAAGAGACTCATCATTTGACTTGCCAAGCAGCAAAAGCACAGGTGGAACTCGTAATGTTAATTGTGGCTGGGTTCCATACAAGTGTCCCAGCAGTAAGCCATCCAGCAAGCATACACAATAACCTGGAAAGGCCCTGGAACTGGTACACCTAAATAGAATGCAGCCCTGAATAATTTTATTACTTTTGGGATACTGTTGGGATGCGTCAGTATATCTGCTGTGAAAAGGGTCTGTTAACAGATTATTAAATTTCTTGGAGCACTTTAATTTTAAAGTGACAACCAACAGTTGTCATGTGACACAAATGTCAGTTCACAGCAGACAATACAAGTGACACTGGAAATTTGTTTCACAGAGAAACTGTGTGTTTGAGTTCTCTTAATACATATACAGCATCAGCTGTAAGATTATATATTATGTCGTCTGATTCATGCACATAATGAATGAATGATCATGATCTGAGGATATTTCCAAAGAGATCAAGCATTTTCCCATTAGCATTTACATTAGCATTGTGCCTATTACATTTTTATGCCATTTATGATGACTGAATTGCTTGAATTTAACAAAAGAAATACTGAAGTAGGCTACTCTACATGGTGTCTAAAAACATTTTACTGGCAGTGTATACACAAGCACACTATGTACACACACCGAGCATCCACAAACAGATTGATCGATTGACCAACAGAAGTAAAAAGATAAAAGCTACTGAATGTTTGAAACTCACAAAGAACTCAAACAGCAGGTTGTTGTCTGGATACTGGTACTCAAAGCTGACAGAGCCCTGTTTCTTCAGATGGACGGCATAGATGAGAGAAACTGTGCATTCATCCCTGTTGGACTCCATGTAGTTTCCTTGAGGCACCCAGGAAGAACTGCAAGGCAAAATATATAAAATTTATTTCACACTTACAATCAGGGTTTTAGTATTTCTTGCGTCATCCTACTCACACACCTGTTACAGGTGAGCCTGTCGTCTCCGCGGGGACCGTTTTCCAGGGATGTTGCCAGGCTACTGAATCCAGCAGGCATGGCATCCCATTGGTCGAAGCGGATCCCACTGCCGAGGGAGTAGCTGCCCGCTGCACATCGGGTGCACTCCTGAGCCGACATCTCCAGAAACTCCCCAGCCTTGCATGAGAAGGCTGGAAGACACAGAGAAAGGAAGTACAGAGGGATGGGAAGAAGAAGATTATTACATTGAAAAAGTAATTTCCCAACCTCCTTCGCATTCTGCTGCAAAACATAAACACAACATAAACATCGCACAGACTGAAGAAGATAGGAAAATGTTCATTGAAATCACTGCTGCCTTCAGTATAATGCAGCCCCAGTGATCAGGGAACTTAATCCTTACATCCTGTTACACACTTTGTCTGTCTCTGCACTTTTTCTCCCCAACACCATCGCGTCTTCTACCCCTGCCAATGTTCAGACATTGTCAGCTTTTCCTCATACATGATCTGGTCAAATGCCATTGTGGTGCCTCTTTATGCTTTAAAGAAACCAATTTGTCTCTGGGGGTAAGCTGTGTGTGATAATGTGCTCAACAGGAAGTGCTTGTTAGGTGTGATTGGATTCAAGGATAGTTTGCTGGGGCACTCATTTTCATGGTTACAGAACTAATTGGTAACCGTTAACATGATTAACTGGGCCTCTTGTAGGGATGGCATCGATACATTCTATGTAAGATAGTTTGTCCAATTGCTACGAGGAAACAAGTGTCTGGTATTCTCCTACTGAATTCTGTAGGAGTCTGAACAGGAAGAAGGAAACAGAAAATGTCACAGTAACAAAACGTTTTCAGAGTCTTTCTTTTAATGAGAACTGTTTCCATTGTATGTAAATATATGTAAAATATCTATGTTAGAGAACACTGTCTGGACATTAACATGCTCCACATTCTGTAAGTGACACGCAGATTTCCTGAATAATAAACTCAATTCAGCCACTAGTCACATGGTGTTGCAAAAGCGGAGGGCAAACCTGTTCTGGGGAGGTTGAACAAAGAACAAACTTGTATTACCACCTTGTAGAAAACTGGTGTACTTTTACACAATTAAAGTCTGTATTCCTGCCTCTATTGTGATAAGGCTCACAGCCCAATGTCTGTAAGTACCACCATCCCAACAAAAAAGAAAAAAAAACACACAAAAAAAAGATATTTGAACATTCCCGATGACTTACCTTATACTTGGCTGATCTGTTTCCGTGGCAAAACATTAGCACTGACAAATAATGTAATGATTACCCACATGGGCATCTGAATAACGGTGTCCATTCAAAAGCACCAACTCTGCAATGTCTTATATTCACAGTTTATAGCTAAGAAACTCTATTTGGACAGATTTGTGACAGCTGCTGGTGTATAGTTGCAATTACAGCAAGCGACAAAATGGTCCATTAATGATGTGGCATGTGAAGTAAGCCAGCAGCAGGGCAATTATGTGACATTGTTTTTCTCTGAGATTATTGGGCCGTGGCTCTGCTCTGTGGTTGGTTGGAGGATATTCAAACAAGGTCCTACTACTGATAAGAAGGTAAGATACACACATCAGTGCTCACTCTGTCACACACACATACTTACTGCACTCTGTGCCGCGTGCTGGCTCTGGTAATCCAGTGCAGGCCCCAGGGTTCGTCGGGATGGCTACTCTCCACCGAGATCCTGTGCTGTCACACTCTGTGTACTCATAGTAGTAGTCCGTCTGTCAATTGAACACACACACATGCAGAGTATCTGCATAAGAAATTACTGACCACAACAGTTTTGGAAACAATGAGGCCAGAGGTAGGTCTGAAACTTCACACCACAAGAGGCCTCCACCCAAATCACAGCCCTGAGTCACTCTTATTCTGGGTGAGAATGTTTTGTAAATCAGCGCAGGCTAAATGGATGGCTGCTGCGTTAGCAACCAACACTGAAATCATCTTCCATATGCAGCTGCTCAGGCTTACAAAACATGACCGCCTGTTAACGGCGTGATCTCAAGCCACAGCCACTCTCCTGCCCTGGATACACAACATACCATCTCCACGGCGATGGGAACAGGGGTGATGGCAGCAGTGGGCTGCTGGTAAAACAAGCGGAGGTGTTTTACCAGCAGCATTTTCACATTTTCAGGATGAAGACTCACAAGTTATAGTTTTACTCTGTGGTCTGGAGTTGGAGTGAAAACCATTAGCTTGATGTTTGCGCCTCCACAGAGCAACTCATCGTCTTTCTGTCTATAGAGGAGGGTAGCCTAATTTCTCACAGTTTACATAATGTTCCTCCTCGAGCCACAGCAGAGTTTGACACCACGGTGCATGCAGGCTGTTGTGTGAGCAATGAATTTCACTGGTGTGGTGCGACAGGGCTGATTATAAAGGACTAGAGGAAAGATGTTTTAACATAGCTGCAGTGATTGGAGAAAGAAGAAATCGACTAAGAATGGGACTGCATTCTGAACCCTGTTGTACTAAACCCTCATTATCTCTTAAGACTCCTACAAGAGCTGTTGTCAATCACTGATATGGCAGACTTTCAGTACTTATCTCACAGCACAATTCAGCAGGAGAGCCTCTACTTCTGAATGCATTTCATGAGATTTAAAAACCATGATATCAGCTCTGACGTATGTAATCTCTTTGCCAGTGTGAAAATACAGACTGAGCCAATAACTTCAATGGGAATGTTGCTCCTCGATCCTGGGACTGGATGGCGTGTGACTGTACTGCCACTCTGGACTGAGGAGGTGTTGAGCTGAGCCAGACCAGAGGGAAGGAAAGGCCAGTACATGCAGGAAACTGATAACAGCCTGAACAGCACTGAGTGGCGAAGTGCAACATACACCAGACCTCTCCTTAGAGAATCATGCTCCTCCATGTTGTTCAAACGTGTTCTTTTTACAAAGTAAGCAATTGTTGTAGTATATTTTCTTCCCCACCAGCTGCAAATGATGAGGTGGGTGATTTTATACATCATGGCCTAACATAAATCGGCCCCGGAAATGTGTCATCTATGTTTAATCGTATTTGATATGGTCACTGGATTACCAACTCACTGTCACAGCGTGTCAGTAGGAGAATACCAGACACTTGTCAAAAACTCTAACAATAAAAGCGGCTTGCAGTGAATAGGATGACCACTTATTGATCGACCGTGGCATCTCTCACCTCACTACACTGCCGCTGTCCTTTGGCCCCGTCAATCAGCGTGCAGAGGATGAGAGCGCAATTGGCGACGAACCAAGCCGAGGACCGCATCGTGGATCCTCAACAGGAGGAGAAAGATAAATCTCGATCCAGGAGAGATAAATGTATCATAAACCTGAGCCAGATTAATGCGTGTTCAGATCCAAATCGACACCTGCCTCTGTCGGCTCTCGTCGGCAGATTGAAAACCCCCACCACCTGCGATTATCCTCAGACAGTGCGCTCCAGGGTTGCCTCATCACAATAAAGCTGGCCAGAATAAAAGTGTACTTTCGGTTAAGATTTTCAAAATAAAACTCGCGACGCATGTATGTGGGGATGCTCCGTCGCTAAATTATTTTTTCGTGCCTATTTGTTTTCTAATCGTTAGGCTATAATTTTGTGATTGTGCAAACCAGTGTTCATCTTGTGCAATAATGCCCCCACGTCCCTTCATATGGACCATCTTGTCACTTTAATTTGAAGGCACAATTACTACGTCTGGTATTTTCTGGTTAGATCTGATGACTTGACGCAGCTGTGCGTGCCTTTAACCACAGGCTCTGACGCTCCTATGACGTTGCGCAGGGAAATATAATATTCCCTGTCTTTCTGCTATCGAGACAAAATAATGAAAGCATGTATGGGCTTCACGTAGCCTATTTGGTTGCGTGAAATATGATAATGTGAAGCGCTAAGGGCAAGCTAACAGTCTCTATTGAGGTAATTGTTGTAGATTTTGTTTAGGCTAATGTCACTGTGAGAACAGACATTTTGAAAGGCCCAAGCTGTTGGCTATTTTGTGCTTAGCTTGAAAACAGCTTTCCAGTTGCTGTATTGTTCCTACAGCCTATTATTGTAGTCCACATTACTGACCGCCAGAGGGAAGCCAAGCTCTGCAGCGGTTCATCATTACTGCAAGATTTATCACATATTCTGCTTCGTTTGGGGCTCTTTATCGGCATATATTGAGAACATTTGTCTTGTACTTTAGATTTTCGTGCCCAAATGGAATGATTTTCATAAACAAAAACTGCTTACTGGCAACTATGAAGTTTTGAAGTCCACGACCTGCCGTGGCCTGTGATTCAGAAGGGCAAACTGTAAGAAAGGTCAGTTTTATGATGAGGGTGTGACTATGTGGTTAAAATGAGCACGATATGAGCTTTACCAATAAGACTGAATGCATTAGGTAGACTACCCTATCATAAAGAGGTGGAGTGGTATTAAGTCCACACAACAAACCTGTTATTGTATAATACTGTGCTGCTCTGAATTTCCAGAATATAAGCTCCTATTTATTTCTATTAAGACCTTTTCTAGTAAGATCGCAATTATTTCAACCGAGTTTGCTGCACCAGTGAATCATTTACATCCACTGATAGTGAATACAATATGGGTCCAAGCACTATATTAATATTCAGGGGTCTCCCCAGAATTCCTGTTTATGATCATTTCAAAAAGGTAAAAGGTGGATTACAACATCTACCACCCTGTTTAGTGCTATGATGGCTCCTCAGAAGTGTAATGATGGTTTGGTGCCATTGTTCTTGAAGGAAATCCCATCATATCCTGTTCAGGTCTGTAAAAATGTTTTAATGTCTTTACGAGACTCACAGTTTCTCTAGAATACGACCATTAGCTGCTGGGTCATTATTTTATGGCTGCTGTCACATCAGGAAAATGTTATCCAGCTTTCTCTTTCCAACAAGGTTCTACTCTCATACTCTAAGTTACCTTTAAATTTTCTATCTATCAGAATTAACATGTTGCAGAAAATAATTACAGAAAGTTATAACATCACCTTTTACTAAATACTTCCACAACGTACATGGTCCCTCTAAGTTTCTAAAGAATGAACAAACTATATCATTGTTTACATCCCAGGACAAAAGAGCTCATGCATGTTTCATAATCACAAATTGTCAGTGTGTGTTAACAGCTAACAGCACAAAGCTGACAAAATATGAGAGTATGTTGGAGAGATGGACTGAGAGACAGAGAGACTGAGAGACTCTGTGGGTTCATAACATATTCTGTTTGTTGTGATGACAGAGAGAGGAAAAAACACACCTTTGTTTAAATAAGGGCTTATTGAGGTAGAGAGTATGAATGAGATCTGTTACCTAGACAATATTTAGTCCTATGTTTTTCAGTAATATTCAATGGCTTACAGACACACTGTTTGCCAGCATATCAATTATCTGCATTTCTGAATGCATGCAGACATTGATCTTTCTTTGCTCCTTCTGAGTAACATTATCTAATGTGATGTTGTTTGTGGTGTGTCTCCTAACACCACATCCACAAAGACAGAGTGCTGCGACTATCAGACCATGAAAGAGTGTACCAACATCTTTCCAGCCATCAGGAACAGATCACTGTCGTGTACAGTGGTCACATCGTCACTGTAAAACACAAGAACAAAACCTTTTGGGTTACAGATTATATGAACAAAATTTATGCTTTGACAATTAATCAATAGCTTAGAATATTTATACTCTGTTGAACTTGCCACCCGATGTATCAGTTGCACCAAAAAAACACCTGTAATTCATCTTGAAGCACAGTTGTACATGGTATTTATAAGCATAGATTCAAAGGCCCAGTTTATTGTGTTGAGATTCAGATCCTCCCCTCCCCCATATACTTTATGCCCAAGACATACTGCAGCATCATATATTGGCCATCCTGGACAAGTTTAATGGTAGGCTAGTTACCACCCCTGATGAAGGGGTGTTTGCAAAGGAGATTAATGTTTTTCATAGGTTATTTTGCGCCTACTGCCACATAGACTATCAGCTATGTTTTATTGGTATACATAATTGTGTTTTCAGTCATTTTAGCCTAGAGAAGTTGTGTAGGTTAAATAATCAATCCAAATCCTGGGAACCCAATCAAAAACTGCACCCGTAACCTAACCCCAATAAGATTGGCTTATTGTCATAATAAGATTGGATATTTGTCATAATGCTACATTTGATGTTGTCTTATGAAAAATACATATTCACCAGTAGACCGGGCTGGATAAACTATTGATGCAAGTCTGCCTTATGTGAATGTATGAATATTTAAGTAGCTGTCACCCAAGGGCAGCTGGGTTTCTCCTGTCATTCTGTGAGGAGGGATGCAGGCCTCTCTCTCCCGCTCTCTCTCTCTCTCTTCTCTTTCTCATCTGAAGCCTCAGATCACTTACAGTGTTTGCCTGTAACCTGAACTCTCATATTCAACCATCTATAACACTCCAATAACCTTTACACTCTAGGCCACTGCTCTGTGATCAGATGGGTTCATTAATTAATAGTGGTGGTGTAGGGCAAGAGTGTTAGTAACTGACCTCCAATCAGATGGTAACCAGAGTCCCTGTGGCCCAACCCCAGTCTCCAAACTCACAACAGACCAGGGACTACCTGGTCAAGTAATGAGACACCCAACACTGGCACACTCAACTCACACACAAACATACACACACATACACACACACACACACAAACCCTGAGACTCTCATACACATATAGGTTGTCAGGGAGGTAGACATGGTACTATGAAGGGCTGAGGAAAGAGTGGCCCTTGCCTGGAAAGAGTGGTTAAAGCCACATTGGTTCGGAACCTACTTTCTGTGAGAGATAGAGAGAATGATGTGATGACAGATCGACCTACTGACCGAGAGATGACCGACACAGTCTGGATTCTTAAGGTTAAGTCCAATAAACTGATGAAACAGCGGCTCCCGGACAAATGGATAACGAATGCTGCTATGACATACTAAGAAGACATGCTGAAATAGAGGACGGCAATTGAGGATATTGGCTCCACTTCTTTCCTGGATAAAGAAATATTTTCTTTTTCATATTTCACTTAACATTGGTGGAAATAGTTGGCTCATTCTTTTGTACTTGTCTTTATCCCACTTAAAGGAAATTATGCATAGTCCTTACTGGTTATTGTTCAATCTCTACTCTAGTGTTTGATGATGTACAAGAAGCTACCCCAGATCAACTTCCCCACACTCTGGGAAACCCCAGATCCACCTAATGTCAGTTCAATTAGGATTTATTTTACTGTCTCTTTCGGTCATTCCTGAATTCCCCAGCATGCACGGACTACCTTGTTCCTCTCTGGGCCACTGTTTTGGTAATCCATCTGATGTTAGCACTGATCCAGCACCAGCTCAGGAGCCAAACAACTCCAGACGAAGCAGAAATGGACTTTCGTCAACAGACCCAGTTATATCCCAGCCGGAAGCCCAGCCAGACATCCCACAGGAGCAGCAGCACAGACAGTCTCAGAGGACTGTCAGCTATATATCCACCCACTCCAGCAGAACCAGAAAAGTAAATGGTACCAAGTCAAACTCTATCTGCCACCAGCAGGACACAGATGACGGCCCATGCCTTGAGTCCCCTCCACCCTGCCATAGCCTCTCCCAGAGCTCAGAAGATGATGAACTGGACTGTAGTCCGGAGCTGGAGCTGAAATATCCTCAAATCCCCAGGCCCTCCATTATAATTAGACAGCCTAAGGTAAGAAGGCTGGAGTCAGTAGGTTTTGTTTTCAACAGTGGTGAACAGTAACTGAGTACATAAGTACTGTATTTAAAGTACGTACAAATTTGAAGTGTTTCTACTTTACTTAATTATTTCTGTTTTATGATACTTTATACTGCTATCTTCTAAATATTTTAATACTATATAATATAAATTTTTTTACTCCACCACTCGTACTTATAAATATTATATAAAATATATCATTAACTTATATCATATAATGTATTATAGCAGTTTAAACTACCCAGCAGTGAATGAAGTAATTCAAATTAGCTCTACCTTGACCAAACACAACAGTGAAGTTACATGAGAATCAAGATTTATTATTATGCAAATATATAATAATACAAAACTGGGGTCATTCTGCATAATGAACACTTTTACTTTTTATACTTTATGTTGTTTCCAATTCTTCTGTTACATTTATGAATGCAGGACTTAGTGCAGGAATTTTTAGATTGAGATTTGCCACCTTTACTTATGTTAGTAAATATGTCAATGTGACAGCAATAATTTTGACAAGAAGCTAATATTGCGGCATAAGATCATTTTAAAATCATCAGATCTGTTTTACATAGTTGTATTGTACACTTCTAACAATGTTGCTTTAACAGTTGTGGATTTAATGTAATGTATTGTATCACCACAAGGGGGTACTTCAACCCAAGTGAAGTTAAAGTAAGTAGCTGTTGATCTCTGTCAGGGTTTTATTAATTAATTTCTCATCAGAATGCCTTTTTATGAATGAGATCTAAAGCTGTGAAATTCTGTGGTCAGAATGCTCAGTGACTGGAGATAAGATGTCAGTGAAATATGTCCTGAGTTCATGCTTCTTTGTAGTATTCTTGCTATTTAGTCTTGACTAAAACTGGCAAAACACAGTGTCCTTATTCCAAAAGGCGGATGACACATTATGTAAGTAGTGGCTCCTCTGGCTATGATCAATAATGCTGATCAGCGGTGGAAACTGTAGAAGAATGGGAGGGAGGAGGGGTGGGTTTTAATAGGATTCCTGGAATATGCGCTGTTGATTACTTCATCCAACGGGGAGATCTCTCATCAGCAGATGTTTAGACATCTGTTGGGTTGATCGTTTTAGGAGAGGATTGTCAGTGATACGGTCTAAGTTGAGAAATGTGCCATGAAAGTATTAAACACATGGTTGACTTATTGTGGTAGTCGGATACAAGTTTGGTATGAGAAGCTTGGTAAATTTGAAAAAAAAAACATTGATCCAACTGTAACCATTACGCAACGATTTATGCAAAAAGGCCCTTTAACTACCTTGTAGCAGCCACCCAATAAAACTGCAGCAAAGCAGCACATCGGCCAACAGTACAACACATGTTTGTAGCGGACAGCTTCCAGGGTTGCAAGGCTGTGAATGTATACAACCATGCCCTCCACCAACATAGCCATTATTGTTCTGTGTCAGAATGAGTTACAAGAAGCATAACGTTTCTTACTTTCTATGGAAACAGGAAAGAACTTTCACAATGTTTGCATTAGCAGAGCAAATATTAATCACGTGTAACACACAGGGTTGCTTCCTCATTGAACTGTGATCTTGACAGCAGAACCAAAAAAAAGGCTGATTGAGCCACTGGAGTACAGGCATGATCAGAGCATGTGCATTAACCCTTGTAGCCCTCCACCTCCTTATCATCTGACCTCTCACAAATCACAGCCAGAAGCATTAGTCATTCCTGCCCTCGAGGTACAAATAAATGTCCCCTCTGTTAAAATACTGTGCAGTATGTCCAGTAAGAGTGTTTGCTGTGATCTTGAGGCTTTATCTTTGTGTGTGCATGTGGCATGTGTGTGTGTGTGTCCGTATCAGCGTGTGATAATACGGTTGTTGCATTTATCTCTGACCCCAGGCCAGACACTTCCTTTGTCAAGTGCAGAAACTGCTGTCATATCTGACCATTTAAAACAGCACACGCACACACACACACACACACACACACACACATAAAAGAATGTTCAGTTATAAACAATCAGTACAAATTCTTCAGTATCACTTTCTCACACACATACATGCAGAGTCACACACAGAAGTGAGAGATTACTGAACACTGTTATTAAGCAAATGGAGGGGTTGATTTGAACAAGACGACAGAGAGCAAAGAACATGAACATTCCCTTACAGAACAATCACTGTCTACCCTAACATTGACTCAAACATATTCTGTAACGTATGGGTTCAGCCATCTGAGCTGTACTTCTGAAGGGTAAGAAGCCCTGAATTCCAGTCCTTTCATTGTTAGTGTCCTTGACCATCTATGGCAATATGAAGACACTATTTGCATGTTAAATTACCTCCTCGTGACATGATTCATTGCAATTATGCGTGGCATCCTGTGTGATGTCATTTTGTTTCCATACTGGGTTGTAAAAAGTAGGTTTCAATAATTCACAGATGAGCAACAAACTGAGCTGAGGGGGTATAACCCACTTGCACCTGTGGTTGTAGGCATAACCCCATTTGCTATAGACCTGTGAATTAATCTAAATCACAATGTTATTATTAAACAAATGGGATTTTATTGTGTTTTTGGTCTTTAATTAGCCATGATCCTTGGCTTCACCTTTTCATTGCCCCATAATTACACCTTGCTTTATTCTGCCTTCTGCAGGCATGAACCTATTGGTGTGTGACTGGTCATGCCCATTAGACAAATGTGTTTGTTATTCAGTGTAAGTGACCTTACAGTGACTGACAGTATCCTTTTGTGTTCCCTTCCCACACACTCCCCCCAGGAATCAGAATTCCAGGAAACTGCGTCAGACAGGTCGGACGGCAGGGAGACAGAGGATGGAGGGTTATCAGGTATGAAAAACAGGATCTTGCTCCTCTTTTCTCTCCACTCCCTTCTCCACCTCCAGCTCTTCCACGCTGGAGTTGTTGGGCACAGATTTGAAAATGGAAAAACGTCTGGCTGGGACTGTCCTCTGCTGATGGAAAAACAACTTTGATGTTTATGTGGCGAGGAACATATTTGTGAAAAGAATTACTCTGCGTGTGAGGAAATGATTGAGTTCACACAGTCGTGCCCCCAATGTGTCAACGAGTCATTATGAGAGAATTTTTGTTCCATAATGTCTCTGTTTATGAGTGATTATGGAGACTTCTCGTTGTCTGTCTGTAGTAAATAGTGATCCAGAGGAAAGAAAGGTGTGTGTGTGTGTGTGTGTGTGTGTGTGTGTGTGTGTGTGTGTGT
>NC_060171.1:18686464-18702495 GCF_021292245.1 Micropterus dolomieu | reverse complement strand
GAGAAATGTGCCATGAAAGTATTAAACACATGGTTGACTTATTGTGGTAGTCGGATACAAGTTTGGTATGAGAAGCTTGGTAAATTTGAAAAAAAAAACATTGATCCAACTGTAACCATTACGCAACGATTTATGCAAAAAGGCCCTTTAACTACCTTGTAGCAGCCACCCAATAAAACTGCAGCAAAGCAGCACATCGGCCAACAGTACAACACATGTTTGTAGCGGACAGCTTCCAGGGTTGCAAGGCTGTGAATGTATACAACCATGCCCTCCACCAACATAGCCATTATTGTTCTGTGTCAGAATGAGTTACAAGAAGCATAACGTTTCTTACTTTCTATGGAAACAGGAAAGAACTTTCACAATGTTTGCATTAGCAGAGCAAATATTAATCACGTGTAACACACAGGGTTGCTTCCTCATTGAACTGTGATCTTGACAGCAGAACCAAAAAAAAGGCTGATTGAGCCACTGGAGTACAGGCATGATCAGAGCATGTGCATTAACCCTTGTAGCCCTCCACCTCCTTATCATCTGACCTCTCACAAATCACAGCCAGAAGCATTAGTCATTCCTGCCCTCGAGGTACAAATAAATGTCCCCTCTGTTAAAATACTGTGCAGTATGTCCAGTAAGAGTGTTTGCTGTGATCTTGAGGCTTTATCTTTGTGTGTGCATGTGGCATGTGTGTGTGTGTGTCCGTATCAGCGTGTGATAATACGGTTGTTGCATTTATCTCTGACCCCAGGCCAGACACTTCCTTTGTCAAGTGCAGAAACTGCTGTCATATCTGACCATTTAAAACAGCACACGCACACACACACACACACACACACACACACATAAAAGAATGTTCAGTTATAAACAATCAGTACAAATTCTTCAGTATCACTTTCTCACACACATACATGCAGAGTCACACACAGAAGTGAGAGATTACTGAACACTGTTATTAAGCAAATGGAGGGGTTGATTTGAACAAGACGACAGAGAGCAAAGAACATGAACATTCCCTTACAGAACAATCACTGTCTACCCTAACATTGACTCAAACATATTCTGTAACGTATGGGTTCAGCCATCTGAGCTGTACTTCTGAAGGGTAAGAAGCCCTGAATTCCAGTCCTTTCATTGTTAGTGTCCTTGACCATCTATGGCAATATGAAGACACTATTTGCATGTTAAATTACCTCCTCGTGACATGATTCATTGCAATTATGCGTGGCATCCTGTGTGATGTCATTTTGTTTCCATACTGGGTTGTAAAAAGTAGGTTTCAATAATTCACAGATGAGCAACAAACTGAGCTGAGGGGGTATAACCCACTTGCACCTGTGGTTGTAGGCATAACCCCATTTGCTATAGACCTGTGAATTAATCTAAATCACAATGTTATTATTAAACAAATGGGATTTTATTGTGTTTTTGGTCTTTAATTAGCCATGATCCTTGGCTTCACCTTTTCATTGCCCCATAATTACACCTTGCTTTATTCTGCCTTCTGCAGGCATGAACCTATTGGTGTGTGACTGGTCATGCCCATTAGACAAATGTGTTTGTTATTCAGTGTAAGTGACCTTACAGTGACTGACAGTATCCTTTTGTGTTCCCTTCCCACACACTCCCCCCAGGAATCAGAATTCCAGGAAACTGCGTCAGACAGGTCGGACGGCAGGGAGACAGAGGATGGAGGGTTATCAGGTATGAAAAACAGGATCTTGCTCCTCTTTTCTCTCCACTCCCTTCTCCACCTCCAGCTCTTCCACGCTGGAGTTGTTGGGCACAGATTTGAAAATGGAAAAACGTCTGGCTGGGACTGTCCTCTGCTGATGGAAAAACAACTTTGATGTTTATGTGGCGAGGAACATATTTGTGAAAAGAATTACTCTGCGTGTGAGGAAATGATTGAGTTCACACAGTCGTGCCCCCAATGTGTCAACGAGTCATTATGAGAGAATTTTTGTTCCATAATGTCTCTGTTTATGAGTGATTATGGAGACTTCTCGTTGTCTGTCTGTAGTAAATAGTGATCCAGAGGAAAGAAAGGTGTGTGTGTGTGTGTGTGTGTGTGTGTGTGTGTGTGTGTGTGTGTATGTGTGTGCACTGTGGATTCCTCACCTTGCCAGGATGTCTGGGAGTGCAGGCGGTTACCTTGGCGATGAGTCTTGGGGCAAAGCCCTGGGAGTGGTGGAGGGCAACAAATTGGTAAAAGGATGGAGAGAGTGGCTGATTAATAATGTGATTGAGTGTGAACATTGTGTGTCTACACATGTGGCCAAATTTAAATGTGAATTTGAGTGTGGACCTGCAAGAGAGGGTGTGTAACAAAGCCTTGGCACGCACAAACCAAGGCCACCCCATCTGCAGTCAATCTCTCTGTCTTTTGTTTTCTAACCCCATCTGACAAGAGTACAAAGAATGGATTTTGGGGGTGGGGGTTGGGAGATAAAAACATCTCACCAAATAATGCAGTCCAGAGCAAAAACACCATAACCTACTGTCTCAAAAAGTTAGGAATTTAGTGTATTTTATCAAATAATATTGTAAGGTGTTACTCTTATTTTGTCTACCCCTTGTATTATATGTTGTGCTTTTCATGAGGCGTATATCACATTTATTTAAGGTAATGAAGGGAGGCACTCCTCTCCCTGTGCAGAGGTTGGAAAAAATTGGCAAAATAGCTTAACCAAACCGCTACTGCCATTAATGCTTTACTATCCCAGCACAGTGTTTAAGATGCTTTTAAAGGATTAACATCTTTAACCATGCCTCTGTGCCACAAGCACATGCACACATACACTGAAAGAAAAAACATCTGCTATAGTACATGTGGTTCTTTGAGAGTTATATTATTATATCAACACAAAGAGTACTGTAAGCCTAACTTTGGTCTCTTTATTCCAATGACAGAAATTGGATAAAATGGGAGAGATTATAATGCACCAGGGTAATGTAAGTACAGAACCTCCTCTCTCTCTCTCTCTCTCTCTCTCTCTCTCTCTCTCTGACACACATGCACACAATTGTCACACTGGCCTTGATTTCCTGTGGTCCTGTGGTGTGTGTGCGTGTGTGTGTGTGGTGTTGTTGTTGTTGTAAGGGCCTTCCTGCTCTGTGTGTTGGGAATCCCGCTTATTCAGCTTTTTCACACAAACACACACACAGGCAGACAGACAGTAGGAGGGATTGATACATGGTTCTCTATTATGTTGCTTGTGTCTCCTGTAAAGGTTTACCCAGGTCAGCTCACCTCCCACGTCCCACCTTAATTCTTTGTGTCTGTTTGTTTCCACACTGTTTATGATTAACTAGGATTATTGCAATTGAAGGATCCACACAGCCTGTTAGCTTAGGTTGGTGCTGTGAGGCAGTATGAGTTTGTTTGTACTGTATGTTTGCACATGCCCAAGTATGAAAACAGCTTTTTATGCTTGTATTACTTAATTTGTGTATCCATGAAAAACGTCAGTGTTTCTAATAGTCTGAACATATGTACGGTGTATCAATTCTTAAGTTTCCAGCAATTATTTATGTCCCAGACACACATAGACGTACTGTGTCTGTGGTCTATGTCATAAAATAGACATGTAAGTAGTGGGCACTTTAGTCCAACTCTGTGGATACTTCACCCTCACTGTACTATAACAGAGCCATCTGCTCTCATTCCTGTTGGCAGTCATTAAGCTAAGTGGAAAGGCTCTGTACAATAAAGCTCAATAAATCTGGGTGGTTTGGCCAGTAATAACAGCCTCAGCGACAACATGCAAGGAGTACAGTTAAACTACTGTATCGTGATCTTTTTGCATGTGCACATGCATGACATTCAGACACATGCAAACACGAACACACACACAGGCATGCAAATGCAGGAAATGGCATGCAGTCTGTGATTGCTCATCTGCTGCACTTGAGTGAATCATTTCTCATTTGAACAGAATGAATTTCTGGTCAAAGGTACCCTTTATGGCTGGTATGTGCGGTAACAGACAAATAAGAGGAAAAGAAAAAGTAATGGATGCGTCAGAATAAAGCTAATGACACCAACGTTTCTAATGCCATATCAGATTATGGGCCACAGAGAGGCAGACCTGAAAAAGAGAGATTTATTTGTCACAGGAATTATAGCTGCTCCAGACTGAATTTTATGTCTCTCTGCTGTGTATTCGTGACAGGGGAAATGTCTTGGTTGGTGTTAAAGAGAGAGAAATAGGGAACACCGATAAGAAAAATGTGAATGACAAAGCATGACAATGCATCAGCAGATAAAAAACAGAGACAGGGAGAGTTTGAGTGGGTAATGAAGCTGGGGAACGAGAGATCGTTTCACAAGTGCACTGAGAGGCTGATGCAGCACTGACCTCACAAACCTCATCCAGCCAGGCACCATAGTGCATGTGTCTGGATGTGTGTGTGTGTGCGCGTGTGTGTGTGTGTGTGTGTGTGTGTGTGTGTGCACGTGTATGCGTGTGTGTGTGTGTGTGTGTTTGTACTGGCGTGCATGCTTGTGTGCCTGCGTGTGTGTCTATGCATCTGTGCAGAAAGGGACACGGTGGTGTGAGTCATCCAGCAGTGATTGAATTAGCTGAACTTTGGCTGAACACTCACAGGGAGAAGACGGAAAGGCAGGACAAGAATGCATTACATTACCCCAACAACCCATCGCAGAGACAGACAGGCTGACAGTGGGAGTGTCACCAAAATTTTCTTAAAAAATCAGCTTTATTAAAGCTACACAAACAGCCTGTATACACCCTCTTTGTAATGCGCACACATGCGTGTGTGGCTTACAGTGACCTAATTGGCAATTTCTTCCATAAATGTGGAATATTACTTCAGTAGAGTAGATAAATAGAGTTTTATCTTGTGGTTTCTCCACCAGTGCACTGAGGTTATATGCCAGAAACTGCTGGGTCAGACATGAGGGTAGAAAACATTGTGGAAAGAACGCATTAAGTCTGTTTGGGAAAGGGTAGAAAATTGTGGCTTGGTGTTAAAAAGCGAAGGGCTGACGATTTCAACAAGTACCTCAAATGCGACCAAGGGCTCTTGAACATACACTGCTTCAGCATATGGAGGGTGGACTGCTGGTGTAAACCCTCAGTCGTTCAGAAGTAGGTCACACACGTGGGGGTGGTGTTTATGTGCACTACAATTACATACAATTATTTACCATCTACTCCTTTCCTGGACTGTTGTGTTAAGTATGGCTTTACACTCTTCACAACAGCAGTGAATAAATTACTTTCTTTCAAATGCTTTTATGTCTCGTCTTGTGTGTGTCTGCTTCACCACTGAGCAACACTTGTGTACAAAATATGACCACAAAAAACTTCCTTATCTTATATCGACGTATTGCGCAGAAGGGAATATTCATGAAACCTTTGCCAAAAGAGATTCAGTATTATCAGTTTTAAGACCTGCACTCAGTTACAGGAAGACCTCTCTGTCGCCATGGTTTTCAGATAACTGCCATATCCTGTTTAAAGTGGAAGGCCTTTGGAGGCCTGACATAGAAAAAACAAGGGGCCTCACATGCATACACACGTGTGCACACACACACAAGAGCTGTGGGAAACCCTGGGACGATGACAGAAACATCTGTCCCAGAAATTAGACTTACCAGCAGTGTGAGATAGAGGGGAGGAGGCAGTAAAGCTGTCGACGTCCAGGCAGTGACATTGAATGAGGAAACCCCCGATTTACACACAAGAAGAGGCAACAACATGACCTTCACGGCTCAAACCTGTCCAAACCACCCAATCAGCATTTATTTCAGTCAGGGGTCAAGTCAATTCTGTCAAGTGTCCATACAGGTCAGTCAAGGGACATACTGAAGTTTTGTGCTTCACACGGTGTACATGCACTACTAAAAATGGAAGTAATCAGGTAAAGAGTACTGTGGTTTAAAGTGGAATTCTATGTCTTTTCTAGAGCAGTAAGTGGGGTTTTCAAACCACTATTGGATGTTGTGGTTTACAGGAATAAGTGTGAAACTTTTCCGAAACCACCTGCAACGGAAACCACTGACAGATGCAATATCTCTTCTCTGCTCTGCTCATCACTAGAGAAGTTGCTTCACCCACACACCACTGTTGCCATAGCAGTGAGGACATACTTTCTTACTATAGTGGTAAAGGTTTTTAAATCTAACAGGACATGAGTTTAAATAGCAGTGAAATTTTGTTTGTTTTGTCACTGTCACTCAAAGAAGTGAATTCTATACCCCCTTGGACATGTAGGAGAGCAATGTGAATCCGGGTGTGTATGGGAGTGTGTTGTGTTGTCTGTTTATGTTTGTTTATGCGATGAAACTGTAACACATCAGACAACTGTCAGACTACAGGTAGTAGTGGATAGAGCCAGGCTAGGTGTTTCCAGTCTTTATGCTGAACCGAGCTAACTGGCTGCTGGCTTGAGCTACATATTTAGCATAAAGTCATGAGAGTGGTATCAGTCTTCTCATCTCCTTTAAACACATGTGGAATAGCATGGGGAGGGTGGCTTGTAGAGCTGTAGCGATAGTTGTTGTTCTGACTTTTGGTTTTTCAAACAGCTTTTACTCTCTTACACACAACCACATGCTTGCACAATGCACATACACTACATACACATCTGTTTCCTGCATGGTGGGCGCTCTGAGCGTAGTGGCCTCTGGAGGGGGTGTCCTCTCTGTCAGAGGCGACCCCTCTCGTGACTCATCCTATTGTTTAGCTCAACACTTAGTTCTGAGAAGGTCCTTGGGAATGTTTTACTTCTCTGATGCCCCACCTCCCACATGTTTGGATTTCAAACCCAACCCTTGGACCGTTTTTCTGTTCTTCTTGTCATTTCCAGTAAGCCTGCTCTCATGGTTGTATAGCAACTTACAGTAGATCTTTCTTCAGCAGAGATCAATGAGACATAGTCAAGAACAATATGTGCCGTCTGAAATAAGCAGGGCACCGTAAACTGACAGATCACCATGACACTAGGGGTTTCTATGAGCGGATTTAACAGAAGGGTGGTGGATAAGCAGATCCACTGACCCTACATCAGTAAGCAGATTACTCTTTATTACCAAGAATGCGCAGGATATTCCGTCTGCAACAATAACAGACAGCAGACTGATCTGTTGTGATCAAATTGGAGAATGATGAAAAGATCTGCCAGAGGGAATAATGAAAACTCCAACATTCAGTTTCTTAAGGAAAAAGAGACATTTTTGAAGGACAGGTAGGGTGGGTTTATCAGAGCTGTTTGACTGCTGCTGGAAAAGAGGGTCATGAGAGCAAGGAGAGTGAACCTAAACAGTAAAGTTGTAGGCCGTAAGATCATCACAATATGCTGAAAGATGCTAAAACACTCTATGAAGCTGAGGAGAACAGCAGCTGGTTGATAACTATCTGTGGGTGAGAGAGAGAGACTCAATTCACATTAGGCTACAATTTTTTTTTTTTATTAAAATCCCCTTTTTATGATCATCTGCAGCCTGTTTTCCTTGTCTACTGTGAGCATCCTGGTGGTCCAGCCTGCAGCCTAGCGGACTCTTCCCCCCTCCCGCCGTATATAAGGTAGAATGGCTGCGTGTCGGGACGAATGAAACACCTGTTTCAATCGTCCCGACAGTGATCACGTTTAAACTTCACTAGCTTCTAAACTGTAAAACTTTGACATTTAAAACTTCAGGATGTGTTAAAGTACTAACTAATCTTTCATGTGATCATGACCATGGAACAATAAACACAACTCGTCATTCAAAAAAAAAGATCGCTTGAGTGAATTTACTTTCCGTGATTGAAAACAGCTTCTTTCGTATAGCCTAACTAAGTGTGACGAATCCACCTGATTTTTCCCTGTTCTGTTAAGTATTGTGTTCTGTATGTGCTGAGGTAGTTTGGCATATCAGACAGATACAGAAAAAATACAGAAAAAAAATACATATTATATCTATAACGTCACTTATCACAAGCTTTAACACTTTTCAGTAAGTGCTATGGACGACATTTTCAAATCTAGTGTTAATTCGTGTACGCGTGTTTTTGGGTGCGCGCGCGCGTGCGCTACATCCATGCCCCGCCCTGAGCTCGAGGAGTCCCTCTCTCATCCATCAGTGAGCAGACGAAGACAGAGGAGGAGCCCTAGTCTGACGTCACTCCGCCCCTCCCACCCATCTTAAAATTTACATTTTTCTATGGGTCCTGGCGGAGTTTATGTGTGTGTGTGTGTGTGTGTGTGTGTGCGTGCGTGTGTGTGCGTGCTAGAGCTGTTAAACAGTTCAAAAACGAGGAGTCGCGCGGACACACCTCAAGCCCAAGAAGTGATACGAGGACGCACCGATGTGGCCTGAACCACTTTGTCATTGTAAATATTAAACAACTTGAGTTGGAGAAGTAGCGTCGGGGTCGACTTTGAGGTAGGTGTGTATGTGTGTGTACATGTGGAGCTCGTGCGTTTTTCGTGAGGTTGTTTCACGAGTGTACTAACAATAGCAGCACGTTTTAACTGTCCCCTCGGCAAAAGCAGCAGGTTTGGGTTTAAAACCTGGAAAGTAACGAGGAAAAGAAAAGACCGAGGAGAGAGAGAATGAGATTGCAAAACCCAAACTCTTGTTTCATTGTCTCCTTTTGTTGCAGCGCATGACTGTAGCCGACGGGACAGTGAAGAACAAACACGTTTGAGGTTGTACAGCATGTACAGTCTACAGCTACATTTACTTTGGAGCTGATAGTACTCATGGCAGTTGCTACTTTGTACTCTGGGAGAAGAATGATGGATTTTTTTTTTTTAAATCAGCATTTATTATTTCTGGTGTCTGTAGTATTCAGAGAAGATGCTGTGGGGACATGTAATGCTCACATATGATATTACATTGGGTAATATCTGGACAGAATTCCTCTAAAATACAGAATCTGGCTGTTTTTTAATCCAAGTCAAGATTATCACAAATATCACAATTGTCTAAGAGGGCTGCAAGACTTGCTGTTTTTTTGCTCTGTTCTTCTCATTTGTCACCATAGCCTACAAATGATAATGTAATCTTTTGCTCTTGAAATTAGACAACAGCTTTAGAAGAGACCATATTTTATGGATGAACTATATCTGAATTCATCAAGTGTGAATAAGACTGTGTAATAGTACAGCAATGACTACTGCCTTCTGTGTCCAAGCACATGGCTTCAGTCAGAGCTGACACACTGGCCTGTGCTGTCATCAGCCACATAGGCCATCTGTCACCCGAAGAGGTGTGTGTGTGCGCGCGCACGGCTTATTTTTTTGGGTGTGACAACAGGTCTGCAAGTCTCAAACCTATAGCATTTTCACAGTGTCTTATACTTTGTTAAAAGCCCTCGGAGAGTTGCTGTCAAACTTTAACCAGACGTTAAGCAAACAGGATCCAACCCAGCTCTAGCTAGAGGGTTGACTGTGTGATTGCTGGGTGGAGGCGGAATAGCTGCCTGTAAGTGAGCAGCTGAGGTAGTTTATCTCTGGATCATCAGATGTGTTCTAGTGAGAGGAGAAGTGACAAAAGCAGGTGGTATGTTATACTGTCTAGGTGCAGAGCTTTCAAGTGTGTGTGTGGGGGGGGTGTTTCTCGCACATGTGTTAGTCATTCGGAGTGGAGTTTGCAAAACGATTTACATCTGTTTTCTGATCTTTGAACCCCCTCCTTCCCTCTTCTCTCTCCTGTTTCTCTTACTCGGTCTCTCTTGCTGTCTTCTGTTTCCCGTAAGGGCTGATGCTGTCACTGTGTGTGTGTGTGGTGGGTGTTAAAACTGGAATGCTCTCTGCTCCATTATTACTGCACTCAAAGGAATTTAAATATGTGAATGAAACAGTTTCCATTCTATAATAGCATGTGTCCATTAGTGGTTCTGGTGTATTTTTACATGTATCATTATAGAATCTGAGTCCACGTCAAGGACTCAAGCTGACCTCAAGAAAATCAAGGTATTTGGGTCAGAAATGGGTGTGTGTCCAGGAGGGGTAACTGGCAACCACATGTGTGTTGACAGTATTATCTCCCACAGTCCTGCTGGTCTGTCTGTGTGCACAAAATCTTCATTACTCAGCAGAGCACACTGATCCTTAAGACCACAGCGCACGAGACACCGTGTTACAGATCACCGTGTGTGTGTGTGTGTGTGTGTGTGCGTTTCATAATCAGGCTCTGTTTGAGCACTGTTTTTGTTCTTCACAAGCATTTTGTCCACGGGTGATGAAAGACTACCTTGTAGCAAATGTTTTTAAATCTTCCTCCCCCCTGTAACGAGCCATGTAAACAAATAGTGAGGTTTCAAATGGCCTCTGTACTGAGAGTGGAGTCCTCATGATTTTAGAAAACACATCTCCACTCTGTCCAGTTCTAGCCTGCAGGGAGACTTGGATTTGTGCAGTGTTGTTCCCTTTTCCATGTCTATTGTGAGCACAGGGCTGGATATTTTTACAGTTTTAAATGTTACAAATTTGTCAGTGCAATACTTTTCTACGTTTTGATACTGACACCAAAACAATACTTTACTCTAAGGAGTGTAAAGTTTTCTTCTGAACCATTATTTTTGCATTTAGCAAATCATCACCTCATCAAACTGAGCAGTGATCATTGTTGCCTTAAACAGCCATACAGATTAGATTAGGACTCCAATCAGGAAATATCTAATCAAAGACTATGAAAACGAGATCCAGGGTTTTCCTCACTGTTTTTATAGTGAAGGTGGGCTACCCCGCCTGAAACAAAGGCTGCCTTTACTAACATCATAATTAATATTTTTTTAAATTAAATATAACTTTCAGAGAAAAATAGTTTTAGATGCTATTTTACACAGCAAGTGTGGATATTTAATGAGTGTGGCTATTGTTTAGGCTGTCAGCTGCTATCTAAACTGCTCATGAGACAAGATGTGTAGAATCTGGGTGGCCCTAATTAACACCTTTAATTTCCTGGGGTAAATTCGGGGACAGCCACAACAAAGTCTTGAGTTTTATGTCATTTTAGTAACTTTCCTCAAACTCAACATTATAAGGAACAAAGTACAGTTGCACAAATACATAAATGCCATATCTTTATTGAGCTTTTGATTAGACAGCCACCCACTACTTAAAGATAGAAACAAAATATATTAAGATCTGAGTGTTTTGCCACCTCAGCTAACACTTTCCTGAGAGGAAACCCACAAAGCCCTTACTATTGGCACTTGACAGTACCTGATACACATTTCAATCAGTACTACAGTCCTGCATAAGCATCGCTTGTGCAAGTGATGCAATCACAGATTCCCACAACAGGACAAAGGATCTGTTTACACTGTGCTTTAGTTTTGTTGCCATGGTTTTAGATTATGATGTCAAGATTCAGGTATTAGTTTCCTGATAGAGAGCTGGTGTGTGTGTGTGTGTGTGTGTGTGTGTGTGGTGGGGGTCAATTCATATGAAAGTCTGACGTGCAGAGGCTTGACTTACTTTGTTTGAGCAGGCTCAGTTGATTCACTGATCAAAGAGATAAGATATATCTCACAGACACACGCATACATACAAGGCACACCTACAGAGACTCGGCTTCTCAAAGAATCCCATTGATTTTCCTGCTGCTATGCTGGAGCTTCAATCACAATAAAGCACCATTACTGTGCTGACCACTTTGCGTAGTCTTGGAGAAAGGATGACACACGCACACAGACTCTAAATGCCTTCCTCCATGCAGCTTGTTAGGTTGAAGTATAGAGAGATTGGGAGTCTGAGCTTCGTGAATTGGATTAAGCTCTTTGTAAATCAGTATTAAGATATATGATCCTGTGTTATTGCAAACAAGAACATACACTCGTGGAAGAACAGAGACAATTCTTTCTGTTACAGCCTGAAACTAACGGGGCCGCCAGTATGTATACCCATACATGCGTTGGAAAGTTTCATCAGACAATGAAACGACATGATTGCCTACTGTCCCAACTAAAATTATACATGTACAATTTTGTGTCATGTCAAGCATAAAGCATAGAGTCAAAGAGAACAAAGACTCCTCATTTGGCCTATTTTGGACACGTGTGTGTGTGTGTGATATCAGCTTGCACCCCTGGCTGGCTGGCTAACTGTAGATTGTCTGGTTGCCCACAGTAACAGTTGTTATTGGGGTTTCTCTACCAGCATGTAAACAAAGGAGATCCTCCCAAATCCTCCCTGGTGTGGCCTCCAGCCAATGAGAATTGAGCTCCCAGCTGGGCTCAGCCAGTAGATGGTGAGGAGGGGTGTGACTGTGCTCCATAAGGGGGGGAAAAAACAGCAGTAAAGCACAAAGCTTTGAATCTGGAAGTGGAACAGACAGCAGAGCCATAACAAAGACTCTTCCTTTATGACTGAACACCACTTCACACTGCTGAGCCAGACAGAACGGCTGTGGTTTTTTAACTATATGGTCGGCTTGTACACTACTAAAGAGACATATTGGAACTGCATTTATAAGGGTGAGGTGTGTGAGGACTGTGCAGTGTATGAGCACATGTTTACATCTCTGTGAGGAGGAGCCACATGAAACATGCATGTGCTCTGTCTGTAATTTGTCCTCTTCGGGTGTGTCTATGTAGCAAAACAGTCTGGATTCTGTGCATGTGTTGTTCATCTGTCTTAGACCACCTGTTTACATCAGGTCTATACATATATACGTTCAGGACCATGTGTCAGTGTCAGCTGTTAGAGCGTATAGAGTAGCCTTTTGTATTTGACTGACAGATGCTGTGTTCAGAATTTGGTGTAAGCACTTTCATTTGAACCTTTTTAAAGAAAAGTTCACCTAGTGTGCATCCAGGTGTTTCTATCACTCAAAGATGTCAGTGTATGAATGTACTCTGTCTCTGGCTTCCGTGCTTCTGTTCCCCTAAATGTATATGCTGTTGTGTGCCAGAAGCAATAATCACTTTGCAGGTTCATCACATTCCTACTGTGTGACTCAAAGCGATGTCTGTGCCTTTTCAGTCCATCCCCATTCATTCTGTAATCTGCCTCAGCCCGGGGCTCAAAACGTGTGACAACAGGACCGTGCACAAGCAAACCGCATTAAATAACTTCAGTCAGTGCTGGAACACAAACTGTCAATACAGGCATGTTTAAATTCAAAAGGGTAATCCATTTGTGCTTATCGGAGTAATATCATCTTAACAATAAAACGTGTCAGTTAGTCTTGTCATTTTAAAGACTGCTGGTTCATCTGAACGCATTCAGGCACATTAACGGACATATCTGGATACGTGTTCATATTGCAATGAACTCCTAAAATCCAGATATGGAAGCGGTCAAACCCGCATTATAGTCAGACAAGACCAAACGCAACCATTGTGGTTTTCCAAGGGATGCAAGACACAAAGAGGGATGGAAAGTAGCACAGACACAGATTTGAAGAACTACAGCCACAAAAGATGATCATTTTCAAGCTAGGATCACAACACTGTGATTCCAATCAGAGCCTATAATCTAATTTTCATTGTACATAATATAACTATCGCCAGTATGATGAATGTTCCTTTTTTTTTCTTCACTTCATAGAACATAGTAATGAGAAGTAGTTGTGAAGGTTCCTCTCTTTCAGGTTCCTGTCCAAAATTACAATAACCGGTGTGCAACAAAGCAATAGTTTAAACATCCACTTCCTCAACCTCCATTGTTATTTTAATGTCCTGATTCCTGAAGAGCTTCAGGCCCTTAAATGCATACAGTCATCATTCATCAGAACAAGCGATACAGTTACAACATATTTGTCGTCTTTCTTTTTTAAAAAATGGATAAGTAACATAAACAAACCGTATTGATTAAAGTTTGCCTTAATTTGTTTTTAAAGAATTGTGATGAAGACATGTACTGAGGAGGTAATGTTACACTTAAAAAATGCACTTTTCAGTGCTCTCTTGTGGACAAACTGTGAAATGCAGACACTAAATTATCTCCAAGATGGTAATGTAGATATATATGCTGTGTATATACACCAACGACAATTTATCTGCACTGCAAGCTAATAACAACCAATATATCTGCCTGGACAGTTTCAATCAAGGTCTACTAAAAAAGGGTTATTGATATTGACCCCAACTTTAATTGAAGACAAAAAATAGGTTTTTACAGTAAGAATTGAGCACCCAGAGAGATGGCAACTAAGTCAGAGGGAGAGAGTCATAATAAAGTATTATTCCCATCTGCCAGGCATAGTAATGAGTTTGGGTGTTTACTTTTCATCATGACAGTCAGCGCTGCCTAGTATTCCCTTAATGACATCAGAGTTTTAAACATCCACAGACCCCCCACCCCCCACCCCCCATGTCTCCCTAGTGACATCATCTTATTGTGGGAGCGGGGTGGGTGCTTTCGGAGGTCAGTACATGATGAGGCCCCAGAATTCCCCAGCTCCTATTCTCCTCTCCAAACCCCCTCTCCAAGGCAGGAAATACAAAACAGATCTCAAACCCCAAACTCCCAAGCATACTTTTAATGGGGCCTTTTTCCTCTTACTCTGTCTTTCTCTGTTTCTCCCTCAGATCAACTCATAATTCAGTCGTCTTCAGCCAAATGCTATGAATGTTAGGTGTATTTATCGTACATCATCATTCGCCACTCAAGCTATCATCTTCTGAAGTCTGGTAGCTGTAACTTTAATCAGTCTAAACTCAAACTATTGATAGCAGTAACAAGAGTGGAACTTTGCGTTACAGACAGAAACCTGTTTGTGCTCCTGACTAGTTCATGGTGTTCATGTTGTGTGTTATCTAGTAATGATGACTGTGAATTGTTTTTATCTTATTTTACCAATAAGGTGGTGTCAATCAGAGGCTCTATTACCCCCACTGCCTCTTACTCAGAGGTTCCTCACCAGCAACAAGAGCGTTTTAACCAGTTTTATCCCATCGACTTGTCTGAGCTTTTAAAAACAGTATCACAAATGAGAGTGTCCTCCAGCCCACTTGATGTAATACCTACAAAATTTTTACTGAAAGTAATGGATTCTGTTGGGCCCCATTTGATCTCTGTTTTCAACAGCTCCCTATCTACTGGTTGTGTCCCTGATTATTTTAAAACGGCTTGCGTGAACCCACTTTTAAAGAAACCTGGTTTAGATCCCTCCCTCCCACATAATTATAGACCAATTTCAAAACTGCCTTTTATTGCAAAGATTCTAGAAAGAACTATACTGGAAAATAACAAATTATTTGAAAAGTTTCAGTCTGGTTTTAGGAAGTACCACAGCACTGAGACTGCCTTGCTTAAAGTCACCAATGACCTTTTAATGTCTGCTGATGAAGGCATGTGCTCAGTCCTTGTACTCCTGGACCTTAGCGCTGCTTTTGACACCATTGATCACAACATCATGTTAGACAGACTGAGGCACTGGGTGGGGATCTCTGGTACTGCTCTAGAATGGTTTTCATCCTACCTGTCAAATAGTTGTTTACAGACACACAAAACTTCCTATGTCTCCTCATTCTGTCCAGTTAAATATGGTGTGCCTCAGGGGTCGGTCTTAGGACCCATTTTGTTTTCCTTGTATCTGCTTCCCCTTGGACATATTATCCATAAACATGGCATTTCTTTTCATATTTATGCTGATGACACACAAATATACTTGCCCGTCAGATCCACAGACCCTGGAATGCTGAGTTCACTTAACAACTGCCTTTGTGAAGTTAAAAAATGGATGTCAAATAATTTCCTCCAGCTGAACTCAGACAAAACAGAAATCTGGTCATCGGGTCCCAGCAGATGGCAAATCAAATACTGCCATCTGCTGGTTCCTTAGTAAATCACATTAGGCCTGTGGCAAAGAACTTTGGTGGTTTGATAGTAATTTAAATTTCGAGCAGCACACCACAAAGTTTGTTCAATCATGTTTTTATCAACTTAGAAATATAGCAAAAATTCGATCTATGTTAACTTTTAAGGACACCGAGACCATTTTACACGCCTTCATCTCATCACGCCTAGATTATTGCAACAGCCTTTTCACCTGTTTAACCCAAAAATCTATTGATCGACTCCAGACTGTCCAGAACTCAGCTGCCAGGCTTTTAACCAGAATA
>NC_060171.1:18636022-18686364 GCF_021292245.1 Micropterus dolomieu | reverse complement strand
TTGACTTTAACATTCTATTGATCACTTTTAAAGCTCTTCATGGCCTCTCGCCTTGTTATATTTCTGAACTTTTAGTCCCATACACACCAGCACGTACCTTGAGATCCTCGGGCAGAGGTCTGTTGTCTGTTCCAGAGTCTCCACTGAAAACTAAAGGGGACAGAGCGTTTGCTGTCAGGGCCCCGAGGCTCTGGAACAGCCTGCCCGAGGAAATCAGGTCGGCTGAGTCAGTGAACTCTTTTAAGTCCCTTCTTAAAACATACTTTTATAGGAGAGCCTTTCCCGATCTTATTTGACTTTATTTTATCCCTTTTATTTTATTGTATTTTACTAATTTTATATTAATTTTTCATGCTCTTATATTGTTTTTTTTTTTGTATTATTCTTTACACTTGTTAAAGCACTTTGTAACTTGTTTTTGAAAAGTGCTCTACAAATAAGGATTATTATTATCTTATTGGCTGCCTCTTTCTTTTGCATGCCAGTTTTGCTTGAGGGGAGCTTGAGTGCCATTTCTACTTGCACGATTACACATACGGTATGAAAATATACTGTGGGTATGTGGGCTGTTTTTAAAGTTGAGACTGACTTTGAATGTTGGTAGGTACGAGTAACAGGAAATTGAGTGTTTCTCTTGTTTGACTCTGTACTCTGGAAATATGTGCACATGTACGTCACTGCGCTGCCCAGCATGATTTATGTGTCGTCATGGGGGAGGCTTGCGAATGAGCACGTACGTACAAGCCTGTCCGGGAAATGAGCTCATCGTCACTAGTATGCTGCTCCTTCACTTTCTCTGTCACTTTCTCTCCTTCACACACAGCCCTGCTCTCCCTCCCCCATCTCTCCACAGATGCTATTTAAAAGCTCATCTATCTGTGTGTTTTAATTAGGGCCTCCCCTATTTATGGCTGAATGGCCGCTTCATTAACAGAAAGTCGCACACTCTGATATGTCCGGCTTGTAACACACAGCAAGAGAGAAAGTGTGTGTGTGTGTGTGTGTGTGTGTGAGAGAGAAAGAATGGGGTGTGGGGGTTGCTTTAGGGGTATTGATGACGCAATTTCCCCTGAGAGGTGGACCTCCCATCTGTGAGTGGAATAGACAGGATCTGGCCTAAAAGATAAATGGAGATTGAACAAGAGAAACTATAGGGGACAAGAGGGAAATATCTGCACAAGAGAGCGGGTGGTACATTTTTCTTCAGTATTTCATGAAATTAAATGGTGTCTTTTATGTATGCATCTATAATTAGAATATGGGCAATTCATACCTTTTTTTTTTTTTTTCTTGAGCTTCTTTTGATTTGTTAATTTGCTGATATCAAGGGTATTTACAAAGGTCAAAATCAAGGGTTGCTCTCTTAGGTTACATGAGTATAGTTTAGTACTTATGGATTTGCTCTTTAAGCTTCTTATTAACCAAAAAAAACGCTAATAAGTAAAAAAGAAAATAAATAAAATGAATTGACTTTGGCTCTGCTCTTTCAAAAGTAAAGTCTCTTTTTCATGTTAGATGTGTCCATGATCAGCATAAATCAAACCAGATGCTAAAATGCTGACCAATTCCTTTTTTAGTAAACCTGACCCCTGCCTACCTTTATGCAGGATAGTCTACTGTAGATAACAATTCCTGGCTAGCTGGTTGCTGGAGTGGGCGCGGTCTGCCATGTGTTCATAACCAATGACTGTTGACGGGCCAACCCCGCCCTGTGCAGAGCTCTGGATGGTCTGCTCTGTCTGTGCCTGTATCCTGGAGGAGGACAGGGGGGTCAGATGGTGAAGCAGGCCACCAGCTGCTCTCCTTGCCTTCATTTTGTCTTTTGAGGCTGCAGCAGGATGAAGGCCACTGTTTCATCATGAGAGTCAAACCATGTCATTTTTATGTTTGTTTGTTTTACTTAGTCTGTCCATCTTGGCACTGATCCCAACAAAGGTTCTTCTTTCTTCTCTTCCATTTCAGTTACAATCCACTTTCTGTAGTTGTTTGTCTTTCCTGTAGTTCACAGTATTGTTTGTCTGCTTCCTAGCAGTGAGGCGAAAGAGAAGCACTGATAATGGCCAATTTAGGTTCTCTTCCCCATTCCTCATCATTAGCCTCTCTGCCCATCTGTGCTGTCCTTTATTTGGTTAGACGAGAAAGAATGCTTTTCATGCACCGATTTTTTATTTTATTTTTATAAATGGAAATATACACATTTACTTGTGTACAAGCTAAGTGTGGAGGGTGAACAATACAATACAATAACTGATTTTTGTTTTGTCGCTGAAAACGAGCTGTGAACTCACCTTTTAAGTTGATCAGACACAAAGCAACAGTAGGGTTCATTTGGAGTTATGTTTCTGGCCACCTGGGGAATGTAAGTTGAATATTGATTCTCTTTTAGCTCAGTTGTTGGTCTCCAAAATGTCTGAGAAAAATATCTGGCTCTTTAGCTGCTAAATGCTCCACTATATTTAGCAGCTCTTTGCTAAATTTGTCAGCGTGCTGTTTGGTGCTGGGTGCTGATTTTTTGCTGAAAATGTCTGTCTGCTACAAAAACACAGCTATGTGCAGTGACTGGGAACCTAAACAGTAACGTTGTAGGCTGGAAAACAGTGAGTTGCAAGAAGCTATAAAGCTCCATCAAGCTGAGGTGAACTGCAAAGTTGCGTGATAATTCTTTGTGGGTTCATCACTATGACGGGCAGCTTTCACAGTACTCAGTCATTTGATCCATTGTTGTTATAAAAATATTGACCATAGCCGCTTTTAAGGCTGTTGTTGTTGATGCCTTTTTTTGGGTGTTGTCTCTTCAGCCCATTTGAAGCCTTCAGGTGTCAGTATAAGTCGGCAGCAGCTCTTTCCTGCTCCTGAGTGCCGTGTCACTAAATCAAGTGTGGTTGATGGCAGGCAACTTCAGAGAAGATGACAGTTGAGGGGGGAATTGAGAAATGAGTCTGTATGATGAATGCAAGTCTTGCATCGTGCGTGTTGGCTTATAGTAGCAGAGCTGGCCACGATGATGCAATCACTTGGCATGGTGCAGGCACTCAGTCCTTCTGAGATAAGTCATTCTATCAGCTCTAATGCAACCTGCCACTGTGGGGTACACTTTCACACAGTCAGTCACAAGTGCAAGCATGCTTATCAAACACATTCATCTAATTTTTGTTTGTTTTTAAACTTAAAAACACTGCCAAACGCACGTTTTATTTTGTCTGTGAGCATGAGTATGTGAGTATGACTGATAGATTACTGAAAACCCTATGCGTATAGTTTCAGCCTCTACATTGATTTAACTTTTTGTGCTACCTTTAAGTCTGTCTTTTGGTATTTTCCCCTAATTTCTAGGATATTCCCCCTGGGCTGATTCAAAAATGTGACATTTCACAGTGATATGAGATCACAGTCATGAGGTCATGAGGGTGACAGGGAGAGAGTGAAGTAAACAGAGGAAAGCTGTCTTTGGCCAACTCCCTTTTCTCCTCTCTTAGACTCTCCTCTGACTCAATATTTTTCCTTTATTTTTCCATTGTTTTCACCAACTTTCTTGTCATTTTATCCCCCTCTGACATTTTGAATCCCCTAAATGCTGTACCCTGTCTCTTCGACATCTTAGAGATTCAGGTTCTTTGGTGTGTGTCTGTGTGTGTCTGTGTGTCTGTTCTGTAAGGGTGTGTTTCCAAAACCAATAAACAAACTGTTTTATGGGATTCCTGGAACAGCAGGAAGTGTTAACCAGACACTGACATGCTCTGAGGGTTGCTTCCATAGTACATGTTGTTAAACAGATGTGTTGCAGATATTAACACACAAAATCCTCTGTTCGTGTTCAAGTGGCTGGTCTGAAACCCACATTTAGTAAGACAGCTGATTAAGGACAGATCTTGAGGCACAACTATGCATTAAATGCAGGTCTTTATCTGATATTAGAACTTGGTAATCTAATGTACTGTTTTTTTTAGGTTTTGGACTTTAACTGAGACTGAAACATGTTATATACATAGCGTTTAAGTGAAACCAAAAGGGACATTTAAGCAGGGCTCCAATTTGAGGTTGCAGGTTGCTTTTGAACTCCCTATGTCACTTCCCCTCTCCCCTGAGGCAAAGAGGAAGTAGGAGCAGATGTGTTAAGCTAACGGACACTTTGACAACACTGCCAGTCTGTAAGTTCCTCTACCCCCTGCTGCCAGCATTAACAGAACCCGCCTTTGATGTACATAGCATGTGTGTGTGCTCACACGCAGCCCCTGATTGCAGCCAAAAGCCGTTTTTGCCCACCTCTGCCATCTCACATGTACAAACACTGTCACCATTTTCTGGCTGTGACACAAAGGTACTGTGGCTGGCATGTTCCTAACAACATTATAGACAAAGAAGTGTGTACATAAAAATTCTTGTTAATCAAACCAGTGAAATCTCTAGTTAATATTTTCTTTTCCAACTTGACCCTAAACGTGTGTTCCTTAAGATGATGATTGTGTATTTGTTGATGTGTTGTATACATAAATTTTAAGATTTGTCTTTGCAGCATGAGTTTAAAAACACAATTTTTAAAAGGTTACTTATCTGAGGTTAGAAGGGAATACCCACCACCATGACTATAGATCACAACAACCAACTGGAAAACTCAGCATTTGTCATCAAACATATTTATTATTCCTTTCTCTTTGTTCTGCCATGTGCAGTCACAAAACCATGTTTATCTTAGGCTTCTTTGTTATGTAACTGACTTGGTTTGGGTTCAGGGGATGCAAGAATATCGACCTCTAGTGGTGTCTTCAACTCATTACGCCAGCCTTCTGCGCGTATGTTTTGATTTTGAGGACACACTCCCCACCCATCCTTGTGTCTAGCACATGCAGTACAATGCATTTTTGGTACAACTGATGAATGTGATCGGCCCGCTCATGTTCAAAGACATCGCACAATGTTTTCAGTCTTTAAAAGACTCACTCACAGGCATTTGAGAATGTGGTTGTTTATAAATCTGAGTCATTCCTCACACTGTGGGAGAAGAAATGCGCGTGACCTGAAGTAAAGTAAAATAGTTACATAAACAAGTATTGTACAAACTGTTCTTCAATTGGAGATGTACATTGGAGGGAGGGAGAGAGGGAGAGAGAGAGGGAGGGAGGGAGGGAGGGAGGCTATAAAACAGACTTTGAACTCCAACCAGCTCAGTCGCAGACAGCTGGGCAAGAACAAAGCAACTCTCCTGTGCAAGGCTCTGCAACATACTGATAAACAGGACAGCAAGTTTTAATAGCTTTTCCTGGAAAATACATTCCTTAATCAAAATAGCAGAGATGACGACAATGTTCAGATACCCCGTCTTTCCTCATCTGCAGGGTGAGTTAAGCCAAGACTGAATAATTTTCCATTTTTAAACAGTTGATAAAAGTGAAGTACTTAGCTGTTGTAGTCTTAGCCTACATGTGGTAAAGATGTTTTAAAGGGGAATAAGTGCTGGTAAGATAATACATTTTATCTGTCGATGTGTTCATTTAAAAATGTATTATTTTAAATGGAGCATGTGAGCCATCAGTCTGAGGAAAGTTTCATTGAGCAGAGCAGACTGGGGAACAGTGGCACTTAGCTGCCATTAAAAGTTTCTTACTGTAGTGTTATTGCTCCCTGTGATTAAGATGAGGCATTGGTCAAACTTGCTGTATCCCAGTTATTTTTCAGCTTTATGATGGCCTGACAGGTTAGCCCTTTGGTCAGGGAATGGTCGATTTCCATAAATGAGTAAAAAATACAGTATATTCAATACTTATGAAGTAATAACATCTTTGTTTTTTTACAAATTTTGTAAAATGGCCACATTTGCAGGTCATGAATAGGAATTACTTAGATTTTTGAAGTCCTAGAAAACAGTGGATTAAACCTATGAGTTACTAATGTACTAGCAACCTCTGAAATATGTGCCTTAAAGATATTGAAACTACTGATTCACCTCTTCATTCGTTTGCATATGGCTTCTGACGGTGGTATGAAATGTTCCTCTTCACTCAGTGTAGAACAGCAGTTATATAATTCCAACACTGAGTCCCTCCATCGCTATAGACCATTCAAAGCAGTGTAATTTCAGAGAAAAAATGTTTGCCTTTGCAACACAGATTTGAAGATTTCTCTCATCGCTGCACTGCTGCACCCACACACGCGTCGTAGTGATGGTTAATTGAAGGGCCTTTTCATTTGTTTCTGTCTTTAGATCCGTGTGACCCTGGTCTGTCGCTGTCACAGGGGAGGAGTGTCATGGCGGAGCCCGACTATCTGGAGGGAGACTGTGATGAGCTCATCAAACCCAAAAAGCTGATGAACCCGGTTAAGACCTCCCGTAACCACCAGGACCTGCACCGTGAGCTGCTCATGAACCAGAAGAGGTCAGGGGACAGACACCTGCAATATCTTTCTCCCTTTGTCTCATCTTGATGTCTTTCTTATGTGTTTCCTAGTAAACACACATGGTAATTCCCAGCTATACTTTTAAGGAAGAAATTATTTTACAAACCTATGATTGGGACAATAATAAAGCAGGTAGTGATATTTCTTCACGTGCAGTTTATCAGCAGGAATCATTTATTCGTTTATGGGGTGTTAAAACTGTGTTGCTATTCAACAAATTTCCGGATCATCATCATCTCCTTGTTTGTTTATGGCAACATTATCAAGTTTGCCACTATACGGAAGAGGTTAGAAAGGGAAAAAATCCAGACTAATTTAGTTAAACATTTTAGTAATGGAGGATGAGTTAATACAGTAACCCTGATACATTCATGTAATTGGTTTGATGATATCCATGCAGGCCGTACTGACGCTGCAGTGTGTCGCCAGTGTTGACTTCGCCGGTCCCTCCGACCTCCAGCAGCAGTGTTATGTAAACCTCAGGATATACAAATTCAATAGGAGCTATTATATAAAACCTGAGGGGCATTAGTGTGTCAAAAATTGGTTATGTAAAGGTCATACCTAAATACTGCACAGGATAAACCTGGTGTGGCTGCTAATACTAGATCCATACAAGGAATTCCATGTAGTCTATGTGAGCATCCTTGCATCAGGGTTAATGCACATGCATAATGGGGCCTATGATCACTCTTTTGGCACTAAATGTTTGTATTTTCTCTCACCAAACAGTGGACACTTTGTGCGTGTGCTATAAATAGCAATGTAAACACACATGCTGTTGACAGCTGTTACATCACCGCAGTGATGCTCCGTCTTAAACAGGTCAAAGAGTGAGATGCTTTTGTAGTGATGGAGGCAGGGCATTAATAAATGATGGGAAAGAGGCCAGGATGGAGAGGATACGGAGGTTGTGGAAGAATTTAATAAAATAAATCATTTTTGCATTCCAAATGCTGCAGTTTTATTTTTTGCAGTATTGTTTCTAGTCGTCTAGATGGAGAATGTCCTGGTGGGGGGGGGGGCTTGTTTTGATTGGTCTCTCTATTGTGTAGTGAAAGTGTAGAAAGCTTGCCTGCGTAGTGGATTAGTCATGCTGATGAGAGTGGGGTGGGGGCTGTGGGGGTGTATGCCTTGATGGGTGGCTGCATAAAGAGGAAAAAAACGTGTTATGTAATCAAGATTACAAAACAGTCTCTAGCTGTGGGCCTTTCTCTGCTTTGCTACCTTCGCTGTGTTGACCTTTACCACACACACACACACACACACACACACACACACACACACACACACACACACAGGAATTTCAGAAATGACTGAAAAGACTTGTGAAGCATTTGAGCATATGGAGGTATTGATGTGTGGGATTTTGAACACACATTCTTCCTAGTCTGCTAGAGAATGTGCACTCATGCGAGGGGTTGTGGGTAGGAGGGTCAGTGATGAACGTTGCCCAGTGAAAGGAGAGCAGAGTATGCATCTTTATAGCACATCTTATTGCATTCAGTGACCTAGACCCCACTCCCTTTCTGCACGGGGTGCTCGAAAACAACTGACCTGTTACCCTCTGCTGTGCATCAGCCTGCTGCTAAGTGCTTTCATAAGACCCTCACTGTCATAAAGTAGCGCCTTGTTGTAAATTAACTCCCACTCCTTGGGACATTGTTGGCTCGGTAATGTAATGTTTAGGATTCAGAAGGCACTTAATTAAGGCATTGTTGTTGCTAAACTGCAGGCCACATAGGCACACTGTTTTTTCTTTGAAGAACCAACGCATCCTGTGCAGTCAGGCTTTTATGACGCAAGGAAAATCAGTCATCATGAGGACAGGAAAGTACTCTGAATAATATGGTTTTAACATTGAATTCCTGAAGGGCATGGAGATTGGATTTTTGTCCTCTGCCCTGTTACTGCTTTTTTTTCTTGTGTGCCTCCCTAGTCCTTTTTGCTGTTTATTGGCTTTTACCTTTCGTAGCTCACTTCAACCAGTCTCTGTTCCCCTCTGTCTTAAGTACCCCTACTCCCAAACCACATCCTCAGCCCCCACCCTTCTCTCTTGTAATTTGGAGGAGTTTGGATGCGTTACATAACATTTGGTATTTTTGCTCTTTTTTGTGGGACACACTCACACTTTAGTAAGATAATGCTGTCTTCATTTTGAATCTTGCTGCACAAACCCAGGCAGTTGTGTAACAGTCCCTCTGGTTTCCCAGTGACTTATCAGTCACCCAAGACAGCTTCCATGTGAGGAGTATGGGTGAGATATGGGTTGTTATATTGGGATTGTTTTTGGTACTTACAAAAGAAAGAAAAGGAAAGAAGGCCTGTGGTTTCCAACCCTTTTTTCCAAAATCAGCTCCAATGCTGGCAACTGTCGTATACGAAGATTTGTAAATATGGAACAATCTGGGATTGGCTCAAAATCCAAACCTCCCTGAAACAAGACTTGACATGTTTAATCCAGAACCTAATACAGATATGCGTGTCAAACTAAAATGAGGTCACAGTCATCATCTGTTATGCGTGAATATGAAACTAATCTCCCCCTGAGTGGGGCTCTGCAGTGTCATTGGCGTGCTGTTGGAAGTTGTTCATTAAGCTTTATTTTATTAACATGCTGTCCTACTGATTGCTTTTGCACAGGGGTCTGGCTCCTCAGAACAAACCGGAGCTTCAGAAGGTTCTGGAGAAGAGAAAGAGGGAGCAAGTTCTCAAGGCTCAGAAAGAGGAGCAGGAGGCCCACAAGAAGAGGAGCGACCTAGAGATAGAGCTCATGAAACGACAACAGAAACTAGAGCAGGTAAATGACTGTTGTTACTGTGTCTGACCACAAGAGAAAATAAAGATTAGTTTGTTTCAAGCTGAAACACAATGCAGTTCATAGAAGCTGCGATGAACAGAGTATCACCTCTGTAATTTGTTGAAACTGAATGAGTGTCTGTGTTCTTGCAGCTGGAGCTGGAGCAACAGAAAATCGATGAGGAGCAGGAGAACACCCCTGAGTTTGTGAAGATGAAGGGTAACCTGCGCAGAACCAAGCAGGAGACCGACGCGGAGGAACGAACCACCTAAAAACCAGCAGGGGTGTCTGGGTCTGGCTGACTGTGCGCGTGTTTGTGGGCACTGAGACGTCAGGAGTGTGTGTGCAAAAGAGAGAGCGTGTTTTCTGCGGCACACGGTGGTGACCTGACCGTGGTCCGAGATGAACTTCCTGGCTTTCCCAACCTAGCTGTTCCTTCCCGCAGTGAGGAGAGAGACTTTACAGACTAAAGACCCCCCTCTGTCTGCCTGCCACGGACCGCCAGTACTCACCTCTGCTCCTCACACCCATCCAGCAGCACACACCAACCCCCCTGCAGGAGGGACCTAACAAGGACATTTTACATGTTACATGCCTTTCAACGAGGGCGAACAAGCTTCCAGTGAGCTCTGATGGAGAACCAAACACACACACACACACACACACACACACACACACACACACACACACACACACACACACACACACACACACACAGGAGTCGTCATCTTCTCTATTTTCACTCCTCTCTCCACAGCAAGCTGTCAATTCTCTTTACTGTTATCAATGTTGTTATTGTTGTTGGGTTGTTGTTTGTTTTGTTCTCATCTTCAGAATCAAATAAGGAAAAGTGGACACTGGATGGACTCTTGAAGCTGTGTAATGTAAAAGCCAAACAAATGTGCTTTTGTTATTTATGTTTGTAGCTTTTAGCCCAGGTATAGGGGAGGACACTTTTAGTCGTTCTGTATTTAGTTTGTTTTACAGCATAGTTTATGAAGCCAGAGCAGGACAAAGGGAGTGTACAGTTGTGTGAAACACTCCAATTTACTTTATTACAATTTCTTTTAAATTCTAAACATGCCATTTCCTCAGCTAATGCAATTTTGAGCAATAGTGGAACTCCCCGGCATGAGAGTGGCCTGTTGTTTTGTATGAATAAAAGTGTTACTTAATAAATAATTTAAGTTTTTGTTAGGCTGGTCAATAAGAATAAGCCTTGATCCCTGTCTGGTCAGTCTTTGTGTGCTTTCATGAACAAAGGTCACCTGTCAAAACATAAATGATTGGTTATTCTTGGGATATCTGCATGGCTCCTGAAACAACTGATAAGTGTCCTGGAACTGTATCACTTCAGTATTTTTGTATTTCTTTATTTAAAATGGAGCCATAGATGTGCAGATGAGTTAAATTATAAATGGGTAAATCTTAATTAAATTGGCCATCTGGAAAACATTTGAACTTCCGTATGTATCCATTTCCATACACAAATTCCAAAATGGTTACTTATGTTAGAAACTGTGATAATCTTGGATATTAAAGGGCACATTTAGTGGGTAATGTAAATATCACCCACAATAATATTATGGGTCTAAAAGTCTGGTCTGTGGATCTCCAAGAGATGATATCTATTATTCTCATGGGAAGAAGATTTATTACAACAAAACCCTGTTTTCTCCAGAATCTTCTTTTAAATAAACATAATTTTAACATATACCATTTATTTTTATTTATTTATTTTTGTGTGCTGCTGAAGGCTGTGAATTTGTTATCCAACTATCCAATAGCAGTCTTTATTTTCCGAATGGAACGTGATGCAAAAATAATGGCAAAGCAGTACGCCTATCAAACAAAGCTTATCATGGTGATAAGCTCAGTTTGTTTAGTCTGCCGCTGATGTTGATTTTGCTCACAGACTGCCATGGTCAGATGTCTAGAGCAGGATTTGGAACAGAAGCAGGGTCACGGTTAGCTGCAGCTGGTTTTCAGTGATGGATTTACAGATCTGGAAAGTGGCAAATCAGAGATTATACTACATGTTGCACAACTGAGAATCCAGCAAAGTAATCACACATAATATACAGTATAATAATAAATGAATAGTATTTCATTGCAATTGTTGGCAGTAGGAGGTTAAAATAGGTAGCACACAAAGAGTTTGCACTATTATACCAGCAATGAGATGATGTTCATGTTGAATAGGGAAATTGTGGCACAAATAATATGGATCCTGGGTCACTCTAGGGTTGAGGCCAATGAAAAAGCAGCTTAAAGTCTATTTAATAAAAAAATAAAACTGATAGGTAAAGCATACTACAGTAGTCTATGATTAAAAATGAAGGATGGCTAGTTGTAATAAGCAAAAAATAATAATTTACACATATTACCACACATATTTTTGGTAATTACAGTTTTGACAAGTCGAAATAAACACCAAGTTACACATATTGAATATTAGCAAAAAATATTAATTCCAGTTGGACTTCAATTGTTTTGGTAATCATCATTTGCTGTGAATGTGGCTTCTAACTGTAGCATCCCAATATATCAGATATATACTATCAGTAGCTATAAAAAGGAGACCTGTCAGACCCAAAAATGCCCTCTGTACTGGCTGAAAATATGACTGAGCACATACAGTAAATATTTGTTATATCTGATTTTCTCTTCATCAGTGGAGGGCAGTAAAGCGCTACTGATGCCTCGGATATCCGCGAAGGAGATTTCCATGCTCTCATCAGTAAGCGACAAAGATGGCGGCCTGTGGGCTATTCCGCTCCCTGTCTTCCAACTTTTTCACAGTTTTGCCTTTACTTACCCGGTCGCCACCACTTTCTTCGTTGCGGCTGGCCTCTAAACCTTATTTTGGAAGAACGCTAGCCTCCTCTAGCCGATTAACAGCAGGTATTCCCCCTGTTAATGTAATTTATTGTAGCATGTTAGCTCAAATTTTCGGTAGCTAGAGGCTAACATTAGCTAGAGAAAAGGACGAGAGCTGACGACGCTGCTGCATGACTGTCTGTGTGTTTTTTCTCCTCGTTGTCATAACGTTACTGCCCGTGGATTACATAATACTTCAAACTCTTCTAGTGGGAGGCCCTTCGTGTTCTGAGTCTGTTGTGTTATCTTGCAGCACTTAAATTCACAGACAAACATGAATGGATTCGAGTTGAAGACGACGGAATCGGGACTGTCGGTATCAGCAACTTTGCGCAAGTAAGTTTCCTGGCCATGGGCTCACACAGATGTACATGCCCATGCACTACAGTAAATATCTTTTGCGCCTGCCTTTTGACCTTGCTTTGCAGGAGGCTCTGGGAGATGTAGTTTACTGTGGACTGCCAGAGGTGGGAACACAGCTGGCTCAGCAAGGTATGGTGTAAAGTATTATATGAAAGTAATAAAGCCTAATCCCATACATCTCATTCCCTGCTGGTGTGGAGAAAATTGAAACTGTTGACTGTCTATAGCTGGTGATACTAATACTATATATTATATTATATATATTAATTTTGAGACTTGCTATTTTATATATTACAATGATGTGGTCCAATGTTATGAATTTATGGACAAGTGAGCAACATAAATGAGCCTCTGCTTGTTTTTTCAACATACTATTGATTGATTATCTGATTTTGTCAATACCACCACAGTTGTTACTTTATAGATGACTGTAAGATAGCTACGCTGATCTTAGTACAATCCAAGGCCATCAAGAATGACATAAATAATAAGGTGTGTTTTTACCCTGTTTAAGTCAAAAATTTAAATTTTTGTGCAGTTTTGAAATGGTAACATATGTATCTGTGTTTTCTAAAGCACGGATATCAACATGTTTTTCTAGATGAATGATTCTACATTTTAAAGCAAGAGCTACATAATTTTCTCTCATTTGCTTGTTTCTCAGACACAGTTGTGTTGAGAAACAAGCAAGTGCTCAGCTACTTTCCATCCATAATTTTCAAAAAAATGCATGTGGTTGTAAAATTAATTTAGCTTAGCACCTGTGGTTGTGACAACATATGGCCTTTGGCCTCGTGCCACTGTACACCTACTTTAAGGTCAGCATAACTTAGCAATAAATCCCCTGTGCCTTCTGTGCAGTTAACATATTTCTGAAATGCACCTGTTTCTAACATCTACTGTCACAGATGAGTTTGGAGCTCTGGAAAGTGTAAAGGCAGCCAGTGAGCTCTTTTCCCCATTGACTGGAGAAGTTGTAGAGGTCAATGCACTTCTGGCAGACAACCCTGGTCTTGTCAACAAATCTTGCTACAAAGATGGTAAGCACACATAAAGATAAATATTCGTTCAATCCATGTAGATCATTCGTGCATTTATTTGAGTAATGAGTTGGGAAGTCAAAGAAGCAGAAATACATTAGGCAACCCTCTGAAGTCTAAGGTCGTTCGTACAATTTGTATGTTGGCACTAGTCTTTGTTTACCTTCAAAAACAGTTTCTGTAGTGATCTTTTGACTGGTGTATATCTTGCATGGGGAGCAGTCAAATTTTGACTGACAAATGGTTTGCCTGTGCTTGTACCAAAAACCTTAACATGGTATTGATTTGAAAATCATTACATATATATACTGATAAATTGGCTCTCATATATTTTGGTGTATTCGGGTTTAACAACCATTCTTCTTCCCAGTAATGGACTGTGAGCTTGAAGGAAACTGCAGCTAGCTTCATTTTTATATTTGGGACACTAGGGGGCAGTAATGCAACATAACATAAGGCCACTGTAGGATAAAGGAGATAAACCTGGTTTTGTAGTATTAAAAGTAATGCATTGTACCTTGTACAGTCTTTTTTTGTTTGTAAAAATTAACCTTTATAACATATTTTTTATATTTCAAGTTTGAGCTATCTTTATCACACCTGATCCATACCAATGATTTTTGCATGTTTAGCATATTTCTCTATTAAGGTGTACTTTAGATTACTGCTAACCATTTTCTATGGCAAACTAGTATTTCTTCTTGGGAAGTATTTCCTACTTCCGAAACAGTGACCAAGTTTCCTTTCAATTACAACTATGAAAATCCACTTAAGAGACTTGACACTTGGTTGAAATGGTAATCCATCACACAGAACACATTCTGCATTTTGCTATTGAATGACACTATAAATGCATGGTAATGCACCACAAGTTCATTTCGACTCATAACAGAATTACTGTGAATTGCTAATGTGCCTTTGACAACAGTAAAGGCAAAAATATTGTTCACTGTGATGCATTACTTAACTGAAGCAGGTGAAAACCAAATGTGGCAGTGATGTTAAAATATGTGATGCAAAAACACTGATGTGGTCCTTAACTCATAGCTTAACCTGATTTGAACCTATTCAATATAGGCTGGCTGATGAAGATGACCATTGCCAACCCTGCAGAGCTTGAGACTCTAATGGACGAAGCGTCCTATGAGAGATACATCTGCTCCATTGAGGACTAATCTAACACCTCATAATAAGTTCTATACTCCCTCTCTCCTTCGCAAACACCACTGGCAGGGAGATCCACAAGTTGTGCCTGTCAAAGTTACAATGCTTAGATTCCACCAGGGGAACTCAGGAGCTCCAGATTGCTGACCTGCCAGTGTTGTAGAGCTGTGAACATTAGGGATCCTTTATCTACTGTTAAAGACTGACTTTAGGGGACCTGTCTATCTGCACTGACTAAACATCCAATGTTGAGTTGTTGCAGCCTCAAATCCCCACAGAAGAGACAGAGACTCACAGTTAGAAGTTCAGTGAAAACTTGAATTTCTATTGTAGGACAATGTTAGACTTAAAAATGCACTTTGATCTTTATGGTATTAATAATAATGTTGGTCTACACTGCATGTATGACAGCTACACTGTAGACATGGGACCTGTAAATTAGAAAATAAACATTTCCTGAGACATTGTTTTTTTTCATGGCGATTTTTATTTAGACTTGATATTATAAATGTGGGCAGTATTGTGAAAATTATAGCTTGTCACATTAGGTTCTGAACAGGCTATAATACTTGGTGCTATGTCAGAGCATCACGTATAAATAATATAAATGCTATTTGCATATTTAATCATTTGAATCACTTAAAATAAATAAGAAGAAAACCTCTTCAGCCTACCACAACATTTCCAGCCTAAAGTTAAAATCCATTATACAAATATTAAGTATACAAAAAGGTAGCACCACACTCAAAACTCAAGATTGGAACATGATCCAACCTCCTATTAGATGAGGAATAAATCTCAGTTTTTATGATGTTGTTTAGAAGTTTGTAAACAGTGAAATAGGTCTCTAATTTGAAAATAATTCTGAGAAACAATGCAATTTTCCGCACTCACAACTCAAACTCTACAATGTATGTTTATGTGAAACATATCCAGATTTGTTCAAAAATAAAAATGTTCAAAAATATTAATTGGGGCTTTAAGAAAGGAAGCTGCACTGAAACCAAGAATATTAACTAACCCGGACCAGTGTTTGTCACCTGGGCTGGTATGATACCATTGTTCAATACCCGAGATTATACTCAATGAATAAAATGTTCATTTTGCCTCCCTCTTGCAAACTTTGTCTCAGTTTTCTCATCACAAACAAATGTTCCTCACTCTACCCACATCTTTGGGTTCAGTGTATATTTAAAGATGACACTTTTGGGCCTGTTCTTTCCTCATTTGAAAGACTATTGTTCTCTAACAATTTGGTCGTGCATAACTGTCAGAAGACTGTACTTTCAGTCTTGATCTCTGGGTCACCTGAGAGAGGTGACCGCCACAGCAGGTACTATAGAAAACCTGTCCTTGGCTGTTGAGGTTCGTCTGGCCCTGCCCCGAGATGCAGGAGGCCTAGTGAGTCCCTCCATTCTGCGATAATCCCTCTCCAGCCTCTCCTTTCTCTGGGTTCCCTCATGCATCACGCTGGCAGTAAAGTCTCTTTCATTAAGGAAGGCAATGGTCTCGTCCCTCTTGCGGCTCACGTATCCATTTAGAACAGCATTGTAGGGATTTGAGGCGGCATCTGCGTCTGGATCTTGAAGCTGGTGTTTGAATTCCATGCGAGTGATAACAGGCAACAGGAACTGCTTCCCTTCGGTCACCACGTCCCCATCCCTGTGCGATAAGCCCAGAGCCTCGGAGACCAGGCGTGGGGGCAGAGGCACCAAGTCACAGCCTGAGCGCTTGTCCACATACTGTCCGAACACTTTCCGCACCAGAGCTACGTCTTGCAGAGACTGACTCCTCCGCTCGTCCAGGTCTGTAACTATTCGCTCAGGATATGTCTGGCCAAACACCACACCTAAACAGTGAGGATAGCAAGGCAAGGAGATTTTTGTGTTACAATGTAGAGCTGTTTACTGAAGGTAATGTTTTTTTGGCTACACAACTCATTTGAAATGAAAAATATTAAGAAGCCAGCAGATGACCCCCATGGCCTTATGATAACTTCCTCACCAGCACGTCGAAGCATAGATGCGGGACATTTCCAGGGTTTGTGAATAAGCTCGTCTGGCAGAGCTGCAAGTTCAGGACACCACTTCCTAACATAACTGCCGTAGGGGTCGCAGGTCATTGCTGCATTGACGGGGTGCATGACAAAGTTCCAGTGATCCAGACCACACATGCCCCCGTTCTGCCACATCATTGCATCTATGGCAACATCTGCATCCACGAGGGTGTCCTAAGCACATGGAAATGTTGGAAACAGTAAGTAGTACTAATTATACTGTGTGTTGCTCTATATTATATCTGTGCGAGTACATTTAGTGCCTGCAAGCATGCACGTCTCACCTGGAACCAGCGATAGCCTTCTTGCCAGGGCATGTGGAGATATGCTATGAGAAAAGACGCCACCACGTGTCTCATGTAGTTGTTCATCCAGCCTGTCAGCCACAGCTGCCTCATGGCTGCGTCCACCAGAGGATAACCTGTTCGACCTCGCTGCCAGGCCTTCAGGTGGCCACGATCACTGTTCCACCGCAGAGCCTGCAAATACCAGCAGGTGAGTAATGCTACTGCTAATAAACTTAGTTCTTCGTGGTGTGACATAGGCTTTTACTTGCTGATGAAGAAAGTCTTTTCATGTTTATTTATTTGCATATATTTGTAACACTTAAAGTATATTTTAATGTGTTATCAAGATGTCTGTAGCCAATTTCTACCTTGTATGGAGGTCTGAGGGATTCCCAGGGGAGGTCAGGAAACAATGTTAGCTGCCAGTAAGCCAAATCCCTCCATGCAAGTTTGCGCTGGAACTTTGGGGGTCGACAGCGTGCCCCTTTGGCATCCCACAATAGCCAGCGTGGGCTGAGCTGACCAAAGTGAAGGTAGGGAGACAGACAGCTGGTATTTGGGGCATCTGCCCTGCCTGATTCTTTTTCATATCGATACACACCTAGGACACATGGGAGAGAATATACTGTTACATAAAGCCACATTTAACATTCCTGCAAACAGAGTGTATGATATGTTTACAATGTGCACTCAAGGTGCCTCACCATCATGAAGAAAGGTCTCTTGCCGGGCATGTGCTCCCCCTTCACTGAAATCCCAGGACTTACGAATGTTAGCTGCCCAGTCAATCTGAATGCCAAAATGAACACAAGAAAATATTGAGGACTATGATCTAATCTTTATTTATTCTGGCATGCAAACTGGTCAGGGGTAAAAAAGATCAGAAGGATACGCAAGCAGATAAACATACAGTGTAAGAGGGGTCTGTTTAAGTTAACATGTTTGTATAGATAACTTGCAATTGTCTACTGCAACAAGAGAAACATAACGACGCGCAAGTTCGTCACTTTGTGTTGAAAAGTGGTGGGGACATAAGGGCTCAGATTAGGAGTGTGACGATACACTTAGCTCACTAGAGGAGATGATACACGATATTGGTGTCGTGAGAACAAGATGTGATGATACACTACTGTTGAAATCATCAATGCTGGAATGAGTTGGGGGGTCCTCCACCACAAAATTTTGAGCATTAAACACTTAATTTCCTGCATTCTGGTGAAATTTTCTTCAATTTCTTCCTTTCTTGCATCAATTTCTGGTGGAATTTTTTTATTTTTGCAAAAGGTAAACACACTATTCAGGTGGCAGGTGACAAATGAAAATCTTAAAATATAAGAGAACGGAAAACATGGCCAAAAAGAAACTTCCAAAATAAAGTTGTTAAAGTTACTGACTGGTGCTGCACATTTTGGGGTCATTTTACAATCAGTAGCTTTTCTTTGTTTAGCTTAAGTTAAAAAAGGTCAAATTAACCTTTCTCAAAGCATTTTCATTTTGTATTTATCATTTCTTGTTGCAAGCTATTGAGAACATTTATAACAAATGCTTTCAAAACCCCAGGGTAAACAACACTGATGCCGGTGTGACACCAAAATGTGTGACCTATCAGATTCTGTGACCCAAATGGGACGTTAAGCGCCAGAGGCTTTGTTGACGATGTGACGCGGTTGCAGTTTGGTTAGGTTTAGGTACTAAAAGTACTTGGTTAGGTTAAGTTATTAAAAGTACTTGGTTAGGTTTAGGTACTAAAAGTACTTGGTTATAGTTAGAAAAACATTGTCGTTTGGGTTTAGTCACAGAATCTAATAGGTCACAGATTTTGGTGTTAGACTGGTTTTTACCCCGTTGACTTTAGCCTGCATTACATGTAGCTACTGAGCTGCCTCTGGTCTCCATAAATGAACAATTAGCTTAGCTAACATTATTGGTTAATAACAGTGGGCCAAGTTTAAACTTTGCAAAATTTCTTATCTGACAGGACAGTTAATAATGTAAGTTAGCTTACTTTCCCACGGACAGCTTGTTCGGCAATTCAGCTCAGCTGTCAGACTAGCGAACTTGAAAAAAGGAGTTTTCATGCCTCAATTTATTTTGAGTTGTAGCTCAGCCCAACAGGACTGTTCCACTTTGGCTACTGACCGTTGTGCCATCCTTCCTGTGGGGCATGCTTGCCAGGCCTAGCGCGTCCAAAGAGACATCCTGAGGCCAGTGGGCAGGTGTGGGGAGAGACGCAGGAGGGTCCAAGGGAACCCCTAACGCAGACCCTGGGTTCTGTTTACAGCAGCTCATGAAGTGAGACACTGAACCTATTCCTAAATCAAGACATGAAAACACAAAAGTTCACCATAATTGGAACTTACTGACATATTTCAAGTTTTGATTTTTACCACAAATATTTAAGCAAACTCAGTACACCAAATTCATTGTGTTGTGACTAACCTCTGAGTCCCACACCCTCTGTGCTAACAGAGTAAGGGTCTCTGAGACAGTACGAGTGGAACATTCTGAATTTAACACCATCTTTCTGAAGGGCTGACACCACCGCATCATCCCTCTCCTTCAGCCAGGGCTCATAGACGGCATTAGCCAAGACTGTTCTCGCCCCTGTCTCCTTTACTAGATCCTTCAGGGTTCGCAGAGAAGATCCAACCTTATTCCCCTCTCCATTTGCCTTGAGGATGACAAGATGGCTGCCAATGCGCTCCAGAGATGAACAGAAACAAGACAACGCTTGATGAAGCCAGTATTTACCTGTTAAAAAGTAAAGATGTGACAGGACAACAGTCAGTAGTTTTGCAAATGAATAAACTTTAGTTCTGTATGAAAATGTACACAAAAAGCACAGCCACCACTAAGATGCATTTTGATTTCACAAAGATTACCATTAACAATGATTACTAAATCAACTTACAAGCTCCCCCCATAGCCACCGTAATCCCAGGTCCCTCCTCCTCTTCAGGGCTCCAGATGAAGACTGGGATGACAGGTGCACCCACCTCCAGTGAGCCCATAAGAGCAGGGTTGTCACAAAGTCGCAAGTCCCTCCTAAACCACAGCAGTACTGGTGGGGGTGCTAACGGAGAACAGGGCAAACCTAGAATCTGCTGGTTAGCGCCTTTGCGCCGCTGTCGCCTGTTCTTAGAGCGTTTCAGTTTCTCTGATTGATTCAGATCTCCCCCATCCATCATGTGGCCACCTTCTTCAATTGTGTTTTGCTTGGAAAATGAGCCAGACAGTCTGGAGACACACACCGTCTGACTTGTCCCTGGTGTCTCTTTATTAAATTTATCAACACGTGTGCTTTTCTGAAGTTCAGTCTCTTGGGGTGTCTGAGGAGGCCGAGATACCACAGCAAGTTGAGAAGAGCTTCTCTGATTCAGTCTATCTCCAGGTTCTTGGCGGGGAGTTGACAGGCGGTAATCTTTCATTTCCAGTAGAGAGAGAGCCAATGCGTGTTCCAGTTCTTTGTCTTCCGTCTAAAATTTAATTAGGATAACCCATTATTATTGCTGTTAAAATAAGTGCCTATAGTCTTTGGGGTAGAGGTGACAAATTTCATGTACAATATTTGCAACTACTTCAAGTTGTTGCAGTTAAAACTGTCAAGAAGTATGCACTGTAGCTTATATGACCAACCAGGGTTGATGTTTTTCAAAAACTACGCAAGAATGTGCTATGGTCACTGTGTATTTAATTATGGACTGGTATTTTTTAAACAGTCTGTGAGATTGTTGCTGTTGGAGAAATGATAAGCTAGCTAGTGTTAATGCCTCTTCTATTTAGTTCTTTAAATTATAACTCTTTTATGTTTAGCCTATTGAGGCAATTTGTACAGTAAATAATTTCACAGGTATCTTATCTATTTCAAAAAGTGTCAATTTCTTAATGTTGAAGGCCCTACACACCCTTCACACAGGTGTTTTCACTTCTATAAGCTAACCAGGACTGTGGGTGTGTGCAGACAATGCTTGGTGGACATCTCTCTGTTAGGTTTGTTCCACCTGTAAGATTAAAAACAACTTACACCATTGCCATTCTTATGAGCCCTCTGTTGGTGCTAAAATGAGTATACCCATTAATTCTTAGCAGTGCCACGCTGAGCAAAGGTCTAATCAACAAGAATAAGTGAAATACCTGGGTGTGCAGGTAATTAGTTCTGTGATTAGTGACTGACAAAATAGTTTCCTAAATGGCTTGAATCTAACATATTAGATTCATTTGGACTAATGAAACTGAGTGTCCCAGTATCCCAGAAGCCCCAACCACATGGCTTATCCATTTTCATAAACATTGCAGTTGAGTAGTAGTAGTAGTAACACGTGTATAGTTTACATTGATTAGTAAATCTGTAAATATAAAGGTTAATATTAACGTCACTTTCAATAGTTGTTTTTTTCCTAATGTTACTGTTAAAAGACTGCTTGGTAGTAAGGTAAACTTTCATTATGTGATTATTAATAGCTAATATAACTTATGGTATAAAGGTGGGACGTGGCTGCATTTGTACTCATTGTTACGTGAAATGCGTAATTTATACTAACTTATTTGAATACATTTTAATGTATTTCTTACAGCACATTATTAACTTTCAACTCACTGCATGGGGTATTTGGTCCGAGGAAGACAAAACGACACCCTTAACAGGCCACCGCGGGGCAGCTGCTCCCAGCAAAAGAGCGAACGTTAACTTTAATACAAGCTAACGTCAGCTTTAACGTACCATACATATACTGTATGTATAACATCTCCTAAGAGCCAAGTACAGTAAAGGAGTGACTAGTGCGGTCATTAGCATATTTAGAAACTAAGAGTCAGTTATTTTTCTCAGGAGCCGGTAGACAAAATAGGGCTGAAATGCCAAGAAGGACTGAAGTCAAGCCAGCCTCCACTTCGAAAACAGTCAAGCCAGCCCTCGCGCTGTTTTGCGATGTGATGCGTGTTTTTTCTAGGCATTACGGTAACATCGTGTCACAGCACATTTCAAAATAAAAGTGAGCTTCTGCTGAACATAATGTAATTGATGTGGCAGAAACGACTGAATAAATAAATAAACTAAATAAATGAATGCTTAAGACAACACAAGTATCTAAAGAAAATATTACTTTTTTACAGAACGCTTACTAAATTCAGCCAAGATTCAAACTCATGTAAAAACAAAACCTTCTGTTTCCACTGACTCATTTCACTTCACAGTAATAGCAGACCACCTCAGGGTGTCCCTCTGTCAATATCAGAGCAATCTGATGTAGTATTTTGAAATTACAGCCCTTGAAAATGTCTGATATTTTCACAGATTTTCTTTTTACATCGACTATCAATTCAGTTAAATATGCTAATGACCTCACCAGTCACTCCTTTACTGTATTTGGCTCTTAGGAGATGTTATACATACAGTCTATGTATGTATAACATCTCCTAAGAGCAGCCACACCAATTGCATTATGTTCAGCAGAAGCTCACTTTTATATTGAAATGTGCTGCGACACGATGTTACCGCAATGCCTAGAAAAAACACGCATCGCAAAACAGCGCGAGGGCTGGCTTGACTGTCGTTTTCGAAGTGGAGGCTGGCTTGACTGCAGTAATGAAGGTGGGACTAAAATTTAACAGGTAACAAGTTAGCCAGAAAGAGAAATCCAAAGGGATGCCCATGTTGCTCTATTCCTGCTTTTGTCAATGTAACAAAGTTATATTTCTTTGCTAACACGTGTCAGCCATGACAACTTCACTCAAGTTTAGCTAATTTTAATATGGAGTCTTTTGCCTCTCTTAGTGGTCAAGAAATGCAGTTTTGGTTAACTCACACACACAGAGTATGTATACACATTGTTGTTCTGATTTGTTTTCATGTGATTTTTAAACACTCTTACTTGCTTCTGATTGAAATGTATTATTATCTACCAGTATTTATGTTTCTTTCTTTCTTTTTTTTAGATATGTTCTTTCATTTTGAACCACTTTGTAACCCATGTGGTAAAAAGTGCTACGACGTTATAAGTATACCCATATTCAACACTCACTGACCTTCGAGAAATATTCCTTGTAGATGGAGGTGAGGATAGAGTGCAGGGAGCTGCTGGCCGTGGACAGGGGCTGGATGAGGGACATGAACTGTGTGCGGGTCTCCTGGTGTCCCAAAGCCGACACACATATCGCGAAAAACCCTTCTGGATCCTCTCGACCCACCAGCACTTCCCTTAACATCTTTCTGACCAAGGCTTTACTGTCTTCGGCACCAGCCGCTGCTGAAGGAGGCATCTTAAAGTGAAAGGTGACGAGATACTATCTGTATCAAATGCTGTAAAACTCCTGTGAACATATATATATCTAATACATAGTTTTAACTCAATCATTTAGATCAAAATGATCTCCACGTCCGGAACCTGCCCTCAGTGCTGGTTACCAAACAACAGCTGGTTTTGAGTTACACAAGCCATGTGTCAGTGTTTTGTAACCTGGTTTGTAATGGTTTAATATAGCCAGTAGGGGGCGTACAAGTCTAATAAATAAGAGCCATGTAGTGAGGCCAGTGAAACCCATAGGTGCCTGGCTGTTCACGGGATGTGAGGAACAGTAGGGAATCCCTGTTTACATTTCATTAATTACGGATTAGAGAGATTTGGATGCAATAAATGCTATGTCTGGTTTTTTTCGTCTGTTTCTGTCTCTTTGTGTATCATCTTCCCATATAAATATCCCTCCTCTACTAAAGCGGGTCAATTGTCAATCCAATACAGATCCTTGGTTTGATTAGAATTCATGTAAACATGCTGAGGGGCCACCCCCCTTAAGATTACCATTATTTATTTTTTATATATCCTTCATCTTTGCAGGAATGCAGTCCTTTTAGAAATGCACCCCGTGAGACTGAAAAACAAAGCCAGGAGACGTTGTACCCAGCAGTGACTTTTTAATCATGGTCTGTATGCACGCTGTAGAGGCGTTGCTAAGTAATTGATTTTTTTTAAATAAGACCATTCATAGGCATTTGAATGTAGGCAGTAGGGAACAATAATTTGTGACACTTGCAGACCAACCTCTAAAATGATTTATATAGTTGATACTTATAATACTGTATTGCTGGAATTACTCAAAGTCTTGTTTTGTTCGCTAAAAATATTCATCTAAAATATGACTCGGGCTTCATGTACAAGGACATACAGTTTCAATTATTTAGGCTTTTATCTGAGAAGTAGCCAGAGTGTATGAAGGGGAGATGTGTTGAGAGCTGTGGTATGTGGCCAGAGCAAGACAGAAAGAGAGGGAGAGAGAGAAAGAGATTGAGAAAGAGAGAGAATCAATAGTGTTTAGACAGAGAAGTGGAGTCTAAGTGTGTGATCAATAGAGAGCAGAGAGGAGAGATTAGCTGCTTTTCTCTCTCAAACTAACACTGACAAATTGGTGAATTGGTGTATCGGCCCTTGGGCTAAACGGATTGACCTGCTGTTTCCATGTTCTACCGTGTACTGTCAATAAAGATCTGTGTTCATTGTGGCTCTCAATGAAGAGAGTGAACGAAGCACCAGAAAAGAGAAAAAGTTGGGAAGGGAGATGTAGAAGTCAAAACGGGGGAAAGCAAAGTGCAGCTCAGGTGCCCAAGTAGTCCCAATCCCCACAAAATGTCCACACCTCTCTCTCTCATTAACACATACGTGCACTCATATGTGCATCCTTGTAGACACTGTTATAAAACCATAATAACATCTCCAGGAAAATTAATGGAAAGACAGATTAAAAACTAAGTGAGGAGAAACGGGCCACTGGTGTAGCTATTTGCAACTCATAAATCATTCTGACACACCCACGCGCATGTAGACACATGCATAGACACACACACACGTACTGTAATTAACCACAGGCTATTTACTCTCTCCTGCTGTAAATTAGACATGCAGACACAGTTATTACATTAGGGGGATCTGCCATGCAGAATACTAACAGGAGGAGGAGGGGACACTGGCGCACACAACAAACGGCTCATACAAACATAAACACACACGCATACACATACGCAAGAAAGCGGGTATGGAAGAATCATAGACTGACGGGAGTGAAAATGAAGCTGCAGCACAGAGAATAGGGGCCCCCAGCTCTTTGTTCCCTGCTGCATTTCATTATCTGAAACGCCAGCCAACACACACACACACGACACACACACACACACACACACACAACGCACCTCCCCCTTCCCTAAAGCTGTCTGCTTCCACTCCATGCACACAGCACAAAAAAGAGAGGAAAATAGAGATACTGCGTCAGTGCCATTCACTGGCATCTGGACTCGGTCATGACAAGTATGCCTGTATGGTCATCCTGAGCAGATCAGCCTGTCCAGAAGCTGCTCTGAGTTGAACAGTTCTCTTCAGCCTGCGCTGGCAGAAAGTCCCATAAATTCTATTTTAAGCAGAACAATGGGAGATAAGGACTTGATTAAAGCAAGTATTGATACTCTGTCTTGGGTAGCTTGTCTCCATTTAGTTCATTTGAAGTTTTTTTTCTTTCTGGCAGTCCACCTCCTTCTGTTTGTGTGTGTGTGTGTGTCCTCTGGTTCCCCCTACCTTCCTCACGCCTCTCTGTCCCTCTGTTTTCCCACGGTGATCGATAGCTCATTACAATCATTGACTGCGGCTCATCAGCACCTGTTAAGGTCTGGAGAGACAGAGAGAAGGTGCATGTGCGTCTTAAGGTGTGTGTTGTGTGATGCATGCCTATTGATAAATAGAAAAGATTGGTCTGAAATGAGTCAGAGGTGAAGTTTGACATTTCAATGGTTGTTTTGTGATTCACATTCATTGCTGCAGGCGTCTAGTTTTTGTCGACGCTTTATGGTCTGTGGTCTTGGGGAACATCTTATTATGCAACTCACGTGGGTACCATGGTTTGTTGCTATGGTGATTGCCAAGGGAGCTAGAGTATTATAGGTGTTTATCCTAGACAGGAGACAAGGATACTCACCGTCTATCAGGACACGCTTCAATTTACCACACAGTTTGGACCACACATTAAGATCAACACAGTCACAGAGGAACAAAGAGAAAACACAACATACAACACAGTCAAGTGTGGATGTGATTTAATGGGTAGATTATTCAGTATTCATATTCCTGGAAGACAGACCTTGTTCAAACACTCAGTTATTGGTTTAATGCGTCACTGCAGCGTTTGTTTTTGGAGAGGACAGACTGTGAGCAGAAAGAAGCAAACAGAGAACAAGAGAGAGACTATTAGAAACTACAAACCATGGTTAAAGGCAAGGTGAAATGTGTAAGAAAAAAAAAGCACACAATAAAAAAAGACAATGGTGAGACCTCTGAAAGTCACCCATGGATTCATTCACAGGATGTGGTCTAAGAAAAGAGGAAAATTGCCAATAAGAGTGTGAAGTTTTAAAGGAAAGGGTATATAAATAGAGTGAATACAATGGAGAACTGAGTCTCTCAGCCCATGCATAAATTACACCCATCATTTACATATTCATTATGTTTTGTGTACTAATGAGAGTATTTGCTTAATACTTCCACCACCACTAGCAGCTTTTGTTTGACACAAGATTTTAAAGAGCAGGGGAAAAAGACAAAAACAAGGGAGAAAGGGTCATCTTAGTAAAGTGGTTGAGGTCAATGGCACACAATTGATTTTACTGATACTTGAATCAATCGTATCACAGTTTGGTGCGTGTGTGAACAAGTACAACCTGCACAAGGCTGGTAGAGATGTGAAACGAAGTGCGCATGATGGGGGTTGGTAAAAGTTAATTAAAACAACATAAGCTTTCTCCAAAGTCAGGGCTCTCTTTTCGTCTTCCTCCTCTTGTCTCAGTGGAATAAGTAACTGCTGTGGTAATTACCAACACGGCAGTCACTCTGAGCATTCCTTTAGGTGCCAAAGAAGTCTCCCAAATGACAACAACGACCGCCGATTTGCGGCGTGCATTTAGGAAATTAAAAGTTGTATATGTGTCAATTAAGTAATGTTGTGTTTATATACAAACACACTATGTCCTACACACAGACAGGGTAGCCTAAATGATTCCGAAAGTGAATGAATGAAATTAAGGGAAGAGAGAGGGATGGAAATATAGAGACAGGGGGAAGGGCAACAGAGGGATGAGCTACAAATGAGAGCGATGGCGGTGGCAGGTTGGCACAGTGCCATCCAGTCAGGACTTGAGCGGGGGCGGGCATGGGCATGGGCGAAGGGGCGAGGAGAATAAGAATGGAAGAGGAAGAGAAACAGACCTCCATACTACTACCATGGTGCCACCTTGGCACAGGCACCGCGTGGCGAAATGAACAGCAGAACGGGCAGAGAAAAGGAAGAAATAGAAAATATCAGAGGACAACAGAGCATAGAAGTGAGCAAGATGCCAGCAGACAGAAGATGACTCAGATGTAGATGGATGAAGGGAAGCACAGAAGGATGTTAAAGAGAGAAATGGATGATACTATGAAACTGTAAGGTGTAACTCTGTGAAAGACCATTGATAATACGAAGGAAAATCTAGTTGGATAACTGTGAATTTTATCCATTTTCCGACTTTTCTTTCTCTCTATGCCAGCCACTGTGTGCCAGCCAGCGGGCACCATGCCAACCTGCAGTCATGGCATACGCGAAGCGATCAAATCGGTCGGTGGACTGTCTTAGTCAAAGACAAGGAGACTCACCTCTGAGGATTTGCTGCTAATCACCGTTTGTTTGAATGGACAAAACCAAGAAGACGTGCCCAGGCAACGGTTGCCAGCGATTCTGTGATGGCATCTTTTCGGAGGCGGCAAGGGCAAGGGGAGAAAGATGGCACAGCGCCAAGCTAACATAACACACACATTTGCAAACAGAAATGTCCACACGGTGAGGAGAATATTTCGGATGCCTTAAATGTTTTGGCAATGGCATCCCCTCAAGGGAGAGACCAGAAACAGAGATGGCACCATGCCAAACGCAAACTGGTAGGCATTGACTGGCGCCACCAGAAGCTGTACGAAAGTGTAGTCATGGACACAGAATAGTAGCAGAAGGTTGGAACCAGAGCCACAAATCCAACTGTGGTGGGAGTATGGGATAAAAACCATTTCCTCAATGCCAACTCTACTCAATGCCAACTGCTGCACTGGAAGGAAGTTGCTTCCCATTACGAAGAACCAAGGGGATCGTACCATTCCATTATGGAGAGAAAGAGTATGTGCAAGAAGAGGAATAATGAGCAAAATGAATAAAGGACATAGAAGAAGAAAAAATGGGGAATTTTGTGCTTAATGAAGAACAGTGGGAGTGGGTGGACAAGGATGATGAAGAGCCTCTTTTCTGCACATGCACACCTGGGATGTTCTTAAAGGGATATCCCCTCAGACTGCTGTGTGTGTCAAAGGGAGGGATGTGTTGGCATCATTTCCAGGGTGTCAAGCTGTGTTTCTCTATTGCCAGTCAGGGAGGGTTCTGCAGTCGTCAGGGGCGGGCAACTGTCTGGGCATCTCATCTGCAGCTAATTAACAGCCACACACTAATTCTAACAGCCGATCATAATTAGCGATTTAATCGCTCGTCAACGCTTTTCTCCCCCCTTAAATTGTGCCTCCTATTTGGACACGTGCGGATAAGCTAAGGAACGCTGGATCCCCCTCCCCTTCTCGTCCTTATTTCCTTCATCCTTGGCTCCAGACTCCAGTGGGATCTTAATTAAGCCTGGGCTTCATTATGCAAATGGAGTACAATAAACGACAGCAGAGGTGGAGCTGGATCCAGACTGAAAAGGAACGGTGGGAGGGGAGCACTGGAAGTGGAAAATGAAGAGATGTGGAAGGTTACCAAACTCATCTATAGGATGTTATTGCACTACAATAATTGTACATTGTTGTAACATGTATGTCTTCGGTGTACAACTACCACGTGTGCTGTGAGAACCAACATTTTGTGCTGTGATGCTCCATCTCTGTTGCCATTGGAAAAACTTCTCTGAAATAACACTGGATACGCAAAATGTCGTAAAGCAAATTCATAAGGGAATAGTGACAATGAATCCCTTAATAACACCAGTTGGCCGTTGTCTTGGATACGAAGAAAGATGGTAGCGATAGGGAGAGAGAAAGGAGGCAGACAGAAACACTGACAGTGGCAGCAGCATGGCAGCTAATGTCATCTCAGTTTAATCATCGCATGGGATCATGGGGTTCATGAAAATTCATTTGCATATCATTAAATGGAGAGAGGTTATTTGGTACGGGCAGCCAAAATGGGATTGGATGAAGCAAGGAGAAAAAAAAGGCAAATGGAGGGGCTCGTTATTAAACAGCAATGTTTTATAGTCCACCAGCCGATTCATTTAATTTGGGCGTAATTAAAATGTGTCAGACTCAATCAATCATTCCAACAGGGATACTATCAATGTTTCAGTCTGAAAAAAGACTAATCAGTGGATATGCAGTCGGACATTTTACAATAACAGTCTAAGTGCTTTAGTCTACTGTGAGCTTGACCCATCCACTCTTTTTTCTAATTTATCTGAAGGAGTGTATCAAAACATCCATTGTGACTCATTGTGTCGAGACGTGTCTATCTCTGACAGGTGGTGATGCCACCCTGTGTTAGTCAGTAAGAGGATAGCTCACACTGTCTTTTTGACCTTAGTAGTAAGCTGTCAGTGGTGTGTATGTATGCGCTTGCATACGTGTATTTCTGATTTGCATAAGTGATGTAATTAGACCACCCTTTCACATGTAGATCAGTTTGACAACATGGCAATCACTCCAGCACACACATACAGCCATACACACACGACAACACACGCTTACTGCCGTGACCAAACCCCATATCATGGGGAGTCTGTTGTCTGTGGGCAGAGAGTGTAAAGATTAACATAATCCAGCTAATAAGTGTGAGTAATATTCACACAGTGACGCGTGGCACAGACACTGTCCTGCTGATGCGTATTTGTATCTCATTATAGATGTAAAGTACTGAAGGGGGACCGACAGGGGGGTGCCAGTGTGGATGGGGGATGGTGAGGGGTCACCAAAAAGTGTGGGCCTGAATGTAGGGACCCCTAAGAATGACAATATGCAGCCGTATTTTTATGAAGCCATACTATCCATCCTTTCTACAAGGTCTAAAGAGTGTCGATGTAATACAAAGACAGATTACACAGGATACCTTATAACTTGGAAGCTGGAGATCGGTAAAGTCTTTCCACAAAATAACAAATACAATTCCTCAGATTTTTCTGTTTGTTTACAGTACAAAGAAGGCACAGAGTGTCAGTTTTTGCAGCAGAATGTAGGAATTATAAATAGAGTGTATTTGCGCTTGCAGGCTAGCTTTGCCACATGATTGATTAGGATGGTGTGACGACCATTAAAAAGTCATTTAAAAGATGGATAGGGACCACATTTCCAAATAAAAACCACTTTATACCTGATGAAGTGCTGAACAAACTCTCCTTCAAAGACATTTACTGATTGCTCTCGGCGTGAGTGAGTGTAATGTGGGAAGCCCCCATGTACGTGTGTGTAGCTATGCATCAGCTACAGACAATACTAAACCAGTCTTCAGGACACAGTTGGGCAGTGGTTAGTGATGTTCACATTTTTAAAACTAAAATTAGATCAAAATTTTGAAATTAAAAGAAGCAGCCTGATATTCATATGGTCGGAGGTGTAAACTGTCTGCGTCTACACAGTGCCACAAATAGGCATACACACGCACACATCACACTAATGTATCCAATAACAGAGCATCGCTTCAACTGAAGCTTTATCGAAAGAAGCAGAGCTGTGTCTAAATGTGCGAATGTATTTCAGCTCTGTCTCTTTAACTCAGGGCTCCACCACAGCAGCATGCTTTGGGATTCATGCATAAACATGAGCTGGCCTTTCAGCTCTCTCCTCACATAACCAATCTAAATCTAAATGAGCCCCCACTACACATACACCAGCAGGCAATGACAGTACCCCCCCCCCCCACCCAGCCCAACCCCCTACTCTACCCTACTACCCCCAGCGACACATATACACCAGCAGGCAATAATTTCACGGCATCTCTCAAAGTCCCCCCCTCCACCTCCACACACTAGTACCCCTTTTTGCCGCAAACCCACCAGCTGCACAGTACTCATTTCATTAAGAGGGGGAGGACAGGGAGAAGGAGAAATGGTGGGGGATCACTTTATCGGGATGACTTTCTAAGATGGCTATCATCAGCTACGAAGCTATCTCGAGCCCTCTTCTGTGTTTACTTTCCTATTGTTCTCCCCGTGTATCTGTTTATCTGTTCTCTGCAACCCCAATCAGAACTGTTTCACGGAAATGTTTCCTCTGTTGTCGCATTTATGTGTAATGGGGAAACAAATGGCTTTCTGCTGGAGAACAAGGAGCAGATACCAGCTTGTGCTTCAGAATTCTTGAATTCTTGTATTGTAGTTTTTCCTCTCTGACAAGTTGTCTCATCAATCACTGGAAAGTTTTACACAAAGAAGAGCAAAATAATAAAATCTGCTCTACCAACCTATGCTGTGGTCTTTGAAATGTTGCATATGAAAATCTGCGTGTCCTAAATGTGCTGTAGTGTGCAATTTTCTTCCCCTCTCTCCCAGAGTCGTAAAACACATTATCATCAGCAGCAGCAGAAGCAGCAGTGTAATTCATCCGAGGTCGTTAATATTCATCATATCATTTAGTCACAAAGGAAACTCATCTGGCTGAATGTCACAGATGTAATTAATGAAGTGACCCCAGAGGTCATGGCTCTATTCACCAAACGCCTTCCACACTCTGTTGTGTTACACACACACACACACACACACACACACACACATACACACACGGTTGCACATCAAAAGCGTTCCAGCCAGACACACACCAACGCCATACAACCTGGAATATGAAACACGTATAAAAGGCAGACACCCTTGCATACCACAACATTCACAAAATGGCTTCTCTCGGTTAGACCAAAGGGATGAGACCAGAGCATGCACCAAAGCAGACTTTATTTAGCTCAGTGGAGTATGGGAAGGGAAAGGAAGAGAAACACACAGCAATTGGGAAGAACTGGGGGAGGGAGAGTATAGAGACACACTAAACCACTGGAGCAGGACATAAGGACAGGTGCACATCACAGGTATCTTTTTGGTCATCACTATGGCAACAACATATCCAGAAAAAAAATGAAAACAATAGTTTTACCTACAGTAAGGACAACAGAGTCCCTTCACCATAGAGGACCCCAATATGTACATCTTACAGTCACTAAGATCAGGAGAATACGAGAGAAATTAAATGTAAAATAATCAATATACAAAAAGACTGCCTTTGTGGTATTTGGAATGCACATTTCTGTACAGAAGAAAGCTCATTGGTATTGTCGTAAACATTGGTTAGTTTAAGAACAAAACATGACAGAGTTAGTCAGTCCACATCCTTTGGAAAGTTGGCTATGATGTCAGTCTGAGTTCAGCAAAGCTGTTTTAGCCGGACAAATTAACTAGAGACATTGTACCACAGAAAGACCGACACCCTACCAGTGGAAGGTTTGGGGCTGAACTCCTTCAAATAGCTATGCAGTATCTCCATAAGTATTGAGAAGTTAATGCCCCAAGCAGATTTTTCTGAAACTGGAAGCTTGAAAAAATATTTCTGGTATTACGAAAGCCATTTTTATCTTCTGAGTAGGGGTAATTAATAGGATACTGAAAAACAAACCTGATGGAATTGAGCCCCACATATCCATTTGTTTTCAACAGAATAACAGAGGAGCAGTTTATCAACAGCATCACAGTTATCATTACAGTTTGTAGTCATTAAAGCCTAGTGGTAAAGCGATCAGAGCATGCATCTTTCTACAGTATCGTTAGAAACTACAGTACATTAGCAGCAAACTGGACATCCTTAAGGGCTGAAGTTCAACACTATGGTAGAAAAGAAAGAAAAATAAACTGCAACATTTCTCAAGAGAAGTAAAACTCTTTAACCACTATATTACAGACTGCCATGGCTCTAGTTTGGGGTTTTGGTTACAGTCTCCAGTGTGCTTATGAGAGGCAGAAAACAGTAGCTTAGATATAGGGACTCCTTCCTTCTTTAAAAACAGCAATACATCGTCAAGTAAACAGTAGCGCTTATTTTTGTAGGTCATATGGTTAAAGTATTATCACGTCTTTGGATTTTTGTCTTAAAGCATTAATTATTGTTTAGCTATTATTGTTATATTATCATTATTACAGTTAGAATAAGGACTGGTTGCAAATGAAGACAGGAAGAAAGGTAGAGAGAAAAATAGGAAAGTAGGTAGGGAGGGAGAAAGAGGGAAAATAAATTAAGTGTACAAAAATAACATCAATAACATCCGAAGTTTTTCTCAGCTTTGCGCAGTAGCTCCCTGTCTGTAAGTGGAAAAGGGAGCCATGTCTCAATCATCCAATGAAGTCTTGAGTCAACCATACAAAAGCTAAATACTGTACATTTACCCCTCACACTATTAAACACTTTAGTTTCAATAAGGTTTTTGTAACAATCTATTACTCAGAGGTGAAAAGCTCAGATCTTTGAAATACAGAGATGTTGTTGTATATATATTTAATACTTAGTCCAAGGTTAAACCATGCCTCTTCTGTTTTAAAAACAGAACAGTATTAAGATCACATCTGAAATGGAGCCATGTTGAGCTGTTGACCTGAGCATAGAAAGCTTTACATTAATCACATAACATTGGTCAGCCATTGGTATATTCAAATAGAACGGAAAGGCAGTAAGTCACCTTGCCTGAACATATCAAAGCTGTCATAATCTTTTCACAATCATGACACTATTATATCGAAGCAAGACAGTTTATCTCAATCCGTAAGATTTATATTAAGAAACTATTACTAAACACACACAATGTAAATTTGAGTTTGGTTAAAGTTTTCATATACAGTTTAATGGTTGAGTGCTATAAAAAAATAGTTTGCCCCTTTCAGGACAAACTGGCCTTTACGTTCTGTGCTATTTGGGCTGTTATCCACTAAAGGAACATAGAAGGTGTACATGTACAACAGAAGACTCATCATTGGCTTGTGGAGGGTGAAGCTGCATTCTAGCACAGTATCAGTCTATTGGTACTCTGCTTACCTATGCCAGCTGCAGATCTTACCCATTCACCATACAGACGTCAGCTCTGCAGTTTGTTATTGAAAACAAACATGTTGAAACTAAATCCACAGACATGTAAAATTTTGGTTACGAGCTTTGGAATCTGAGTCAGTCTTTACAAAAGCTCTACGCGAATACCTCCTTCTATTTCAAGGATATTTTTCAGTTGTTTTTTTCATCATCTTCTTCCACAGTTAACTGCTTTGTTTTTCTTCAAGTTTATCTTTTTGAGCTCTCTATTTACACTAAAATCTCTTTGACAATTTATTTTCCAGCCTCTTATAGACTGGCACTACATGCTACACAGCTAGTCATCTAGCACTGTCTGGTGGAGGCCCCACTGTTAGTCTGTCATGCAGACTGAGAGGTAGACTGCAGGTCTAGCTGGGCAGTGAGGTCACATACTTGGAGAATGCTCTTTGGCCTCTGTGGCATCTGGTTGGTTGTATCAAGGTGGTGTTTGGTTGTAGTAAGGTGTCTGACGGAATAGGGAGAGGAGCTCTTTTCAACAAGAAAGGACAGACCAGGAAAGAGTTTAAAAACAATATGAAAAGTGGAAAGCTGTGGTAGAGATGACTTGTTTTGGGCTCTCTCCTACTTTCAGTTGAGAGAGTTTCTCTTTGGGCCACTGTGGCTCAGCATCTTTGGGGTGTTCAGGTTGAAGGTTTGGCAGCAAAGTGGACAGGGTATAGGTCTAGAGGTCGACAGCAGGTACATGAAGGGTTATGGGGAGAATATAGTAGTATGAAAGAAAGGTGGCCATAGGCTGCCTCTCTAAGCTCTGTCTCTCTCCCCTGCCCCTGCGGACAGCTCGGCCTGCTCCCTCTCTGCAGAGTCAGAGCTGAGGCTCCTGGCCCTCTTCTCCTTGGCTCTGGCATTCTGGAACCACACCTGCAAAAAAGATTAGTATGAACAGATATTAGCTGCAACTGTAAAAATATGTATTAAATCATTTTTTAAAATACATGTATATAAAACTGCATTTAATTATTTAGGAATCTGAAACATTTACCTGAACCACACGGTGAGGCAGTCCCAACTCCTGGCCTAGTGCCTCACACTCATGTCGTTTGGGGGTGCGGTGGCTCCTGTAAAAGTCTCTTAGCTGAAGTACTTGAAAGTGGCTCATCTGCGTCCTTTGGCGCTGCTGCTGATGGTGGTGCTGCTGCAAAGTTTGGGTCTCACCCCAATCTGAGCTTGGACCCCCAGATCCCTCAGGACTAGGAGACCCCTGGTCAGCCATACTGGAACCCTCTTCACATGGATACTCCTCATCATCTTCCTCATAGTCATCATCCTCTTCCGTGTTGTTCAGATCAGTGGTTGAAGAAAAATATGTCACAGGTGGCATCACAGCCAACTCTTTGTTGGTGATATGGCCATGGTTTAGGATAGGGTTGGTGGAGAGAGATGGGCCTGGTCTGTCCATGACAGATGATGTAGCCATTCCAATCTGCCCATTGGATCCATTACCCATTGATAAGCTATAGCCTGCTCTTTCAGCCTCCGCCCAGTGGCGTGACCTCATATGGGCATCCAATGCACTCTTTACCTTGAAGAGAGCCCTGCAGAATGGGCAGCGCAGGTGGTTGAAACCCAAGCTGAAACTGGATCCTGGCCCCATTGACCGGAACTGTCCTTTTCTCTCTCTGGCTCGTGTATTCTGAAACCAGACCTGTGAAAGAAATGCCAGTTTTAAAATTCAAAATTGTTTTCTATGCCTTTCCTTCTGTCCCCTCTTTCAAAAACATTCACACATATTCAAACACAGAAAACATCCAATCATCCATAAAGTACCTGAACCACACGTCTTGAGAGGCCTACATCACGTGCAATGCTTTCCAGGACTCCTCTGGTGGGGTTCGAGTCCAAGCTGTAACGCTGGTACAACACTTCCAGCTGTTCTGGGGTGATGGTGGTTCTCTGACGCTTATCCCTTCGGTGCTCCTCCTCAGCCTCTCTACCGCCCCTTTGGACTTCAAAATTGGTCTCTGGCATAAGCTTTGAACTCTGCTTCATGGGTGTCAAGGAACTTTGAGAGAGACTGGTGAGGGTGTTACTGGAGTACTCAGACAGAGCATTCTTAATTTGTATACTGTTTAGGTGTGAAATCATGGGATGTGTGGGATTAGAGTGCATCTGGGACATAGCGCTGGAAAGCATTTGGCTGGCCATTAGGGTGTGGTTGGGGTGAAGCATCATGTAAGGCATGGTTCGGTCTGTAAAGCCAGAGTGGAGAAATTGGACCTGGGACTGAGCTGCCAGGAGGTGCCTGGTCTGATGCTCCTGCCATAGTTGGAATGATGGCAAGGACATTGGACAGAGACTGCACTGGAACTGAGCTCGGGTTTGAGGTTGGAGCTGGCTTTTTGGTTGGGTTTCAGTGGATAGGCCAGAGGTGGGATCAGGAAGCAGAGTGTGGCTTGTTTCAGACTCTGGAGCAGCAGGAATGCTGGGTGATGTATCAGCAGGCTTTTCAACAGCTTGATCAGAAGGAGAGATGTGAGTAAGCCCCTGGCTGGAATGACCCATGGACAGGACGGTGGGTACTGAGGAGGAAGAGCAAGGCTGGGGTCTGTCTGGAGTACTTTCTGACAGCAGATTGGGCTCAGGTTGTGGATAAGACCCTGTTTTCATGGCCTGAACAATTTCCTTATGCTGGATGTCTGCATCTGAAATTCCATTTTTAGTTTGAATATGAGCTGGGCTCTTGTTAGCCTGAGGAGAGATTGTTCCATCTTCTTGTTTCCTAGTAACAGGTGTTAGCTCACCTTTGGCTGTTGGATGCTCACTTTCTATAAAGGAAGAATCAAGAGCAGGTGAGTCTGGGTGGTTGTAATACTCATAAGTCAGATCCATGGAATTTTCATTCTGAGATTCATCTTGTCCTTCATCCCCACAGCTGTTATCCTCATTATCATCATTCTTGTAACAGCCATTTCTCTGTCTGGGAGTGTTATCAAGCTGGTTCTTCCCCTCCAATCTATCGTCTGTCCCCCGGTCTTGATTTTTGCGGGCTCTCTGTCTAGCATTTTGGAACCATACAACAATGACTCTGTTAGGGAGGGATAACAGAGCAGACAACCTGTCATATTCTTCCTCTCTGGGGTAGGGAGTCGCCTCAAACACCCTCTGCAGGTTCTCCAGCTGTTGCTCCGTGAAGCGAGTTCGAGAAGAGCGTCGGCACTTATGGGGCTCTCCTCTCTGGTGGTCTGTTATCTGGGGCTGTGGGGAAATGTTGGCAACAAGGACCGGGGAAAGTGAACATGGGGAAAGTGTCAAAGGCTGGTGCTGTCCTACTTCCTCTCTGGACTCTTCCAGGGATATGGTTGGGGGGTTATTAAAATTGTAAGGGGAATCCTTGTCTCGCTGGCGCTCTTTAAATAGGGTGTTACGGAACCAGTGTTTGATGACTTTATGAGGTAGACCAGACAGAGCAGACATCTTGTTGATCTCTTCATCACTCGGGAGGCTGTTAATATCAAAGTGTTTCCTCAGAACAGTCAGTTGATCCTCAGAGATTCGGGTTCGGGTTCTTCTACCCTGTTCAAGTATGGCTGGGCTGACTTGTGGTTGCTGTCCTGTTTGGACGGGGCTGGGTTGGGATGGTTGGCCCAGCAGTGCAGGATTAACCTGTGGAGGCTGACCTTGTAAAGCTGGGCTGTGCTGGGGTTGCTGGGCTAGCAAAGCTGGACTAAGCTGTGGCTGTTGCCCTAGCAGTGCCGAGCTGAGTTGAGATTGGTAGAGATTTGCCAATTCAGGGTTCACAGTTGAGTCTAACCAGGATTGGGGATGGAGAGCCACAGACTGCATCATAACCGGAGAGAGGAGAGGCAGATCCATGGGAAAAGGGATGGGGGGTAGGGTAAGTTTAGGTAAAGGCAATGGAGGTATAGAAAGCTGGGGCAAAGGAAGAGGAAGCATAGGTATTTTAGGTAAGGGAAGAGGTATGGACGTAGCTGGGGATGGGGTTTGACAAGTAGCTGTAGCAGATGTGCTTGGGAGGGGTGCGTCTTGTTGTAGACATTCTTGAAGTTGAGAAGGAAATGGAGGAGAAGAAGGTGCAGGGGCAGTTGGTGTTAGGTCTGTATCTGGAGTGCATGTTTTGGTTATGGGATCTAAAGCTGAGGGTACAGGAGAGGGTGCAAGGGTTTTAAATTGAGGCTTAAGTGACTCCAGTGCTGGTTCTGATTCAGAGAATGGGACTGGGGCTGCAGCATGAGAGCAAGCAGTTGAATTCTCCCCAGATTTAGGCTGTGTGAGGGGGTACATCTGGTCATACTGCAGCCTGTATTCTCTGGAAAACCTCTCCAGAGCTTCAGTGGGAAACAGCATCCTGTGAATGTACTCCCGGTGGCTTTTTAAAATCAAGGTATCTGAAAAAACCTTGCCACAGTCTCTACACTTTTCTCCTAATCCACAGCATTTTTTCTCTGTGTTTGATTCCTCATCTTTGTTCTGCTTTTTCTCTTGTGGCAAGTTTTCTCTCTCACCATTCTCTTCTTCTTTGTTATCCTTTTTACAGACTTCCATCTTTCCATCCTGTAGTCCACTAAACTCATCTCTTTCCTCCTTTGAGCACACCTCCATCTTGTTGATATCAGAGCACTCTTGTTTACCTGGTATCATACAAGTTGATATCTGCTGCTGGTGTCTGTGTCTACTTTGTATATATTGCAGTGCTAACTCAAAGCCATAACTCTGCAGCAGGGCTCTAAGAGGCTCACCATTAACAGCAGCATAGGGCACTCTGGGAGGAGGACACTGCAATCCAAGAAGATTAAATAAGGAGGAATCTGTTTCCTCCTTCTGACTCTCATTTTTAACAGTAAGAACAGGCATTTCTTCTTTTTCTTCCTCGAGACTAGAATTGTTGTGTTCTCTTTCTGTCTGGTTGACTGGGGATCCACTGCAGCCTGCTTCAATCTTGGCTTCACACTGCACATGATCCTTTGGTTGGCTAACAGCTGAGCTTGAACTTTGCCTCTGGGTTTGCTTCTGATCTAATCGGGGTTGGGAGCCTCTTTTAGCTTCTGCCTTAATGTGTTCTTTTGGGCTGGAGTTAGCAGATACTAACTGACTAAGTTCTGGGCTCTTAACAGCTAACTCTGGGTTAAGCTTCATGTCTCCTGACAAGTAAAAGGGAAGAAGAATTTGCTGCTGCAGAGAGAGCAGGTTGTCTGGTGCCAGTGGAAAGTGTTGTTTAAGGAGATTCTCTGGCCCCAAGGGAAGGTGTTGTATCATTTGGGACTGCAGCAGAGCTGTGTGTTGTTGCAGCTGAGCTTGGGCCTGTGCCTGAGCCTGGGCTAACTGCTGCTGTTGTATTAGCATTAACTGGTTTCTTGATGCTAGCAGCTCTGCCACTCTCTTTTTAGCCTGTTGGCCGTCAGTTGAATTAGAAAGGGTTGGCTGGGCCTCGGCTGGTAAGCTCAGCCCTAGTAGCGAAGAGGTTGAAGACTTTACTATGTCTGGCCTCTTGGTGAAAAGCAAACTCTTGGATGTTTCTTCTCTGGTGGTAGCAGCCTGAGTAGCAGTAGTGGGGACTGACACTGGAGCAGCTACACTAGATGCTGGGGTCGGTGGAACTGAGTTTTGGGCAGCACGAGCTCTGGTCTGATGAAGGACAGAGCGAAGATGAATGTCGAGTGTGGAGCTCTGGCTATAGCCCACTCCACACAATCTGCATCGGTAGGGTCTAGGATCTGGGCCACGGGGAGACTCGGATACAGCAACACCTGTGCCAGAGTCTTGCAAGGCTCGTCTGGCCCGGTGGAGATGGGACACAGAGTTATAGTGAACCAGAAGAATGGTTTTCTGGGTAAAAGATTCAGAGCATATGGTGCATTTATAAGGCCTGGTTGGATCCAGATAGCGGTCCATTGTGGGGTTGGCGCTCTTTTTGACAAGAGAGCTGGAACTAGGTTCTGATATGATCTCCTCATGTGGCCCTTTCTCTTGCTCAGCTAAATCCTCCTCACCTCCATTAACATCACCAACCTTGTCCTTCTCTTTAAAAGTAACTTTTTCTTTTTGTTCCTCCTTCCCCTCCATGCCAAGTGCATCTTCTTCTATCTCTTCATCCTCATCCTCTCCTGCTTCTTGACCTGCTAGAGGTGATAAACTAAAATCTTGTTCAACTAAACTCTTATTATGCTCCATGTCTTGCCCAGTGTGAGGCAGTAAGAGTGTATTCTGCCCCTGTGCATTCTCCAGCTGGTAGTGTGTGTTCTGCATGTGTCTCTGCAGGGCCTCCTGACTGCGGCATTGTCTAGAACAGAGGGGACACTCTGTCGCCGCCCTCATGGCATGGTACTGCCAGTGCAGCTGGAGCTTCTCCTGAGTGGGGAACGCCAGGCTGCACCTGCTGCAACGGAACCGGTAACCATGGCGATCAGAAAGGGGTGGGGGGTCACTGGATGGGGAGGGGGGTGGGGAGGAGGGTGGTATCTGAGTTGGGGACTGAGGAGCCAGTCTGCCATTGGAAGGGTGAGTGGTGTTGTCTTCTAGGGGTGGGGTAAGTAGAGCTGTGACATCTTTGGGTGCGGCTACATCTCCCTCAGTGTTCTCCACTGAAATGCCTGCAAAATGCATAAAAATGGCGACTGTGAATTTAAAAAGCCAACAAGACTATGTGTTTTGAACAAATGGCCATGACATGATTTTGTATTCATGATTCTTTAATATCTAAAAATTGTATTGCATTTATACCAACCTTTGTTATTCTTGGTGTTTTTGTTTTTATAAGTATCATCTGTGCACAACTCTGTCTGTTCCGTCTGCAGCTGAGGCTGCGGTTGTTCCAAGGATGGTGCGACCTGGAAGGAAGAAAATGTGAGGGTCTGTCAATTTTCTTTTGTTTTTTGGGGGGTGGTTACTGCCAGTTCCACTAAGTGTTGTTTTACCAATTCAGACTAAAGGAAATATGGGATATTACCATATTTTCTTAATCTGACATTATGAATAAAACATCTTTAATTGTACAGCATTGCAATAGCAAGCAAATATCGAAATGTATAAACCGAGAGTGCCTGCACACCGTGTCCTAATATCATAAAACATTAAAGTGTGAATCTGTAAGTGTATCGTTACATCCTGCACCTGCCTGCACAGCAGTATAGACAGCAAAGCACATCAATTTGGTAATAAGTGTATATGGTTGAGAAATGTGGGTCTGCCCTTCAGCTCTTACGACACCCTCCAACATGCCCCGAGGGTTTAATAAAACTTTACTGAGCTGAATAATGAATTTATTCAAAATCATTCTTCATATAGAGAACCTCCATCTCCACAGCTTCAAGCACTGAGAGCAAATACTATATCTATGTGAACAGCTAGCTACCCTAAGGAAAGGACGGACAGCTAAAGATGAGATTTACATGACAAGAGTTTTCTCTGCTTAACAGCTTCATAAGAGAGAAAGAACAACCACACACACACACACACACACACACACACACACACACACACACACACACGAGAGAAAACTGAAGGTCAGGCTTAATCTAGAGAGCGTAATTGGAAAGCAAGGTACATAATGGCCATCATCACCTCAGTCTGAATTAATGAACCTCAATTACTATCAGAGAGAGTGAGGGAGGGGTAGGAGGGGAAGAAGGGAGGTCGATGATGGGGGGGGGGTATGAAAAAGAGGGAGCACGGAGAGGGAGGGAGGAAGTATAGGGCAATGAACAAAAAAAACTGCATCGCAGAGAGAGAGTAAGTAAGGGAGGGGTAACGCATAAGAAATTGAGAGAGAGCTTGGGAGAGACAGAAAGGGAGGGGCAAGGACAGCGATTGCTGAATAGGAATGATAGAAGTAGCTGGAGGGGGGAGAAAGGGACAGCAGAGGGGAGAAAGGGTGAAAAGCAGTCAGTCAAGTGGAGGCGAAGAGCGCAAGAGACAAAGGCCACTTAGCATACGGGCCAGGGAGATGGAGGATGGTGATGTGGATAGATGACCAGTCTTTGTTAGTTGGAGAGACACAGTAAAAAGCATGGGGGCCCCTTTTTAGCTTGACTGCACTTCTGGTAATAGAGGGCTACTTAAACATGCATTATAGAAAGACTGGCTTTTCCCTCACTCACTCAGTCAAACCCTCGCTCTTCTACTTCCAAAGACGCGCATACACATACACACAGAATGCACGGCTGCATCAAAGATGATAGCGGGGAGCTACTTAAACATGCATTAAAAAAAAGCACTGCCTTTCTCTCTGGTGCCTTCTTAATGGAATTGTCTCCCTACAATTCACTCTCCCCCATCCCCCATTGCTTTGCCTTCTCATTTTCTTTTGCTTCCTGACGAACGCAAATACAACAAATACACTCTTGCATGCACTTACTGTGCTGATGAGCTTGTCTACACAGTCCTGCGCCACACTGTGCACATGTGTGAGATGCTGTTGAAGGTGTGTGTGTGAGAGTTTAACCTGGCACAAAGGGCACTGGACAGTCTAAAAGAGTGGAGAGAAATGAAGAGAACATCGAGAAGTAAGAAAAATGGTTAATAAAGTGGATTAGAAGGCTGCAAAAGATAGCATAGCAGGCAAAGTTGTGCACCACTTGGTTACAAAAGAAACTGCCATGTCAATCTAGAACTGAATGTATTGTGTCTGTTGTTACATTTTATATTAACTCTGAGATACTGAAATTATTAAAACGTGTGTCAGCTACTCACCTGCTGGTTCTCATTTTGCTGGTGTATTCTGGGGCGTTTGGTTAAGATGGAATTTTCAATTTCCTCGCATCCAGAGGATGGACGCTTGACTGGGGGCAATGACTCTTTCCTTTCCTCCCCCCTAGCTTCTTCTTCAAGTAAAAAATGAACATGTAAAAAGATTGCTCTTTACTAGGTATGTAATATATTATTATACTATATTATGCATTTACTATAACATATTGTAGAATGTGTTAAATTGTTTTGCATGTTAGACAGCCATGCCAGACCTGTCTCCTCAGGAATCTGCTTCACTCCCAAGTTGCATGTGTCTTTGGTTGTGTCCAAAGGACCAGTGGTGGTCTCACTGGAAGTTTCCATATCATCACTGAGCTCTCCTGGGAGGGGAGAAGACAAATAATTATGTTAAACAAACATTGTGCTTCATACAATATGTTCTCACAGACTATCAGGCTAGTTGTAATTTACATTATTTTCTAGATAGCATCCTTCAAAACGACCAATGTCTTTTGGACCACACTTTTTTCTTGCTTGCCTCCATAAACTATTGGTCAAATATTGATTCTCCATTATATTCTCCTCAGAGGTGGAGTAGAGGTAATATGGATTTACTAGTCAGTTCACCTCGTTAAGTCTTAATACACACATAGACAAAAATCACTTGATACACTTCATTCACAACTCAAGTGTTGAACTACTCATTTTACCTGTCATACCAGCAGTTCACACACTCCAGACAATGTAAAGTCATTGTTTTATCTTGAACAGACTGCAGACTGGCAACTAGCCTCCACCTCCCCCATTCTTGTCCAGGAGATTTGTATTGGTCCATTGATTAGCAGGTGCTAGTTAGCTGTTGTCAGGGGTTATTGGGATATAACAAGGATGTGTATTGACAAATCAATTTACTTGATCAATATCTCAGCAACAGCCATTACTCATTTTCTCACTCTTTTCATCTTAATCCCATCTGCTCTCTGATGTAGGGAACCACATGCGACATGAAATCAAATACACCCACACAGTTCATTTTCTCACCTGTGTCACCATCAGGACTTTTTCTGATGGTAAAAATGGCTGCCAGCTCCTCTCCACCCATTGGCTGCAGCTGAAGTAGGCCTTCCCTCTGCTGATGGTTTGGGGTTTGACTGTGTTTCAGAACTTGGAGTTTAGAAGAGGAGGAGTGGTTGCATAGGAGACAATGGAACAGCCACGAACCTCCATCAACCTCACCATCATACTGCTGCAGGAACTAAAAATGTAGGTAGAAAGGAGAGAAAGCAAGATTTTTTTTACGGTTGAACAAAAATTTATAAATCTAGTATTATTATCATTTATTGGGGGTCAAGGGGTCATTCTTGAGAGTGTACTGACTCCGTAAACCCGGACGCTGGCCTCGTGGTGTGAACTGAGGGAATGTCCTCGTAGCTTCTCCAAGCTGCCGGTCACGTAGTCACACAGGTTGCACCTCAGCTGGACGGGGTTGCCCTTAGCAATAAGGGCGGCCCCCTCCTGACCCCTATCTCCACCTTCCTGGAGGTGAGCAGCAAGCTGGTACCGGGTGCGGTGTCTGTCAGTCTGGCAGTGCAAGGAGAAGTTAGCCCTCAGCGGGGTGGTGTAGCCACACAGCCTGCAGTGGCAGCCACCAGCGACCAGGGAGCACCACTCAGATTGGGGCAGAGAGCGGGGGGCGTTCAGGTGCTGCTCCATAGACTCTAAGCTGTCGGAAGAAAAGCAGGAGCAGACAAGGCATTGAAACACGCCCTGGGAGAGGGGTCCAGTAGGGGAGAGACATGGGGCTGGAGGAGGGGAGGGGGAGGGGGACGGAGATGGAGTCAGTGTAGACCCAATGGTGACTGTCTGTTCTGCGACTTGTTGACTGGTCAGTCGCATGTTTAAGGAGAGCTCTGCACCTGAAACACAGAGAGAAACCCTTTAAGAATTCACACATTTTTCAAGCTTTTATGTTGGATTACAGAGAGAGATGTGATGCATTACTCACCTGTGTTTTGAAGGTGTTTAAGATGCGGGGCAAGGCTCCTGCAGTGAGACAGATAGTAACCTCTCTGGATCCGTAGCATGTTATGTGTGTGTTTCTCGCTGGTGGTGTGTATGCGCAGGTTGCGGGCAATGCTGGTCTCATAGTCGCACACGTCACACCGCCACCGCTTACCATGAGAGTGAGAGTGTGCAGGTGGTGTGAGCTTGGTGGGCTGAGTAATAGGCGTGGGAATAGAGAGCGGGAGCTTGTATGCAGGCTCATCCACTGCGTGACCGTTGGAGGGGCTGCTATTGTTGGTTGTGTGAGAGGCATGCATGTGACCATTCGAGTGTCCCCCATTCTGTACATTATTAAGGTGTTTATCTGACTGCATGTGTATGCTCAGGTTGCCTTTCGATGAGGTAGCATAGTCACACACCTCACAGCGGTAGGGCTTGTAGCCACAGGCGTAGGTTTCACCACGGGCCAAGCGAGGATGGGGTTTCCCCGAACTGCAATATCCACAAACACCTCGTGTTACACCGCCACACACACACTTTCCCCCAGAGGCGCCACACACACACTGGCCTTCCGTTTCCGGATGTTTTTCTTTCATGTGGACTTGCAGTGTATGCTGAGACTTATAGTGCCAGTTACACTTCGGGCATTTCAGCGTCTTGCAGGAATTGCGTGAGTGCATTATGGTCATGTGACTAGTAAGTGAATTAGGAGAGAGGTCTTGGTTGAGGTTTTTAAGGACAGCTTCTTTCTGTTCTTCTTCTTTGTCTCTCTCATCATCCACTTCCGTGTCTAGCTGGCTGTCATTTGGTTCTGGAGCTTTGGCACCATCTCCATTGGAAATGGAAGAGTAAGGAACCCCTGCCGGCCCATCATCCTCAGCAGGTGTACTGGCAGGCTCCGTACCTGCCAGTGGAAAAGCCAGAATAGACTGCTGGGATTTAAAGCTCTGAGGAAACCCAGAAATCCAGCCCTGATCTCCCTTAATGTCTTTTACCTCTGTCTCGCTCAGCAGGGCAGAAGAGGAGGATGGAAAAGTGAAGTGCTTTGGAGAGGTGGAAAGAAAAGGGGAGGGCTTTGGAGAGGCGGCTATCTTGCTGTCGAGTGTGCCACTGGCCTTTGCAGTGCTGGAAGAAGAGCTGTGCTGGCTCTGTTGAGGTAATAAAGAACATTTGGATTTGGTTTGGCTTTGGTTTGAGATGGCCTCCTCCTCTTCCTTCTCCTCTCCGCCTCTGCTGCTAAGGGCTGCTGAGAGGCCCCCTGAAACTGACGCCTCTCCCACACCTACATGCACCTCCCCTTCTTCCTTCCTCTGCCCTGACAAATATCCCTCCCCGAAGTCTTCCTTCATCCCTTGCTGTTGACACACTCCATTCTCCTGCGAACGTCGGCCTCCTTTCTGCTCACCTCCCTGGGTCTCTTCTCTAGCCTGGGACCCCTCTGCGCCCTCCTCCTCCTGCTGAGGCAGGGTCAGGGGCTCTTTGGCAGGGGCCATGGCAGAGGTATGAGAGGATGACCCCTGCTCAGAAATGACTGCCGGAGTCAGGAGAGGAAGAGATAAAGCCTGGGGACTGAGGTCAGCATCTCTTTCCTCTCCTCCCCCTCCATCCCCTCCTCCTCCCTCACCGCTGTCCATACCAGAGGCTACAGCTGCCACGCATTACTACCCCACCTGTGTTTCAGATACAGAGAAAGAGAAGAAGAGCAGGACAGACAGAGACAGGAGACAAGTGAAGGGGGGGAAAAGGAGAAAATGAAATACATGAGTCATGTAAATAATATTGCATAACAGTGGAGGCCATTGATTACAGTCCCTGGATAGCATCTGTTCAATACAGCCTTCACAGTGCACAATACAGAGGCTGGTTACTCAGGGGTTAGTGTTAGCCCTTAATGGGAAAATCAATACCATGAGCGCTAAACTAGGTAGAGGAATGCGGGTAAAGGCTACGCAGGAGGTCTGTAATATTCCTCAGGGGATAGGATTAAATAAAGAACTGAACGCTTCTGAGCTAAAGGGCTTCCACTAAATTGCCACACTTTAGATACAAGCGGATAAAAGAACAGTTTTTAAAGCCATTGCATCAGTCTCTATATCTTTTGCTGTGCATTAGTAGAGATCGTACGTGAGGAAACAAGATCTCTGTTAAGCACGAGCCATTTTATAACACATAGTGCAAACACCTATACAATCTTAAAGTCCAAAATACAACAAATACTTGTGTGACGCTTATACAATTTTTGGTGAGATTCCAGAGGCGTGTTTATTAAAATCTCTGGCAGTTTTTGAAGCAATTATTCGTGGTGTTGCAGTGCAGTGTGTTATATTTTGACCTCTCCTCATTGGATGTGTATAATATTGTGTGCACCCACTGCACGCTACAAACACACCCTATGTACACACTCTATGTATTAAAAAAGAATCAGTATGTTTTAAGACTGCATTTCTTTGGTTTTTTAAATAATTTGGTTTTGATGAAACTAGCAAAGGGCTATAACATACATAAATGATCATAAACATTCAAGTTAATCCTTAATCTTATCAAAAAATTGTGAAATGAGGTTTCACAAAGAGTCTGAATCAGCAGCACAATCATGCATCCCTACAGAGACTTCCTAACACTATAAATTGGGCCTCTCCTCCTCTTCAGATTCTGACTGACAGATGGATGCCAGATGAGACAGATACATCTCTCTTACTCTGTGTGTGTGTGTGTCCCACAATCTCATTACTGACCTTTTTTAATCAAGGAGAGACCTTAATGTACCCTTTCACCTTCTCCTTCAACCAGCCAACCCCCTCCTCCTCCTTAAACAGCCTCTCTCTCCTGTAGCCACCCCCTCTCTCCTCTCTGCACCTTAAAGATATATGGCTCATATCGGCACTCTGATAGTGCTTTAATGTACTGTGTTTATGTCACAGGCCACAGACCCTTGCCCACTGCAGCTGTCCACTGTCCTGCTGGATAGTGCTGAGGGGCTGAGCCTGCCTGCCAGCAGCTGAGAACAGTCTCTAATCTGATAAAGATTTTCATTTACACTGCAATCAATAACCTGGGTCTATCGGCAATGTAACTATTTATACAAACATTCCTGGCTCTCTATCGATCAGAACTGCGGGAAACCATCATTTAACAACCTGTGTGTACATCTGTGCATGTGTGTTAATGTGTGTACATCCTGTTGTGTACAGTAAACTGATTCTGATCATGTCAACTTATCGCCCACACAAAACAACTGAAATGTGACATGCATGTTAGAAATTGTTTGAAAATATTAATACACAAGATGTCTTTGTTATTAGCTCTGCATAGTACTACTACACAACATAAAATGATGTCCAAATACCCAATACAAAGTGTGTTCCCTGAATTTTAGGTATCTCTGCTGTGTGTGCATGTGTGTGTGTGCGTGTGCGTGTGTGTGTGTGTGTTAAGAATAGAGAGAAAGGAGAGGCAGGGGTGTGGAGGGGAGAGAGAAAGAGAGAAGAGTTGTGTGGCTATACTTTAGGAAATTGCATTTTGTTTGTTTGTGTCATTGTAGGACCAGGAACAAGTACAGTTTCGTAGTGTTTTGAACGCAACTGCTTTGCGTGAGGACCCAGTGGACCACATACAGCCTACCAGTCTCAAGGTAATGACACGAAGCTGTTTTTTTTTTTTTTACATTATTCTGGGACCATACAAGCTGGGCTGTTTGAGAATACCGGACGAGCAGCGACTTGAAGTTCACTCCCCGTCTCTTTCTGTGTTGTCAAGCCGCTGACCAACATTCAGCCTCCAGACTACTTCAGCCTTTGTTTACAGTGGACCGCACCGTACCACAATCCGATCCGGCTAAACCAAGAGCGATTACGTTCAGTAACCAGTAACAGGTGACTCAATGCATAAGCAGATCAACAAAAGCTTGATTTGTGCGAATGTGCAGGCTGCACTGACCAACCACCCACTCCTCCCCACCGCCGGGGTTGCTTCCTCCCATGTCCCTTTAATATCGTAAACAAATGGCAGACTTACATTTCTGTAGCGGCTCTGGTACAAAGCTCCGTACGCTGAATGTGTAGTAGTCCAGAAAACAATCGTTTAGGGAGCCCACTCATTCCTTATGAATGATCCTCTGCGTTTTTACGGAGCCAGGAGGAAAAAATGGGGAGAGGGAGAGAGAGAGCAGCGGGGTCCAAGTTGTTACCAAACAACAGTGTAATTAAAGCTACATATACGCTGTAGTAAACAGAAGATGGGGGACGGAGGGGTTTGTGCGAGCTCCAGAGGTAGAATGAGTTCTGATCACTGTGGGGGGAAAACACTTGGCTCTTTATTCCTGCTAATTAGTTTCCTTCAAAAAATGGCTGAGATTACGCCCAGTGCGCATGTGCGTAATTGCGCAGACATCGCTAATTAGCCCGTTTGGATCAATAGGATTCCGCGAGAGAGAGAAAGAGAGGGAGGGGGAGAGGCTACAGGGGACGCATAGAGAAGACAAGGAGGAGAAGAAATATTAAAAAGTACGATAAATAAAGCGTAAACGCTGAAATTTAATAAGAAATACAATATTATGTCTGAAAAAATCCAATACAACATTTTAGATGGATAGTAAACCAAATCCCAGCTGATCTAAAATATGTAAAGAGAAAAGAATATCGCAGAAAAATCTCTGGTTACACCAAAAAGATAATAATAAAATACCACGAATTACAATAATGTCAAAATACAGTCAATATTGACAAAAAAGCAGACACATTTAATCCCAATAGGCTTTTTGGAGGAATATGATGATGCCACAAAATGCGACACTATCACCGTTATTCACTATTGAGGACTACAAAAACATTACAAGGCCCTGGAGGTTTATTTTTAGGAGAATCATATTGACATTTTGTTTGAGATATAGCACGGGTTAGGCGCAGATGTAGGCGTTGTGTCCTATACTTAAATTATATTATTTTGATGAAATATTTACGTTTCTGTGGGGTAGCCCACTTGTTTTGGAAAAGTTGTAGGATAAAATCGCAATGTTTTTGACAAACAAATATTCACGTCTAACAAAGAGACCTAAAAATGACTGCTTAAAACAAAAAGACATAAAGTCTCGTCTAAATATTGAATAGGCTATGAAATGAGACATTGCACCCTTGATTTCTTTTGGACTGAGGCTGCAGTTCTGGGTTTCGGGCATTGGCTTTGGGGTAAATGTCTCAGTTTTGGAAAACAAAAATATATTTAGGCCTAAATTGATGTGTCAATCACCAAGTTTGTCATCACAGAAGACCTTTAGTCTTTTTTTTCCGGCTCCTGCCGCCCCATACTCGCCACTCGGGTCTATTGTTATGATAATACTATTGTGAATTTCACCCTGGATGTACAATCTGTCGATATGTACAATCTGTCCATATTTTAGATGGTGAAAACTGCCTTTATTTGTAAGATAAAATAGAATCGTTTTACATATTTGTTTGTGAATGTCAAAGTTGACCTTGTCCTTATTTAAGAACTTTAGGCTATAAATACAAATTTAGAAAGGGTGGCCTTTGAAAGGCTAGTGTCACAGAGAAAAGTCCCTATAGAAAG
>NC_060171.1:18579866-18630922 GCF_021292245.1 Micropterus dolomieu | reverse complement strand
TATATATATATATATATATATATATATATATACTACCTTAACAGAACAATATACATTAAGTCCAGTAAGTCCAGTAAGTAAGTAGGCCTATTGTGAGGCAAATATATATATGTATTTATTTATTTTTTATTTGGAGAGCACGGAAAGATAAATGGGTTTAAATCATTTCACCACTCATCCAAGAGGCTTTGTGGTTATCTTGGTGAAGGATCCCCTGGCTTTGAACTTTGTTCTGCAGAAACTGAAATATTACATTTGTTTGATTTAAAATAGATCTATGCCAACGTCCCTTAATAAAAATCATACAACCTCTGTGATGAATTGCAAATCACAGATAAAATAAAATAAATATTTACACTTTTTAATTATTTTACATTTTACTTACTACATTAAGGATAGAAATTATTTTGTAATGACTTTGAATTGGATTTTTGCCTTTGATGTGTGTCTGTCAGGAATAGGTTTGCTCAGGCACTGGCCCACCTCCATGCCATGTTACTGAGTCCTCCAAATTCATTTCTGTATGATCATAGCTGCAGTCCCGGCAAAGCAAAACTAAAAAACTCATCTTCTCCCTCAGGGCCCTCACAGATGATTTTGTTTTGTGCTTAATATTTTTTCCTTTTTGTGCATTTTGATTAAAATTCAGTCATGTTTCATATCTGGCCCTCTGCTTCTTTTTTATTTTGGATATGTTTGATGTGTGTGGTTGTTTTCGTTTGTGTTTCCCTGCCTTTGACAGATGAATTTCTCCTTGGGGATCAATAAAGTGTATTGTCTCATTTCATCTCATCTCGTCTCATCACCTCAGCGATGGCCTCCTACAGGAGAACATTAATAACTTTAATGTAGATGAGTGTGCCTACAGGTAGCCAATATTTAGATCCAATCATACTCGACCATAAGTAGAATGAAGAGAGAGATGGATAGATAGACAATTGTTATTCACCCTATATCCAGTTCAAATTAAACGGCTTAGATATAAAGCATGCCTGAGCAACAGCGCCCCTCGATGGTCGGGACTCGTAACTGAAAACCTGCCAAGCAGCAAAAAGAAGGCTTCTCGGGCACCGTACAATCGCGGAAGTTGTAAAAATATTTTGTAGAAAAGAATGGGACATTTAATTAGATAACACTACAGGAAACTAGATTTTACGTTAATTCCTATCAGTCCTCTTCCTGGCCTTTCAACATGGACGACGAATGGGAAGAGGAGGTACGAAATACCATCAGCGTAACGTTACTAACGGTAACGTTAGCGTTTAATTACAGCACAGTGATACCAACATTAGCTTCATGTGGCTAACATGTCAGTTTACTCAGCCTAGAGAGACTGAAGTTATATGACTGCAACATTCATTATTGTGTTAACTTTAACCTTTAAAGTTGTACTTTCGGGGATGAACTTCCCACCAAATATTGGTTTGGGCTCTAGCTTGTATTAATATTGGCTCCTTAACGTGAATTTGTGTGGGGATCCCTGAGATAATTAATTTTCTGACCAAAATATTGTGTTGTGTAAATGGTCGCATCATATTTATATGCTTTTGACTGCTGAGGTCGTCTTTTCTATAACTGTAACGTTATATACATTTTACTCGTTTTGTTTTTTAACGTGTTAGGAGCAGCTTGTTGTGGTGGAGCTCTCTGGTATAATCAACAATGACTTTCTTTCCAAATGTCGGGGCACATGCAAGATACTGGTAAGTGTCGGATATTCATGCTTTGTGGTAAAGAAAGAGAAGAAGCCTGGCCAGTGGCCACCATGCAGGAATGCACCATTCACAAAATCAGTTTTGTCCATGTGTTCCAGGATATTGACAGCGAGAAGCCCATGATGCAGGTTGGACAATATGTGTTTGCAGGGGAATATGAAGGTAAGAATAATATAAACAGCACTCTCCCCCTTTGCCTCTTCTTAAAGCAAGTACTTAAGTTGGAAACGTGTCACTTTATACCACCTGCAAGAGTCATTTTGACCTGAAACAGACTGACTTTTGTGGTTCCAGTAATGAGAAATGGCCCAAACTGCACCTTTTTTAAAAGTATGTAATCATAGCACAAACAGCATTATTAATATCTTGTTTTTCAATAGAAGTTATGGAAAAAGAGGCATATTTTAATAAGCACAGTTAGTCATAGTGTTGCTGACTATTTGTACCAGCACTAAAGAGCCTCCATGAACACCCTTATGATAGATGTTATCATATAAAAAAAAAAAAAAAGAAACCGTAAACAGACATTTTACATGCTATCCTTCCCTCTTCAAAGACGCTTTGGGGACTTGTGTGCTGTTCAAGGAGGGACCACAGAAAGGTACGGTTCTCCATATATTATAAATGTTTATTGTTGTGTTTCATTTTCATACTTTCTTTCATGCTTTCTTTCACTTATTGTCCATTTTGACATATGTCTGCAGGAAAATCAGACAGTGGTCCAGAGCTCAAGTACATGTGCCACACAGTGAAGAAACTAATGATGCAACGAATCTTCCTCACTGAGAAGAAAGAGGGTGAAACCAGCACAGGTTAGCAAGAACAGCTAAACTCACCATGGTGTAAAATCTGTTGTTAACTTTTTCTTCTTTCTAATACAGTTAATATAACTTGTTTCATACATGACACACATTTCTTTTATACCGTGTTGCTTTTTAAGAGTAGCTTCAACCAACTCCTTTTTTATATTATGCAGCTTGACAAAGAATCAACTTTGCACAACATTGTTAAAAACCTGAAAATGCTTTTTTGTGTTGTCCCAGCAGGAGGTGAAGATAGTGGGGAACAGTCCAGTCAAGAGGGAAATGCCAACCAACAGGGAGAGACAGAAGAAGATATGGACAACACAGATTTGGAAGATGGAGGCACTGCAATATTATGACCTCCCTCTAAAAGTCTAGAGAGACACCAGCATTTGTGAGGATGTGAGGGACAGACAATTCAAAGACAGTAGAATTTATACAGTTCGGCCATAATAAGAACTGTCAGTATTACCATAAGTCTTGCACAACGTGTCACAATCCTTTGCCAGAAACATATGCCTCTTCTTCAATGAGCATCAAAAATCTGTGAATTTAGTATTTGACACCCAACATAAATGTGGCTAAATGACACCTAAAAGAAAAGCAAGCTTTTACAAATTGCCAAGTAAATCCATTCCTCTCAGGTCCACATAGGACGGTTCCTGGGAAGGGAAGATACAGAAATGTGGTGGAAGCCCTCAGCTTAGCAGCAGGAAGTCCTGTCATTGTGTTTCTCTGATATCATCGATTTTCCACATTTCATGATGACTATTTAACCAGCAGAGGGACAGAAATCTGCTTGAGTTGCATGTTATAGTAGAGATGTGCTTATTGGAGAATGAGCCATTTATACATTTAAAGAAGGGAAAAGAGTATATAACTTAAAATATGAAGATTCTATTTTTCTGATTTGTGATAAAGTGGTTTTATCAGCACTACTAAAGCAATAGATTTAAATTGTGTTAAAGCCAAAAGAAATTAAGGTTTTTTATTTGTTCATTAAATTAATTGGGCTCACTGAAAAGTTACCATGAGTGTTGGTCTTATTGTGCTTTTTGTTATTTTGTTTTTGTGGAATTACTGCCACAGAAGATGTGTTTATTTTGGATTTGGTTACATAGGACAGTGTTTTTTATGTAATGTTTTTTAAGAACTGTAAATTAATTAAATAAATTGCATTTCTACTGCAGTTTTTGTCATTTGAATAATGTACTGGTTTGGGGCTTCCTTTGTGTAGCTTACCTGTACCAGACACTGTGGAGTCAGTTTTATGAATGAACGAGGTTTTGTTGACTTTGAGGACGTGGCGGTTCTCGACCAATCCAATCACTGATGTCCTCTTGGAGTGGACCAATGAGCAAGCGACATCGCACTCGCCTTCTCAGATTGTGATTGGCCGGTTGGCATTTTAGCACAGGAAGTGCATGGGTGTGTTTCCGAGGGGAGGATCTTATTGCAACGAAGAACTTCCCTGAAGACACCGGTGAGTTCTGTTGATAAATTGTGCTTTAAATTATAAAAAAAAAAACAACAACTCAAGTGTGGTTTCTCAAATAGTTGTTGATGCAGCATGGGCGATTATATGGTTGCTTATTTATCTTTATTGGGCGAGTCAAATTGCAGGCTAGTAGGTAAAACTAACGTAACGCTAGGTTAGCCAGCCTAATGTTACTCCCTAATTCACCTTGGGTTTGGATGGTAACTAATTAGAAATAACGGCCACAAATGGTTGCTGCTGACTCGTAATACAAAGACGATGGCAAGATTTAATGTGTTGAGACATGCAAAAGTGAGCCCACAGACTCTGGTGTGTCGCACTAAAGCAGTCACTAGCGGTGAACGTTAGTAAGTTGATAATAAAATAGTCCACAATCAACTTTTTTCGGCATTGTATTTCCTGCTATTATAATAGCAATAACGTTACGTTCTGTGAATATAAATGCTGGTGGCTGGAAGGTTATTTTATTTATTTATTTATGGTATATTTTCTATTTAAGAAGATCTTCAGAACATGTACATTGGATTTGTCATTGTTTCTGCCCTGAGTTGTTTAAAAGAATTAGTGCAGTCTAATTAAACAGCTATACAATAAATCATATAAAATCACAAGTTTGAAAGTTAAGTTTTAAATTGTTTTAGACTGTTGCTGACTTTATAATTATACACCCCATATTTTCCACTAAGAGAAGACCAAATAGTTGACACACATCTCAGTAAAATGCAATACAATTCCACAGTACCAGTCTCCAAAATGACCAAAAGTTTGACTCAACACCTCTGCTTTACATAACCTTACATTAGGCTTATAACTTTTATGACTGTAAAATCTAATTGCAGGGATGTTGTATTAGATTTTAGCTAGGTGTATCTAATAAATACATTGAATGTAGTTTGTAATTTAAATCTAGTATAATAGATTAAAAATTCAGAGGTGTCTGTTAAATAATTTATATAATTGTTGAGGTGGTGGTACTACAACATATGTGATTTCAACTTCTTCAAGGTACCAGAAGTGCAACAAACAAGGGATTGCGTCAACTGGAACCGATTAGCCTAGTAATTCACCTCTCATGGTCTGAGTATGTGCTTGCACTGTGAGTCATACACTTGCCACTAAACTGGCATGGGCAGAGATGAGTAGCCCCAAGTTAAAAGTCGTGAATAGAACTGAAACAAAAGTACACTGTAAACTTAGATATGTATGCAGTACAAATGTTTTTTCCCAGAATGCACTGTTTGAGCAACAATCTTAGCTTTTTGGTATCTTCTTTTTTTCCCTTCATCCAGACAGTGTTCGTACATACCCAGGATGGAGCTGCGGCCACTTGTAATGTGGTTTGCCCTCTGTGTGGTTTACGCCACCAGCAAACCCACAGAGAAGAAAGACCGTGTTCACCACGATGAACCCCTCAGCAACCGAGAGCACGATGACGCAGAGGGCTTTGACTATGACCATGAAGCCTTCCTGGGACAAGAGGAGGCCAAGACCTTTGACCAGCTCACCCCAGAGGAGAGCAAGGAGAGGCTCGGGTGAGAATACATGTCAGGGAGATTGTGTGAATCTGTTCTTGAATTAGTGATATATGAAGTCAATAGCAACTCTTTCGTGTTAGTGTGGTTATGGTGACCTAGTTTGACCTCAGGCAGAGCATCTGAGGTAACACATCACTATATAATATGAGGGAACAAACTGAATGTTTGCCATATTTCTCTACAGCATGTTGGTTGAACGTATAGATGAGAATAAGGATGGCTACGTGACTGTTGAGGAGATGAAGAAGTGGATCAAGCACGCTCAGAAAAGATGGATCTACGATGACGTGGATCGACAGTGGAAGAGTCATGACCTCAATGGGGATGAGGTGGTGTCCTGGGATGAGTACAAGAACGCCACATATGGATACATTCTTGGTAACGCTAAAGACATGTGATGTATCCCTGAAACATTACCTCCATGGACATGGATACAAATTTACATGCACACACCATACAAAGTTGTGACCTCTGACTTGCAGATGACCCCGACCCTGATGATGGTTTCAGCTACAGGCAGATGATGGCTCGTGATGAGAGGAGATTCAAAATGGCGGACCAAGACGGTGACATGAAAGCCAACAAGGAAGAGTTCACAGCCTTCCTTCACCCCGAGGAGTACGACCACATGAAGGACATTGTGGTGCTAGTGAGTGACAAACCCACACACTCACACAGGTGTTAAATATGGCAATAACACTTTACATCCCTTCTCACGTCCTTGTGCTCTCTTTTCTTGCTATAGGAAACTATGGAAGACATTGACAAGAATGGAGATGGTTTAATTGATTTAGACGAGTACATCGGTGAGTTCTCAGCCCATTGTTATTTAAACATCATCAGTTTGTACCACAAAATATTTGGTTAATATAGGTCACATACCATGAACGATAGAAAAGTGCAAGAAACAGTGGGTAATGGTAAATGTTTGAGGAATTGTTATGAAATGAGCCTGATTGGCAGTGTGTTAGGCCGCCACAAGTACTTGTACAAAGAAGTATTGCAAAATAATCATCTCCCTCACGCGGCCTGTTCCTGTCTTTCTTTGCTGTAGGTGACATGTACAACCAGGAGGGAGACTCCACAGAACCCGAGTGGGTGAAGACAGAGAGGGAACAGTTTACTGAATTCAGAGACAAAAACAAAGACGGGAAGATGGACAAGGAGGAGACCAGAGACTGGATCCTGCCCAGTGACTACGACCATGCTGAAGCCGAGGCCAAGCATCTGGTCTATGAGTCAGATGCCGACAAAGTACGTACTGTAAAACGTTGATGATTTGAGATTTCAACAGAAATTCATTGTTCTTATGTATTTCACTTCCTGTCTCATTCACTGAATATGGAGGGGAAGTGGAACTGAGTGTGTGTGAAAGTGTGCATATACGGTACTCGCACAAGTCTGAGATTATTGTACTGCAAGTTTACAAAATACTGAGGAAAATTTGTGATGTGTGGCAGATTTGCAACAGCAATATAAGGCTCAATGAAACAAAGGAGCACAGAAAATTATATAAGTCTAGATTTTGAAAAATGTTTATTAAATTCGTGTCTGACTTAATTACACCTCTAACAAATATATATAATAAACGCAAGAGATACAAGGCTCTCAGCCTTGTTGGTGTTGGAACCCTTTGGGATATTTTCATTATGTAATTAAGATGAGAAAAGATATCTTAGTTTTAGTGTCCCAGCAACAGAAGTGCAAATTGTACAAGACATACCATATACCTTTGGGAACACATACTAACAACACGAAGTACCTGCTTATCTCAGTAACAGTAAAAACAACATCATGTTTTGTTTTTCTCCCTCCATCAGGATGGCCGTCTGACCAAGGCAGAAATCGTGGACAAGTACGACCTGTTCGTGGGCAGCCAGGCGACCGACTTCGGAGAGGCTCTGACTCGACACGACGAGTTCTAACATCCACCTGCTTCCAAAGACTCTGTGTTCATCTTGTGTACTACCTTACTGCTCCGACAGTGGATGGAGTTTTTCAAACAAGATGAGCTCGCCTAATCCAACGCCACGGACAATAATTTATTTGATTTCTTGAATGTGTCCCATTGCGCACACACTGCCATTCTAAGTAATGTGTACGTGCTGGGCCAGTGTGTCCACATGCTCAGTTGTGTGTAACATTGGGATATGTCGCCAGCCTTTGCTCTGCTTCCATACACTACATTCGCCTTTTTCAGGCCAGGCGATGGACAAACAGTGTTAGTTTAAAACTTTTTTTTTTTTTTTTATCTTCTTTGAAAGGTTGAATTTATGAAATAGCCATGTTTTGTTACAAAACCCTGATAGAACAAGTTTAGGCATGCAGTATACTGAATAGTTTAGCGTACCATTTCTTTTTGCAATGCACTGGACTGTGAAGAGTAAAGCTGATTTCTACCCATTAGAATTTGTTTTACTCCTGTCAAATCTGGCCCAAAGTGAAACTGCTAGTTTCTGATTAACTCGTAGTTTCATGTCTTTATTGATCATCATGTGTTAATGCTGGAGTATAGGATGTTTGGAACGAGGAGTAAATATTAAATTCCAGTGACAATAAGGATTATTTGGACTAGTGCAATACAGTATCACTGTGTCTGCTATACTGATCCCAAAAGCATCCATTTGAACACAATCTGTGTCCTATATACATAAGGGCGGGTTGTGCTACGTGTTGGTTGAAGGAATCAAGATGAATTTTAGGGACTGATGGATGCTTTGTCCTCAAAGCTGCCTCCTGTCTTCATTCTCATCACCTCAATAGTGTGTATGTGCGTGTGAAACTGTGCGTGTGTGTACATATATAACATGTTTTCTTGATGGCTGACTTCCCCTTTTTTATTTTATGTTTTGTTTGATTCAGCTTAACTAACTTGTCTGTGTACCCAGCTCAAATCTTTCTCCCTGTTGTTTTTTTTTGTTTGTTAGTTTTTTTTTAAAGCAGTTGGGAAGAAAAAAAATGCTTTTTCCCTCCTACAAACAGTAACTTTCTTATGTTTATATTATCACTACCACCATTTATAACCACTGTTGATCATCATTTTATGGTATACTATAATGTAAATTATATTGTTTTTTTACAGGCTCACTGCAGTAACCACCTTTTCACTATTGACTTTACTGTAAATAAGTAGTTGGTCTGCAAACTGAGCGTCTTAACAATCGGGTCCAGTTTTTGTGATTGAGAAAAATGCCTCAATAAAAACATAAAATTGGAGCTTTTAGTCTGCTGTGTTTTTTGACTATTAAGTACTACTTGTCTGGTGTCCTTCACACGACAGCTGCTGTTAAAGTGACAAGATGTTCTTCTCAGAAGTAGTTTATCTGAAAGGCACAACATAATATTTTTTTTTCTGTTGTCACCTTTAAAAAAACAAAAATAACTCTTCTTTCTAATAACTACTTCTTAAAAGGATATAATGCAGTGCTAAGTGGAAGTTGAAATCTGCTTGTGTTGCATTAGAATAGCTTTATCTATCACTGTTTTTCCCAGTTTTTTTCCTTTTTAGGAAATGCCCTGTTTCCTTCAGGCTGTTGACCCCACTGACTGTTGTTTCAAACTTTTTTCCTCTCACATTCTCTTTCAGGAGAAACCTTTCCCCCCAGTCTCCCCACAATAAATCAAACTGGCAATCTGAATCTAAAGACATTCAAAACATCACAATTGAATAAATATTTAATTTCCCAGGTATGTCACGGCTATCTTATACACATGAAGAAATAACTGAAGCTTGCCCATTTAAATCTCAACATATATGTCAGACATATGTAATGTCATTTTGTAAGTTACCCAAATTAGGTTCGGTGAACATGAGTGCTTTTTATAGCAGCTCTTCCCTTTCAACCGGCCTTTTAGGATGGATGGACTTCAGTGAAGCAGGCAAGGGATAGGCATAGGACCTAACTCATCCTTATTCACCACCAAAACTGATCTGTAAATAGAAACCTTTGATCATCTGAACATAAGCCTCTCCATCTCTATTTCAGTGGCTTAATATTAATTCATCAAGAATCTTAGCCTCAAGGGTTTTACAGACACATTACTCTGTGTTTATTTTGTATGTACAGTATGTGTGCAAAGGTGTTAGAGGAAGCACGTGAATATCTGATGTGTTAATCCTAACAGACCTACTGTAATAAGATCACAGCTAATTGAACAAGCACATTTACTTGTTGTCATGTGCACCAAACACTGTATAGTTGTCAAATCACTGAATGCAGCTTTCTCTTCTTTGTTACCTCTTTGTGCTCTATCACCAGCTTTCAGGATGAACTGTATTCATGCTGGTGAACTTCTCATCTAGCCAAATTAATGACATTCCCATCAGCCTCAGTTGTACTTTGTGTTTACAGTTAATTAACTAATGTTATGTTACCATGCTGACACGCTAAACTAACATCAGAACATGGTAAAGATTGTAACTGGCAAACATCAGCATGTTGGCATTGTGAGCATGTTAGCATTTAGCTGAAATCATCACCGTGCCTAGCTCCAGTTTGAGCCACCCATGTAGTGGCATTACATCTGAGTCAAAGAGCTTAGCATCCGGTTGTCTTGTTTAACAAGAATCATTGTTGTTCTGAAGGTATTTCCAGAATCCACAAAGATTTTTCTGACCATCTGGATGAAAGAAAGTTCTGTCTGCTGCTTGAAAAAAATATTTTTATCCCGTTTCCCAATTTGCAACTCTGTTTCTTAATTGAAACAAAGATAGAATCTGGATAAGAAACACTTATCCGGGTAGTTCCCCAAATGAACGGGTACAAACCATCATCCAGGTGGTTAGAAGAATCTTGTCTCTTGCTAAACAACCTTTTTCGTCATCACCTGGTATTCATCTTCCAAAAACGGATGCTTAGCTCATGTGACTCAAATGTAGCTAATGCTAACAAAGAAGACGCACAAACTGCAAAAGCTGAAAAGCTGCTCACTGAGCTGCTAGCATGCATTGCTGTAGACTCTTTTTGTTTTAGAATGTTGACTGTTCTGTGGGTCCTGGTAGAGAAGGAGACCAGATTATTATCCCAACCTTAACCACCCTGCACTTTATCTAACCCCAACCATCTCTAATCTCAACCCTAACAGACCCATTTTTAACTTTATACCTAAAGGTAACCATCTCAAAGCATGTAGCTAAACCCACCCCTCTGGTTTTTGCAGGCCAGTCGCAGCATAACATAACATAACTACTCTTGGCTCGTTGATTTGGTTAGACAGTAGTAACTTTACTCATTTTCAAGGGGAAAAAATGAGGCAGCTTGTAGAGTAGGCATAACAAAACAATGAATGCTGCAGTACACTATGTGAAAGTTTCGAATGTACAGTACTCAGCAGCTATTTAAAGGATAAATCTACAGGGAATCGCTCAGGGTGCAAAATTGCTGCTAGACGTTTCTCTGAATTTAAACTGTCAAGCGTTCCAGCAGTTTTTTTACATAATGTGATTTCATGTGGATTTGCATTTCAAAGACAACACACATTAATCTCATTATTGTTCGTAAACAATCGCAGACAACATATTTGTGTCATGACTGATGCATTCAGGCTGCTCTAACTGTCTTATCCTTGAAAAATCTATTCATAATTTATACGGATACCTTTGATCTAAAAGACTGCATTGTGCATTCAAGGTCACTCATTCCTGTCATCTAGGCTTACTCTATAGTATAAATGGAACATTACGTCTTATAATTGTGTATTATCAAAGGTTTATGTTTACATATGCAGTATACAGTGTGTGAAATATGTGTGACATATGTGTGTCTTCTTTTATGCAGCCCAAGTGCTGTATATCTTGTGCAATGTATTCTGTCCTCAGCAGTACCTACAGTACAAGGAGAACCAGACTGTCGTGTTTCTTTCTTGATCGATGACATGTCCACTTGTCTGTGTTGTCCATCTTCACCTCACCGCCTCCATTCTCTGTCATCCGCCCTATCACGTTCATTGCCTGCAATATTGTAGTGACATCACTTACTAAATGTGATAAAAATGGGATTACAACGAGCCAGCACTCTCAGCAGCTCTTCTTCGTCTGACTCTAACTCACCCTCACTGTTCTTGTCTGCATCTTGTTCTCCCAGAAAACCATCGTCATACTTGTGGCCACCCTGCATGTTTTCTGAGTTTGTTGACGGCCTTCTGTCCTGAGATGCACTACCGGCGTCTGCAGCCCCGTCTGGGTGTTCTGATTGGTCTGTTTGGTCCAGTGATGTGGAAGATTGGTCTGCCTCTGTGCTTAGAGTAATCTGTGTTCGCTCTGGTGTTACTGGGGGTGTATCATGGGGAGACGTATCTATATTTACCAGCTTGGCTTTTAAAGGTGCATGCTCTGGGGTGGGTGGGGGAATGCTCGTCTGCTTGGGGAGGGTTGAGGTCTGTAAAGGTGAATATGGGGGTGTCTTCACACGGGGTTTGCGAAAGGGTTTGTCTATTTCTGCTGAAGCAATTCGGGTATGACTGCATGGAATACTGGATTGAGAGGAGGGGCTGGTGACAACGTCAGTAGGGTCATCGTTGGTGGTTGTTTGTGAATCAGGACAGGTGAACGGTGGAGTGCTAGTGGCATCATGGGTTGCAGGGCTAGGACTGGTGTTGGGTAGTGCCTCAGTAAGGTCCAGGAATACATCAGTTGGTGAACCAGGGTTATCTTTGGATGGAGAAGCAGCCACAGTAGCTGGGTGAAAGGTGGGTGAACTAGAGGAGCTTTTGGTTGGTATAGAAACATTATTATTGAAGATCACAGGGCTGTGCAGAGTTTCAGTGGGGGTGAAGCAGGTGTCGGGTGCAGCGGTCGTTCTGGGTGGAACGGGTCCTCGGCAGGGGGGGGGGTCTTGGTGGGCGTAGATGCTAGGTTTGTTGGGGAAGCAGGGATTGCAGTTTCCATATTCTTCATTGTTGTAGGGTACTTCCTCCATGTGTGGCATGGTACTACCGTGACTCACCTGAAGAACAACCACAGTTATCAGGTCAACATTTGGAAAAAGAAAACCACTATTCGCAGAGAGGAAGTGGGACAATCATCCTGATTCAATGAGACATTTGTAGAAATTGTCAGGGCTTTTAACAACCAGGCAATTTAACATTTAGTGAGTGGGAGTGAGGTAATCAATTGATATGTGAGTCATTTACTTTTCAGGCTAATGAGGTGCTTCACATGTTCAAATACTGTATGAGCTTGAAGGTCACTTTGGCAAAAACCTTCATTGGCAGATGGAGTTGCTCAGTTGTCAGGAAGATAGTTTAGTTGTTGTCATTTGACATTGCATACTTTAGTCATGTAACAACAACTAAATGATCTCCATGACAACTGAGAAACTACTGATGAAGGCCATGAGATGTGGTCAAAAGCCTAGGAAACAACAAGTAAATTGGACCTTGTGTTGAATGTTTTTTACCTTTTGTAGGATTAGGATGAGGGAAGGGAGAGGAAATATAAGACAATGATGAATATTTGCTTTAATAGTAAATGAATAACTCACCAGTTGGAACCATCGTAAGCTCTGTGGGAGTATACGCAGTAGAGAACATTTCAGAAACTCAAAATTTAATGACCAACAAATCTTTGTAAATCTAATTCTAGATTACAGATATTAAGGATCTCACCACATTGGGGTGTTTGCCCTGGGCCACGCAGCCTCTCTGCAGTGGGTCCCTCTTTCCCTTGTGTTTCTTCTTCAGCCACATCAGGATAGACAGGATACATCCAAGTAGAGCCATGAACACCATGCTCAGGAACAACGCTTTGCCCACAGTACAGCCTGTCAGACCGCCATCTCCCAGTGGACTAAGAGGGACTGCGGTGTACACAGACAGACATGCAGAGTTTGATCTGCACTCTCATCAGCAATCAGTAGCGTAGGCGAGTGTATAAGTGTGTGTCCTTACTTGACTGTCCTTCAGATAACACGTCCACCACTACAGTAGCAAAGATGACATCACCTGACTCCTGGTCTATAGCCATTACCTGCAAGGTATTTTGACTTTTTATCATATCATCGCCATTTTATTTATGTCTTTATTTATAATGATACTCTGAGGAAAGACAAAGGGGTTGTGTAATACGGCGAACTGGCTTCACATAAGTAAGTAAAAATAACTTAATGGCAACTTTTGTTAACTGGTTTAGTTATTGTGTTTGTGTAATTATAGTACACAAACACAATACTTTATAGTTATGTTGTCATGCATGTCCTTTATCTCCGGGTTGTTGGAGCTGGTTGGCCAAATGATGGATTCACTATCTCAATTGGTTTTAAGCACCATCAGAAATCTATCTTCACACTTATGGTGTTTAAAAAGAAATAAGGATGTCAAGTGTAAGCTAGCATAATGTAAAGTTTGCTTCATTTGTGGGTACTGGCCTGAAATATGAAAAATCACTGGTGTGGTCTATTTTCAATCAAAACAAATTATAATATAATTATATTATATAAAACTAATCACTGAGACTCACCTCTAGAATGTGTTTATGTTTTGGTTTGAGTTGATTGGTCCTGACGATCAGAAGCCCCTCTTGTGTGATTTGGTAGATGTCTGTGTGATTGGATGTCGGACTGAAAGTGTAGTGGATCATAGGGTTGAAACCCTGTCAATTTGTGGAGGAAAAAGGAGGCGATGAGTAACAATGTAAATCAAATGCATTGAATCTTTTTCGAGTGTGGTGGAGTGCATACATTGTTAAAGTCTTGATCTTGCACATGTAACATGAGTGGTTTGCTGCCATAGGTATTGACAAGAGAGGCAGCACTCTTTCCTGCAGTTACAAAGCCTTGATATTCAGCCATGTCAAACCCCGGATAAAACTGGTTCACTGCCAGAACCCGTACCAACACTGTAGCAACAGAATACTTCCTTGGGTCGTCGTCCTGGTATGCCTGAGAGACAGAAAGACAGAGCAGTGAGAGCGATATCTTTTAAGTCTAATGCTAAAACTAAGTAGGTGAGTCTTACCATGACCTGTAGATTCAGTGCTGGATTTGAAAGTCTGTCTGTAACCCCCCGAGTCAGCTTCACCTCTCCCGTCTCTCTGTCCATCAGGAAACGCTGATCATCGTCTCCTAGCATGAACACAAACACAGTTACAGATGTTACACAATTAAGCACACCACATTTTAAATATTAACATGCATCAGTGTGTGTGGTACCCGAGAGAATGGCATAGCTGACTGGAGAGCTCAGTCCTCTGTCTCCGTCCACTGCATGAATGGGACCAGGAGAGAAGTCCAACACAATGTCCTGCAACATGACAAATATTTGTTGCTCTACAAATTATATCCCCATGTCATCTAAACAGTAACCTGGTGAGTTGATCTGGATCTTGCAATGATAGTTTAGATTGAGTCAAAGGTCCAAATAAACTCAAAGTTGTTCAGAATTAATATTATACACAAGGCCAAATATGCATGATAAAACCTTACATTCCCTCACCTATAGGGCAGAAAAGACGCAGTGTGCGAAAGTAAAAGTAAATCTGTTGGTGTATATTCAAAGAATACTAAGAATGGTTCTAGTGTAGAATCCAGTGTAGTAACATTGATAAGTTATCAGGTATAAGACTGAGGGGCCGCTTAGCATCTGACCTCTTCCCCCTCTGTGACATTGACTGTGTACACAGGGCTGGTGCAGACACGACTGGTCTCATCCTGGAAAAGCAGCACGCAGGGCAGGAACTGTGGGTACTGGTCATCTCCATCCAGGACAGTGATAGTGATGTTGGTGCTGATATTGAAGTGCTCAGCAGTGCTCATTTCCTGAGATAATGACAAGGCATGGCATCTTCAGAGGATATTACACTGATCAAGCATGTTTGATGGAGAAATGGATGGATACATGAACTGAAGTATGGTTCATCTTCTCTTATAGCAATTGCCAGGAGCATCAGGGAATCAAATCTAGACTTTTTGATTGAAATGCAGAAAATTAAGTGTACATAGCTTACCGAGGCTTGGATAGTGACGGTAAGCAGGGTTTTGGTCTCATAGTCTAGAGGCTTGGACAGGATCACTTCTCCACTGTTGGGGAGATCAACCTTGAAGTACTCTGCATCAGGCTGCAGAACAAATATATGAAGTTTTATAAACTAGATTTGGGAACCAAGACCACGCCTTGAACTCACCCAATTTCCGCACACCAAGTTCTTAAGCACACCTTTTCCGTTCACTTCCCCTTGACACAGCTTTCTCATCCCTCCCACCCAAACCCCTTTCTTTTCCTTCCTCTCTCCCCTGCTCCCTTCTCTCTCCTTGTCTGCTTACAGGAACCGGGGGTTTTCGCTCGTCCACTGACGAAGAGACGTCTCCCCCACTCTCTCGAGTCTCGACTCCGCCGGTTCCCACACACCTTCACGCCTGCAGACAGCGGTCTTCTCTTCATCCCCACATCCATCTGCACGGATCCGACTCCTCTCCCTCATCCTTCACCTGTCTTCCCCTCAACCCTTCATCCATCACACCTCAACCCCTACCCCTCAACTCCTGACCCTCTCCCCCATCCCTGCATCCCTGCATCCCTCACCCCACCCTCCAGGCACTCGATCTGTTCTGACCACACGATCCCATCTCAAGCTCCCTCATAAGCAATAAACCATTTTAAATCTACATCTTTGCAGGCGTGGTCTTTGTTAGTGAAAAACACATTAACAACTGTGCATATGTGTTTCTTTTCTCTTTTTTAAAAAGGGTAAATAAAAAAAAGTCTCTGTCGGGATCGTTTCTGTAATGCTGTCAGATACTTAATAACAATCTGAGCCTGTCAGTGGCAAAAACACAAACTTTAGTGGACATACTTTTGACAAGTGCAAGGATTACACGGAAGCCATAGCAGCCTGCTTTGTGTCTGCCTATTAGTCATTTAGACCCCAAAATATGTACAAAAATAAATAAATTAAAATAGGGCCCATGTTCTAAAATTCCTTATAAAAGTGTAAAGCGTAAAAGGGGAGAACTCACTGATGTCTGGTCAATGGAGTAAATTATCTTGTCGTTATCTGCGTCTGTGGCCTGGACAGTAAAGACCACAGTATTCACTGGCGTCAGCTGGGAAACACACAGATAGACAGACAGGCAGAGAAACTTTAATCTTGCATGTTTTGAGTAAGCATGCACAGGTTTGTGTACATGTGTTTGTGAAAGAGTCATACCTCACTGATAATAAGAGACTGGACAGTGTCTTCTGAAAACACAGGGGAATTATCGTTCTCATTGAGAATTTCGACCATGATCCTGTAAACACCCTACAACAGCAAAAAAAAAAACAAAAGAAACAAAGACACTTGCAGGTTTTAATGTGGGATGACACACTGAAGAGTTATGGATGATGGGACAAAGTGTACCTGAAGAGTGTCCTCCTCATAACATGACAGCTCAGCCATTAGGACAGGACCCTGGGCCTGAGAAACAGAGAGAAAACAACAGATAGAAGAACATACCAAGAAGACCTTCATTCAATTTGATAAAATATTTTAACACAAATGCAGCATGCTTGAGACTGATTCATTATCTAAATTATGATAACCATGATACGGTGACAATGGACACCCCTGGCGAACAAAAGGGGTTTGCCAGGGGTGTCCATTGTCATCGTATTTATTCCTGATATGTATTGAAATATTAGCAATTAAAATTAGAAAGAATACAGATATTATGGGTTTGGAGCCAAATGGTATAGAGACAAAACTTACAATGTATGCTGATGATGCAACCTTTTTTATACAACCAAAACAATCTACTTTGGAATCCTTGATCACAGATCTAAATATGTTTTCCAAAATATCAGGTTTGAAACCAAATTTTGAGAAGTGCCAAATATTCAGAATAGGGACGATAAATGGTACAGATTTTAATTTAAGTTGTTCTGCTCCAATTAGATGGACAAACGGTTCCGTAGACATTTTAGGTATTCACATACCAGATAATTTTAAAAATATTGTTAAATACAACTATGACAAAAAAATGCAAAAAGTAGATAGAATTTTACAGCCATGGAGGAGCAGTTCACTTACATTACAAGGAAAGGTCACATTGATTAATTCATTGGTAATCCCCCAATTTGTTTATTTAATAATGACTCTCCCAACTCCTGACACTTCTTTTGTGAAATGCTTTGAACAAAAAATTTTAAAATTTTTATGGAATAGTAAACCAGATAAAATTAAGAGACAATATTTATACAATTCATATGAAAATGGTGGATTAAATTTAAAAAATTTCCAAGCAACGGTTCTTTGAAAGCTTCTTGAGTTACTAAAATATATCATCACAGGCAATGGCTCACCAGTAAAAGATAATATACAACCTTTTCTTTCTTTGGTTCTGATTTATTTCCATTTTTTCAATTAAAATCATTACATATTAAAGAAATATTTCAGAACCAATTAAAAGAACTCTCACCCTTTTTTAAAGACGTACTTAAAGCATGGTTGAATTTCCAGTACCATCCTCCTGACACTCCAGATGATATGCAGAATCAGATACTATGGATGAACTCTGAAATTACTGTAGGAGACCAACCATCCATTTTTTATTAATAAAAGAAAGAAATAAAGAAAAAAATAAATAAATAAAAAAATAATAATTATGATAACCAAAAGAGTAACTTTGTGAACAGGCTTCTGCCAAAACTTTGATGCAGAAATACTATTCATTTCTAATGCTCAAATCCACATTAAACGCACAAAATGAAAATGCTTCCAAACTATTTTCAAAACATAAATGCCTTAACTTATTTTGGATTTGTTGTGAACTCTCACATTTGCCTACTCAACAAATGTTTGTTTTTTTCACCTACATTTGTTTTTGCTCTATATTTCGTGGATGTGCACCTAACTTGTCATATAACTGTAAAAAATATATATTGTAACATGCAGCTTCTCTTACATTTAAACACTTACACTTAAACCCTTCATGATGACAATGTAAGAAATGCGAATCCCAAATATTAAAAAAAGTTTTATCAAGAGGGAGGTGGCCACACACTGAATTGATGCTCTCAGACTGTGTTGAATAGGGTGAGTTCTACACATGGATCCTAGTCATATTCTTTGATGATGATTTTAAAGATAGAGGGACAATAGTTGATAGATTAAGAGGCAGAGAGAGAGAGAGACTGCTAATCTGGTTGACCCGTTAACCGCCATGATGTAAGATAGCTGGCTGGGAAGATGATGACGGTGAGAGAGATTGTGTTTGGTCCAAGGACAAGGTTGTGAGGTTCAATCCCTGACAGTTTGTTCTAAACTTAGAGACATAGTCTCCACTGCGGCCCGACACTAGACTCAACAAAATGGAATTACACACATAAATTCTGTAATCCTTGCATTGCATTCATGGCATCCTGATAATCAGAAAGCTCCAACACTCAGGTCAGTATTTAAAAGGGCGTATCCCAACTCATTTACCTCTCGGTCAAGGAGCTTGTCAGCTGATGTGTTCAGCCGGATGTTTCTTTCATCCAAGACAAACCAATCAGCATCCTTTCCATCCAGGCTCCAGTGAACTCCCTCCATTGTGGTGTCAGCCAAGAGTTCAGCAACCACTTCTCCGGGAAGGCTGTTCTCTCTGACTGTTGCAAATACATCCTGACCATCCAAACATCCACCCCACCCTGACATGCCTGTGTCAATGCAAACACAAAGACATATGCAAAAGAAATCCATTAATTCTGGCCAAGAGCTGAACTCTAATACGAACAGCGGTGAAGTGGCTGTACCTTTGGCTGTGTGCAAACATAGGAGGACCAGCAGTGAGAAGACTAGAGCCTTGGCCTGAATGAAACTCCATTTCAGTTCAATGAGGGCCATTCCTGGGCTCAGTCAGGCCTCAGGAACCAGTTCTTTCTGAGTTCACAGAGAGAAATAACAAACAAGATTAACTAAACATGCCCCCCCCTCTCCTCCTTCTACTGTATGAATTAGTGGGCTAAACCTAGCCTTACTATGTGCCTTGGTGGCAGCTTGTCTTAAGAATCATCATAAGGTTAAGACCTTCTAATAATGCACAAACAAGCACACACACGGCTCTGTCCAGTAATTCCCTCAAATCCCTTTTAAGTAGGTTTTTGCCTGGTTTTGATACCAGTGAGAGCAAACCAGCAACATAGTAGCCCTTCTTCTTTTCGTGTTTGTACAAACATAATCATTTGAGAGGTCAGAAATCATAACAACTAAGCAACAACTCTGTGATCCTAATATTTACTAGAGTTATGGAGTAACAATGAATCCTTCTAGCAGGAGCTCTGCTGTACAGATGTCTGCTTGACCATATTTCTTCACTGCAAAATTAAACTCCAGTTGTATATTTCAAATAAATTAAGGTGTGTGACAAAAAGCATATCATGCTCTCGTGAGTCCCAGGTACACTGCCACATTTGTTTGTGCGTATGTGTGTGTGTATGGGGGAGGGGAGGGGGCTTAGCAGGATCTGGGGTCACATTTAATAAAACAATAACTGTGCTGTAATTGCGAGGTAAATAAATGCAAGCTTTCCATCACACGCGCGACTGAGTTATGATGGATGTGAACACAGATCGTCTGTCTATACTGTTACTCAGCTGACTGACCTGTTGTTGTCAAATCCTCCGCAGCTTGTCTGTCAGCCTCCATATCCTCCTGACTTGTGATGGAAGCAGCATCTCTGATTTGCAAAACCCTGAAATGCCACTATGTGCCACTCAAAAAGACAGACGGAGGCTTTTAGGAATAATGACAACAATTGATAACACCGGCCACACACACACACTAACTGACCCCCCCACAAACATTAAAGAGCAGACAGCAGCTTATGGTGGACATCCTGGAATAAATCTCAGCTCAGAGGCTAAAGCCTGAAGGCGGGGCTTACCTGGTCAGGCACGGCGACTGAGCCAATCAGATTGGATACGGCAAGAACCAGACGGTGAGGTCAAGACCAGTGTGAATGTAACGGATTTTGTCTGGTACAATAACATTTGACCTCCATAGACAGTTTGTCATGCAATCAAATCTCAACAGTCAGTTCTTGTGTAAGATGTAGTATTAGAGAGCAAAAAAAGTCATGTTCTTCAGTAAGTTAGATCTTGGCAGCTTGTATTATACTTTAAACGGACATGTATATTTCTGCGCATTGTATAAATTAGAACTTGTACTTGTACATGTACTTTGGCTACACAGCTTTCGCCTGTTGGATTTGTTCAGTTGGTGACGTGCGACAACTAATGGGGCCTGACAAGGGATTAGCTATCAAACATCGTCTGTTCACCTTCGGAAGTTTAACCCACATCCTTTTACACACTTGTCCCAGCAGGCAAAGGCACGCACACACACACTTAAAGTAGTGTGTCTGCACATATCTTTAGGGCTCTTGTGATGAAAGCTGTTGTCTGGCTCCATGAGAAATGTTTTGGTTAGTGCAGGCTTGTGAGTGGTTTCCATTGTCAGAGGAAGGGGGGGGTGGGACTCAAGTTTGCCTCAGGAAAAAGCTGAACACTATGCAGTCTGTGTCCATGACAAAGAGAGAGATTGCAAAGGATGAGCATATCTCAGATCATATAAATGTTTACAGATGGTATTTAAGCAGCATTAACAGTAGTGAATTAAGAGCTAAGCTAAAGTTAGCAATAGCTGAATGGATTAACATAGTTAAAACAGACTTGTTGAGTTTGTATATACACTGTTATGATTGGATATGACCACTGGATGTCAGCAGAGATGCTGTTAAAAAAAGATGAAGTTGTGGGAGATGGTTGATAAATAACAGTTGACAACTTTATCATCTGAACATCTGTTTTCCCAGAATGTGTGTGTTTTGCTTTTTCTTGTAATGTTGTGACCTGAAACCATTCAAAACTGAGCTGGACCTTCAAAACTGTCAATTCTACTTAAGAAAGACATTTCACTAGACAAATAGATTGTAGCAGAAGCAGTTTGTAACTCAAACTTTGATGCTCACCTGCTGTGCACTTCTCAAACTCTCACACTTATATCACGTATCTGAAATGAAGCAGGCATTTTTCAGTGCATTTTGTTTCGGTTGTGTGTAATTACGTGTGAGGATATGTAAACATTTTATGTGCAAAGTGACTTCTCAATTTAATTATTACAAAATGAATGCATTAAATTATTCAACACTGCAATAACAAATGTTGCGTTTATGTTATGACTATGCAGTATGCTGATATGGCTCCATATGGCTGGTGCAGACTGAAATATCCAAAAACCATTTAATGGATTAAGATTAAATTTTGCACCAAAATTCATGGCACCAAGATAAATTATACTGACTTTGGTGATCCCCTGACTTTTCCTGTATATATACACATACTACAAAAAGAAACGTCCTCTCACTTACAACTGCTTTTATTTTCAGCAAACTTAACATAAGTATATTTGCATGAACGTAAGAAGATTCAACAACTATGACATAAACTGAAGAAAGTTTTACAGACATGTGAGTAACAGAAATGGAAAAATGTGTCCCTGAACAAAGGGGGGCTCAAAATCAAAAGTGACAATCAGTGTGGTCCTGTGCAGGTGTTGTCACATGTGGTCTGCCACTGCAAGGGGGCAGTCCTAATGCCTCCTTGCAGCATGCCTAAGGCACATTCACACAGATGAGCAGGGATTATGTGCATCTTTCTTGTGTTTTTCAAAGTCAGTAGAAAGGTCTCTACATTTTTATAACTGTGACCTTAATTGCCCACCGTCTGTACACTGTTAGGGTCTTAACGACCGTTCAACAGGTGCATGTTCACTGATAGTTTATGGTTCATTGAAAAAGCATGAAAAAGATGGCTATAGACTATAGTCTTGTAAAGTTGCTCAATGTAACCTACACACACAATACAGGGTGGGTGTAACACTAATGTACTGCACATTTTCAACACAAGAGAAAGGCCCACTGGGTATAAAGTGGGTGTGAGAGTAACATTTTGTTCCTGTTCCACTGGGAGGCATTTCTGAATTGTGAAGAATTTACAGTCAATTACCTCCTTCACAAAGCTTAAACTAAATCCCTTAGCAAAAAAATATGTTCCAGTTCCAACTGCTTTATCGCAGTCTTCAATCAGCCCTTGCGGCCTGGAAATGTCATGCCTTCCGGAGGGATTGAATGTATGCTAAAAAAAAACGAAAAAAAGAAGTAAAGATAACAAGTCCTGTGGGATAAACTTTTAATTGTGATTATTACAGATTAACTGGCATGAGTCATGGATGAGGGTTCCCTTGGTATGTGGACAGAGGCTGGAAAGATCTTAGTTACAATCAGGTGTTCAATCAGGTCAGATTGAAACAGTCTGGAGTAATGAGGGACTCTCCTGTCTGCTGCATCCATTATGAGATATCTGGGTGTCCTATCATCACATCAAAAATATTTCAGCAAGACAGACGATGAGCATGTTTTGCCTTTCTGTGTAGCAAGTCTCAGAACAAGTTGCTTGTGAGGGTGTACTCAAAGAAAGGCTCTGCAAAAATAAACACAGCGGAGATGAGAAGGACAACATGAGAAAGCCCAGGGTTGTGGAGACAGATGTATGGATGCACACTGGGACCGTTTCCAACCTCCCTCCCTCTCTCTCTCTGTGCAGCCATGGCTCCCATCCAGTCTCCAGACCAGGTTTTAGCTGATTACCAAAACGGGTCTTCAGGAATCAACACCACTGAGCAGTGGGTTTTTTTCCCTGACAAAATGAGGGAATACAGGGGAAAAAAAGACTTCACCCACAGCTATCCTTCTGGGACTGGAAACTAAACGAGACAGAGAGGAGAACCAGAGGTGACCTCACACGCTCACCTGAACTTTCTCTCTCTCTCTCTCTGGCAAAAAAAACAGGTATCTTTAGCAAGGATAGTGATCTCTCTCTTTCTCTCTCTCTTTCTCTCTCTCTCTCTGGCAAGTAACATCTTGAGCAAGGATAGTGAGATAGTGACAGTCATCAACCCTCTCACAATTATCCGCCTTTGTGATCACGGAGTGAAAGTTTGTTACAGATATGGCCCCAGGGGGGAATGTAAGTGTGTGACTGCAGAGAAAGCGACGCCCTGCCTGCATCAAGATGTTTCACGTTTCTCCTGCGCGCTCTTTGAAAAGGTCTGCTCGGAAGAGAAACAGGGAAGTCTTTAACGTGTAGTCCCAGGTCCATGTTTAAAAGTACGATGAATAAAATAATTTTGCGTAAGGATTTTTAATCCAGGGGTTTCCATTTTTGGGTCTGGAGAATGGAGAACAGCAAACTGAGGACGCTCATGCTGCTGGAGATACATTTGCTATGGGTCTTTGCCCTTTCTGTGCAGGGGCACTCAAGTCCAAATCGCGAGAATGGTGAGTTGACAAAACTGTGCTTAGATTACAAGTCACTGGATGTTGTTGTTGTTGTTATTGTTGTTGTTGTTGTGGTGGTGGTGTTTGTTGTTGTTTTGCTTATTTTACTTTTTTATTTTGATTTGATATCGAGATTGCTTTTGTGTCACAGTCATCAAACTGGGGAGCCAGTTGTAGAAAAAGTACTTTTACTTTGGTAAAAGTAGTACCCTAATTCTACAGTGTCAAAGTATAGTTACAGTACATTTACATTTACATTTACTCATTTGGCAGACGCTTTTATGCAAAGCGACTTACATTTGAGGAACAACATACAAGCATCAACAGAGCATCAAATACAGATCTACAACTGACAGTACATATTAGTAAAAGCAGCAATAAATACTAGTAAGATCTCACAGTACATATCACATCAATGAGGTAAATACCTAGGGAAGGAAGTAAGAGTTAACAAAAAGCGCAATCAATACAAGATCATTGTAGGGGATAGAAGAAGAAGAGCACTGGAAGTGCATGTTAGAGGTTAGGAGTTAGAGGTGTTATAAGAGGAAGTGTTCTCGGAAGAGATGAGTTTTCAAGAGCTTCTTGAAGTTAGAGAGGGACGCCCCCGCTCTGATGGCGTGTGGTAGCTCGTTCCACCATCGTGGTGTCACAGATGAGACTAGCCGGGACTGGGATTGCTTTGTGTGAAGGAATGGCAGAGCCAGGCGGCGTTCATTGGAGGAGCGTAGCGGCCGAGAAGGAACGTAAGTTTGTATTATGGAGTTTAGGTAGATGGGTGCAGACCCAGTAGTCACTCTGTATGCAAGCATTAGTGACTTAAATTTGATTCTGGAGGCCACGGGGAGCCAGTGGAGGTCACTGAGTAATGGAGTGACATGAGTCCTTTTGGGCTGATCAAAAACCAGACGCGCTGCTGCGTTCTGAACCATTTGTAAGGGTTTCACCGCACAAGCTGGAAGACCTGCTAGGAGGGCATTGCAGTAGTCGATGTGAGAGATATCCATGGCCTGTACCAGAAGCTGGGTGGCGTACTGAGTGAGATAGGGCCTGATTTTCCTTATGTTGTATAGAGCAAAGCGGCATGACCGAGAGACAGTAGCAACATGGTCTGAAAAGGACAGCTGGTCATCAATCATGACACCCAAGTTTCTCACCACCTTGGTTGGAGTGATGGTTGCGGAGTCAATTTGTAGTTTGATGTTATGGTGGATAGATTGCTTGGCTGGAATGACCAAGAGTTCAGTCTTAGAGAGGTTTAGTTGAAGGTGGCAAGCCTTCATCCATGCAGATATGTCCGATAGACAGTCTGTGATCCGCGCCGAGACAGTGGGATCGCCTGGCGGGAAGGATAGGTAGAGTTGCGTGTCGTCTTCATAACATTGGTATGAGAAGCCGTGCGAGCGAATGATCCCCCCCCAGTGAGGTGGTGTAAATTGTGAAGAGATGGGGCCCAAGCACTAAGCCTTGGGGCACCCCTGTGGAGAGGCAGTGTGAGGAGGATAATTGTCCTTGCTACAAAACATTGTAGGAACGCCCCGAGAGGTAGGATTCGAACCACAGGAGTGCTTTACTCGAAATGCCCATTGCTGAGAGAGCAGATAGCAGGATCCTGTGGTTGACTGTGTCAAAGGCAGCTGATAGGTCAAGCAGGATAAGAACCGAGGATTGGGCTGCAGCTTTAGCTGACCTTAGGGCTTCTGTTACAGACAGAAGAGCCTTTTCAGTAGAGTGGGCACTCTTAAAACCAGACTGATATGGATCTAGGAGGTCATTCCCTGAGAGGAATTCTGAGACCTGTTTGAATACTGCCTGAATAAATAGTAGTAAAACGTACTCAGCATTGATTGTATTCAAGTACTTAACTTGTGTACATGTACTGAGCTACTTTACACAGCTGGGAGACCCCATAAATCTATCCCATAAACCAAAAGAAAACTTTCTCGTAAAACTTTCGGTTTCCTTCTCCAGATTTAAAGTGTTACATCAGATGTTCTATCGTTGGTGTTGTGTTTGAGGTCAGTGGAGCAACCATGTGTGACCGGCTGATGAATGACTTCGTTCTGATTCCCTCTCACACTCATCATAACCCAGAAACTACAGCGCCATCCTCTATTAGACAGAACATGGCCTCATGCGATATGGATGAGTATTCATGTTTGTTAGGATGGTCTGTTTTTCCTCTTTCCTAGTGATTGACCTTCTGGCCGCTCTAAACATGTCCCACCACATAAGCAGCATGGCCAGACTGCAGAGTCCTGGCGGTGTGACATACAAACTACGTCCAAGAACACCATACCTGACTCTTCCTCGTGAATATTCCCACTTCCTTTACACCAATGTTCAGGGTAGCATGGGGGTCCATGTGGTGGGGCATCAGACATCAGGCTCCACTGCCACTCTTCTTTCTCTCTCCTCTGCGTCCTCACCCATTCTTCAAATCATCTCCTCCACCCTCAATAACACTCTGCGTTTGGACTACCAGGCTGGAGGAGGACCTCAAGGCCTTTCCAGCTTTCTCTTCCCCGGGAAAAACCCCTTCTCCAGAGTGAAGGGGGTACAGTTGGCTGTGAGCCTGGAGACTGATAGACTGACATTTTTTGTTGACTGTCAAGAAGCTGTGGTTCTACTGACAAAAAGGGAAGAGAGAATCAACCTGGAACTGCCTCAAGATGTTGTTGTCACTCTTGCCAGCACACCAGGAAAGAAAGACAGCAAATTTAGTGTAAGTTTCTTGCACATACTGTATACCTGTACATACTCACATACTTTAAAGGACAACAGAGACATCACATTTACTGATTTATTTTCTGTTTACAGTGTTTTGTGATGATTTCTTTAGGTTAGCAGTGATTCAACATTTAACAAAGATATCATGCAATATAAACCTTGTAATCATGAGTGACCGCCTCCTCCTGAAAAATAATGACACTTGTCCCACTAAAAAAATCTAAAAAGAAATCATCAAAAACACAGCAACATAACATAATTTGGAACTACAGTACTGTACATCCAAAATGTATGCAGGTATTCAACATAACTTTCATATTTCTGTCTCCCTTCAATGTGCATTCTGTATGTTCAGTCAAATTTAGCATGGGATCATTTCTCTATTTCTTTATGAATGCAGGGATATTTGAAGATGGCTGAGATTTCAGTGAAAGCATATCTAAGGCGACCATGGCTCTGTGACAATGTTACAGGTGAATAAAAATTACCTATATTAAAACTGAGAGAAAATCATTTGCTTTATTGGGAGGGTCAAAAGAAAAAAATATGTATCTGAGTATTCCACAGAACAAGGATGAATGTATGTGGAGACTACCAAAAAGACCCTACAAAAACGCCTTACCAAGTAAACATTTTCGGTCTCACTGTCTCCAGTGATTGATTTCCTTTTCTTCTGGATACTATATACAGTATGTGTATGCATCAATAAATCAGTAACAGCATGCTGTGGGGGCCAGAGGATGCAGTGTCATTCCCTTCTCATTTCCTTTTGCTCCATTCTTTCTCTTCATTACTGACCCGGATCATTTATTATATTTTGAGTTCTCTTGCACTGGGAGACATGAAAATAATTTTTCAGTGATTTCTTGTCAGTGAAGAGTTTCTTGTTATGAACATAATAAATAACGGATAAAACTTTATTAATAAATATTAATAAAACTGTCTGCAATGAGTATCTCACTGAAAAGTGAGATACTCCTCTTGTTCTCACAGTGAGTTAAAACTCAGTAGGGGGACCACCATAGTTGATGTGCATAAGATCATATCTTTTGACCCTCAGGCAGAAAGTCAGTTAGTTTGTTTATTATTCCTCAGTGTGGGCCTTCATTTTGACAGCATGTTACCAGGATGTTTGTTTAGGCTCCAAATTTGCTCTTTTAATCATTCAAGAATTATTAAGCACCCTCTTCTCGCACTAATTTCTGCTTTTTCTTTCCAGATGATCTGCATCCATCTCAGTACACAGACTCCCATGGCTCAGATTCTCAGACTGACCGCAGTCGAATGTTCCAGCAGGATGCACCCCCCAGGAAACATACAAGCCACAGGCCATTGGACCAAACCAACCATTATCTCCAGGACGTCCAGAGTGACCAGCTGCAGAGAGGTGTGGTGCTGGGGGCCCCAGGATCTCCTCAAGGGGTAAAGTCTGTTTCTCAGGCACAAAAAGATGACAAGCTGACGAACCTGGAGAAGAGGCTGGAGGAACTGGCACGTATGGTGGACATGGTCAAAACTCAGGAAAGTATTGCACTTAGAATAAGTCAATACTTAAGTCAAGTGATATAAAGTGATGTGACATGGCGTTATTTTTTTCTACAGAATGCAGACCTACAGTCACGTGTACAGTACCTGGAGGGATGTGAGTGTGTGAGGCAGCGATGTGTGTGGGAGGGGCGTGAAGTGGAGAATGGCCAGCGCTGGCAGACTGACCCCAACATTGTGTGTACGTGCACATCTGGAAAGGTTGCATGCCAACCAAACATCAAAGGTAATAACGACTCAGGTTTTGACAGTTATCTTTTTCTTCCTCATTCTTGCCCTCATTTGCTTTCTCTGTTTATCTTTGTCACACACCTACAACAACACACAATAAAGTACCTACCTATGATTTTGGTGCACGTTCAACAAACACTAACACACATTGAACTGGTGTTAAGTAAGTAGTTTGCAGATGGACATACCTCTCCCAGACCCTTGTCTGTCTAACCCCTGTCAAAACAGAGGCGTATTTTTCATCTCTGACCCCACTGGGTTTTACTGCTCCTGTCCTCCCAACACCAAGGGACCAGTGTGTCACAGACAGCTGGGACAGGTATTTTTTTGCCAATATTAGAGGAGTAGGGTAGATATATAAAGTGTTAGAAAACAACAAGTTTGGTGTCAGACCTTTCCGTCCATGTTGTGAAAATGTGTGTATCAGTTCCAGGGTTTTTTAGCCATGCTGTGTGTAATGTCCTGGGACAGTAATGTCAGTTGTTCGAGGTCACCCCTTCAATCCAAAACATCTCAACTATTGAATGGATTACCATGAAAATGTGTACAGAAACTAAACTAAACTAATGACATCAGCTTCAGCAGTACTTTGTGTGCATGCTAACATGCTAAACTGAGATGGAGAAAATGGTAAATTATACATAAACATAAGCATGTTAGCATTGCCATTGTAAGCATGTTACCATGCTGATGTTATTATTTGCTTTTAGATCAAAGCACTGCTAGAATGGTCATGGTCTTGGTCATGCAAATGTTGAACATGTGTCCTTCTGTGCTTTTTCCAGTTTTGTCTACAGTTTAAGTGTTTAATTTAATGTTAGTTTTTAAGATGTGCTTATTGTATGTTTGGTTACCCGGCAGGTCACCAGAACTTTTCAAATGCTTGAGGTGGGTCACAGTCACAAATGAAAATGAAGGTTTGAAATCCCTTCTGTTACTGCAGTTGTCTTATAGTTTCTTATAGTTTTAGCATTTTCTTTTAAGTCATTTTGTTTGTACTTCCCATTATACCTTGCTACAAGGCAAGGTGCTACCACAGTAGTAAGTTAGACATTTTGGGAAATCGTTCTATAAGAACATCGATACCAATCTCCTAGGCAGAGATGTTTATGGACAGAGTGAGGCTAGCTGTTTCCCCCTCATTCCAGTGTTTGTGCTAAGCAAACTTGAATGTCTCCAGGCATGTTTAATAGACAGATATGAGAGTGGTTTCAATATTCTCATCTAACTTTCAGCGGGGATGTGAGTGACTTCTCAAAATGTAACACTATTTCTTTAATGTAACTGATCTAGTTGTTAGATCACGCTTGTGATTGTCTGCTATTTGTTCATGGTTTAGCTGTAGATCATTGCTTGGCCTGCTGCATTGGATGAGTCCAATAGTAGTGCTTTGCTTTACTTTTGTCCTTTGTCAGTTCTGGCTAGGGGTTATGCAGTGGGGATTAAGGCTGGGTAAGAGGCCATGTGTCCCCCCTCCCCACTTCTAGGCCTGTTGGGTATCCAAAACTGAGAACAACTGTGAAGGTGTGCAGCCATTTCAACGCTGCTGGGCCTTTAATCCTACCTCTGGCCTCTGTGAGGACTTCCGCTACTGCACAGGAAACAGCAGCAACAACTTCCCTTCGTTTAATGCCTGTAGGGACCAGTGCATGTTGGGTGCGTGCTGCCTCCGCAAACCAAGGCAGGGTCGCCCCATTGGCCACCAGCGTTACACTCAACAGGAATACAACATCTCCTCTGTGAACAGGACTCTCTGGCCACACAACAAGGATAATTTGGAGGATGAAGTGTGGAATAGCAACACGGACTTTAACTGTACTGAGCTGGAAGATCTTAAAGGAAACCAAACAAGGATAGACTGCTGCAGGGATCCGGATTTCACTTTTACCTGTGATTACCTCACTGTAACACAGTGCCAAGCTTTGATGAAGGATCAAGCTGGAGATGCACAAGTAATGAGTTTCTCTCCTGGAGTGAAGTGTTCTGACATGAAATGTTGTGGATGCTGTGGATGCTTCCTTCAACGCAAGCTATGGGGATACGGGGAAAGGTTCAGGCAAAGCTGTGAAGAGTGCACATGCAAACGTTGTGGCAGAGTTGACTGTGCATGCAGACACCTGACCCGGCGTAAAGACATTAGAGACCTCACACTAAGAGAGATGAGGTTGAACCAACGGGCTATCATGAAACTCTACTCCAAGTCAGGTCAGATTGTAAATCTAAAATTATTTTGTTTCTTACCTTTTTGAAATTTAATCTATACCTTTTGTATCTTTATTATGGGTTTATTTCTGTCTCTGTGTGTGTTTGTATGTGGATTTAGCTGTGTGGAAGGGCTTTGCACTGCTGAGAGCTGAGTTCTCCCCTCTAGCTGGTGATCACGCACTGCAGAGGACTGTTAACCAGGCAGACTTCCAAGTGTTCTCCCAGTCTCTGCAGACATTTTCTGGCCTCTTCCGGCTTTGGGTGGAGGGTCATATGGCTTCACATTTGGCAGCTTATGATCCTTTATACCTGTCACACATGGCATTCATGGACAAGCTGTGGGCACAGTGGCAATAGAAACATCAGCATGGATCAAAAAGTCAAACTTCTAGAGAAAATGACAGTCAGGGTAACTTCCTTTACCCTGACAAATGGAGGCATGTGAAGATGAAGCCTTTTGATGTTACCCCCGATGATGTGTTTTCATCCCAACAGCAGATGTGTATTGTATATGCGCCCATAACCATTGGTGCACCTTGTAATATGACACAGTTACCAACACACACACACAACTGAAATATCAGAATCATAGTTTTGACAAACACAAACGTCACCACAATAGTTTTGGATTGGGGACGTTGATGGCAATGGTTTTGACCACTATGGATATGATCGTGATGGCTATGACCGGAGTGGTTGGGACAGATGGGGCTATGGTAAAGATGGCTTTAACCGGGACTTCATTGATAGGGATGGATATGACGAATCTGGTTTCAACCGCTATGGATTCAACCGTTCTAATGTCACCTGGTTTGGCATGCATAGGGATGGAATGTTTGGAAATGAGAAGAGCACGAAGAGACAGATGAAAAGGAGGAGAGTGATAAGACACACAGAGACAAGATCATGTCTGAGCTCTTCCGTGACAAAGGCTACAGTATCTATGGGTTTGATCTATTTGGTTTGGATCGCAGTGGGTTTGATGCATTTGGCTTTCGAACAGATGGTTACGACAAGGACAGGTGCAACTGGTTTTTCAATGGGCCACACTACCTGTGGTTCTACTTCCACACGCAGCAACAGTTGATGTCATCCAGTGACCAAGCTTTAAACCGCATCACCCGTACCTGCCCTCGAATCACCTCCCTGCCCCAGCACTGGGCCAGGCAGGACTGGATGACTTTTGATCCGGACAAATGCAGTGCTCTGAATGATCAACTAGAGCATGAATGGATGGAACAAATTAAGCCACAAAGTGATGATACTGTTACGACAGCTAGTCAAAATAAGAGTAACGTATGGCTTCCAATCACACCAGATCACAGGTATCAGTATTACAAGAAGAAAGTGGCAATGGCCTTGCAAAGCCAGCCCACAATTTGATGTTTAATAGTAGGCATTTACTTGGGAAAGGCATCATTTAAAGTAAGTTGCACAGTTGATTTATGGCAAGTGCCTTCCTTACCATAGACATAACCATGACCCCTCCCTAGACCTGATTGGACAAACACACCACTTGCTAGGCTGTCATTGGTCAATTTTCTATCTTAAACTATTAATATCAATCTCACAATAACTTTGAGCTGAAAACATTATTATTATAATTTTACAACAACTTTGTGGTTCCTGTTTCAACAATTTTATATTAATGATGGATCAAATGAAAAAGTTTAATGTGAAGGGTGTTGATAGTAGCAACAAATCGACAGAGAATTATCACACTGCTCTGCAGTTCCCCTCCATTCTATGGAGCATTTTAGTATCTTTTCGCTTATTGGTTTGGTTTTAGGGCCCAAAAACTTGCCTGTTTTGGTTCACTTTTACCACTCTCACTAACACTGTTTCCAGCAGCAGGAGGCAGCTCTATAACAAACTGCGTATGCTTCCAAACAGCGGACAGACAAAGTTAGCCACTGGCTGGTGAACTGCTAAAGAGAAAGATTTTTCCCTCAGGAATTGAGGCTGAAAACAGAGCAAGAGAGTGAATTTTGGACATTCTTCAGATGGGTAGAAACACGACTAATTGAATGCTAATGCAGCTTGTGACAGCTGGTGGTGTAAATAGGCAGCTGTTTGCTGAGACGTTCACCATGTCAAGTCTATAAGGGTTATAATTTTTCAATGTTATGTTCACAGCTTGTTGCTCTGTCTCCAAGTGTGCAAAAAAATCATTTAATACAGGTTTAAAACACCATCCTAGTAGGTTTACATGTTCTTGTCTGTGACTTTTGTATTACTAGCATACTGTAAGTTTTAGAGTACCTTGTTGTTGTATGGTAGTATAGTTGTGAGCTACTTCCCAGATGGTGCATTTGAGGTAACTGTAGAACTGCCTGTCACAGTGGAGTGAATCAAATGTGGGAATTGATGTTGGACTGTCTTCATTAAGGAACTCTGTCTCTCTTTTTCTCTCTCTTCCCAAGTTTACTCCCCACTCTCACAGTTATGTAAACTTTGTTCTGTCCTGCTTATAGTGCACATTTTCGCCATACATGTAATACACGTGACCAAACATCCTACTGCCCCCTCTCTCACCCCCCTTCACTACTCTCTGTGTCACTGCCTCCGCCTTTTCATCCATCCTCCCCTTAATTGTTTCTGCATGTAGGCCAGAAGACTCCAATGACACCCAGTTGATTCACCCTCGCAGACACACTCCTACACACACTTTGATCTCAGGCATGCTTGGCTTGCTAGAGGAAATGCCTGCTGGCTGTTGGCACAGTAGGCAGCCTCACAAGCTTCTAACTCACTCTGTGATTATTGCCCTCTCTTATACACACACACAACACATTGTCTCTGTCCTTTGGAGGCTTGTCATTAAAGTAATTATCTGCTGAAATGTCCAAGCTAAGACTAACACTTTTTGATGAGCTCCCTCAAAGCCTTTGATGATAAAAATTGAGCCACATTGCTCTCCAGTTTTCGGTATGTGCTTTACTGTAAACAACTTTCTTTTTTTATCTGAATAGACTGCCACATAATGGGGGAAGTTGTTAGGGCTGTGATCTGATCTGTCCTGTAGGATATCCTCCACAAAACTTCTACCCTGTTTTCTTCCTGTTTATCCCCCAGTAAATCTCTTTCCATGTTAATAGACTTGTCGGTGGTAGTCTTGAACAGCTGGACGGCTGGGGTTACTTGGTTATAGTTTTGGCACATAAAACATAGTGTGTGTGAGAGCAAGCACATCTTTATTACATCAGAACCATGCTGTTCTGTCATTACTGGAGACAGAGCAGAGCCAGATGTTCCCCAGTGACCTAGAGTAGAGAAAAGGTGAAGGAAATCTACATTGTTCCGCAGAGAGGGACCAGCTGTAATGGTCAGATTTATTTCCACATTCGTCTTTTCTTGCTTAAACTATCAGGATACTCTTTTCACATGTGGATTATCACGTGGGATATGCATCAGCCAGCTCAAAAATGTGTATGCACTTAAACTTCTGTCTTATCTTCAGAGTGTGAGCTGGATGGTGCAGTTCATAACGTGTCCTACGGCACTCTAGATGGCTGCCTGACATGTACGTGTAAGGTGAGTATTTGACATACAGCTACACTAACAAAGTCTTTTGCTTTGGTCTTCTCTGTTCATCATTTTCCCTCATCTCTGTGTCCTTTCATTGCCAACAGGAGGGTAACCAGGAATGCCATCCCCTAAACTGCCCTTCACTGGACTGCACACAGAAGGAGACTGTACCTGGAGACTGCTGCCAGCGATGCAGAGGTAAGGACACAGGAAAAGAGATCTGTACGCAACAATCTTTGTTAGAGAAAGATATATCAAACAAAACATTAAATGTGCCTTAGTAAATTACTTGAAAAACTTCATTTAGATCCAATGGACCAATCATCAATAACATCAATATTATGTCTGCACAGGATGCATATAGGGGCTCATCTCTGCAGTCTGACCTTAGAAGGTCTTCTCACACTTTTATGAATTACACAAAAACTGTTTTTTGTTCAAACGAATAGGTTAATCTTCATTTGACACCCCTCTAATTAAAAAGAACATAGCCAACTACACAAGACCCACACTTCTCTATATTACTACAATGTGTGGACAGCTTATAATATAATACTAACCACAAAAATACCTCCCAGATAACCAAGGGTGCAAATGTGCTTCCAGAGTTTAAGGGGTGATATTAGTCAATTTATCCAAGCTGATAGGCAAGATTGTATATGGGGTATACATGAAGGTGTATGCATGGTATGTGTTCTGGTGTTGAATTCACATTTAACTTCTTTACTTGCATCTAATGTCAAATGTGTTTGCAGGCTGTATCCACTCTGGTGTCCAGTATGATCACAGAGCCGAGTGGAGGCCAGCAGAGAATCCCTGTGACGTCTGTCACTGTTCGGTGGGTCTGATAACGACTGGCCATATAACTTTCCCTCTTTCTATCACCTTCATCTGCATTGATTTTGTTCTTTCCTCTCAACAGGAGGGCCGTGTCCACTGTGAGAGAGAGCAGTGTAACACCCCATGTGAAACCCCAGGTGCTCCTCCACCCAATACCTGCTGTCCGGTTTGTCAAGGTAGGTTTCTTTAATTCACTGTAGCTGTTTGAGTGAACTGCTGAGACACAGCGTGAGTTTGTGTGTGTCTTGTAGGCTGTGGTGTCAATGGTCACGACTTCCCTAACGGAGCTGTGATCCCTACTGGAGACCGTTGTCTAGAGTGTACATGTGTGGTATGTCATTTATCATCATTTTCAACACTAAATTTCATTTGTGTGTAAAAAAAAAAAAAAATATTTGGAAATCTTTTTACTTTAATGGTTATCTTTAGTATATCTTTCTCCTCCAGGATGGAAATGTGGCTTGTTTACCCCTTCCCTGTCATGCCTTGCATTGTCAAAACCCTGTGCATCGTGCTGGCGACTGTTGCCCACGGTAAACAACTTCCCTTACCTCATCCATGTCACTTTCAAGCCTGCATCAGTCCACCTTATTCTTGTCCTTGGAGGGTTTCAAGACAACTGAAAGTTTGAAACGTCTATGTTGTGTATATGTGACTTGTAGGTGTGAGGAGTGTGAATATGAGTCCGAGGTGTATGTCGATGGCCAGAGGTTCCCCTCCAGGGGAGACCCCTGCCTCCAATGTCACTGCTCTGTGAGTTATAGTCTGGCAAAGTTTTTTGGTTATGTGATATTCATGTGACTGGACTCATGATGGTTTCATGACCCAGGGGTTTCTATTTATTTATTTATAAGGACAGCACACATTAACATTACTGTAAATGTGCCAGTGTTAGCCTACTGGCTAATTTTTAACAGCAGTCCTTCAGCAAAATGTTTTGAAACCTTAAAAATGATGAAATATACAGAACAAGTACATTGGAACACTATAAAAACAACAACAACAACAACAACAACAACAACAACAAAACAAGAATTCTCAAAACACAACATAAGCCAAGTAAAATACATCATACAAATCTGTCAAAACCTCTCTCACTTTCAGAAGTTGATTAAATTTGACGTAAAAAATACGCACATAACTTAAACAAACAATGTTGATATGGCCCCCTTACATTTATTTGTGTAAAAAATTGTGACCAGTATACAATACTGAGCGAGTGCCATCTGGTGGACAAACTATGTAATGTAGACACTGAGTACCTCAAACCTAGTTTAGCATTTCAGTCCTGCAAGTTCTTGTTATGTATCGGCCAACATTCACACCAATATCAATATATCTGCAATGAGCTAATACCTGCCTGGCAGATTTATCGGACAAGTTCTAGTTTAGGTTCAGGTTCAGTTTATTAAATTGTCGGTAAAATTGTCCTTGCAATAGACAAGTCATCCTCACATTTAAAAACAAACGCAGACAATAGACACTAGATAGTAGACAGTATACATTAAATAAAACATACTATATATAGGTTTATCAGCGACACATTTTATCCCTTCTGTTAGGCAGGTGAAGTGTCTTGTGAGCGTATGGATTCATCATGTCCCACATTGCGCTGCAGCCACCCAGCTAAGCGCAAAGGAGAGTGTTGTCCCACATGCGATGGTCAGTATACCTTTAAATCTGGTCAAAAATACACAATTTCCTCATGTCTGTCAAGTTTGTTTTCGGTCCAATTCCACCTTTACTCTTCAATTTAAAGGAAATATAATCAGAGTTTGTATTTGTTCCCACAGAATGTGAGTATGACAGGAGGGTGTACGCTGATGGAAAAGTGTTCACCCCTGCTGGAACTGGACCCTGCCTGCAGTGCAGGTGTAAGGCAAGTCCGTACAGTTCAAGAAGAAAGTGGTGAAACTTTGAGGATTGTTGTCCAAAACATGTTCAGTTTAATGAGCAAATGTGCATTAGGCTTCATTCACAAGGGACTGTCTCATGTCTTATAAAATATCGCCTGATGTGCTGAATGCGCTTATAAACTGAAACACACTTGTGATAATGTTGTCATATCTGTTATAGAGTGGGAATGTCATTTGCCATGAAGAGAACTGTCCTCCTGTCCAGTGCTCCAATCCCATTATAGACCCACATCTCTGCTGTCCAATCTGCAAAGGTAATAATGCACTCACAAACACACACATGCACACAGAGGCCACTCATCAATGAATATATGACAACCCCTCTTTTCTCATTGTAGCGTGTGTGTTGGAGGGTGTAGAATATGAGGAAGGCTCCAAATGGCACCCTGAGGGTCCCTGCTCCAGCTGCACCTGTGTGAATGGACACCCTTTGTGTACACTCACACTCTGCTCTCCCATCGAGTGCCTGCATCCCACCAAGCTCACTGGTAAGACTGTGGGTGTCTGAGCTTTGTTTACATGCAGATCACTGTGTAACCTCTGTACATCTCATTCGTTTCATTAGGCTCCTGTTGTGCAGTGTGTGAAAGCTGCACCTATAACCATCGTATCTATAGCAACGGCCAGAGGTTTGCAACCCCTGACCAGCCTTGCCACATCTGTACCTGTCAGGTGAGTACGTGTCCATTCACACACACACACACACACACACACACACTACACAGTGCTATTCAGCTTTAAAAACAGCTGATCCAGCTTTCTGTTCTCCTCAGCATGGCAGTGTAGAGTGTGAGAGAAGACCTTGTCCTCCACTCAACTGTTCCAACTCATACACACCACCTGGAGAGTGCTGCCCTAAATGTCCAGGTACTCAAACAGATCTTGTCATTAGGGCTGCAGCTAACAATGATTTTAGTACTGAAAGCTTCTATAGATTTTTTTCTAATCATCAATTAAGAGGTATTTTTGCTTGTCGGCGTTGCCCCCCACCCCGGTAACGGGATCAGCTGTGTAAGTTGATATATGATAGATATTTATTAGTCCTTTAGGAAATTCATAGTGTGCCATACATCAAACATCAGACCAACAACATCAACAGACCAACAATCTGACTGCTTTACCAACACAAACATCACCTGAGTGCTATACAAGTTATACTAAGGTGTAGCTCCCCGACACCCTGTTATATCATGACTGTGAAGTCACAACTCAAACTCATGGCCCAACCAGGAGAACAACAAACGCACGTGTTCACATTTTCAGCTGAGGATTGCGGCTTACTTTGGCTAGCCTTCAACTCAACAATTAATCATGATTTCAGTTAAATTCTAAAGTTGCTGTTACTGTTACCTTGTCTGTGGTCCGCTGGCAGAACATCGGGTGCTTTCTGATAAGTGCTGTCCTGTTGCGGTAACGTTATGCGAAATAAGTTTTGTTTTACGGTGGACGGACTGTAACATTACAGAGTTGTTGTTTTCTTTTGTCTTGAAATATTCCCATACTTTGGACACTTTGTTCTTCGTCCCTTGCTATTTTCTCTCTCTTCCTCCACTTTGCAAACAGCGCCATCAAAATCACGTTGTGTTCACAAAGGTAGGCGCGATGTGCGACAGTAATAAATGTCCGTGCGAAACAGTATGCTATAAAGTTATATTAATTAAATTAATTAAACAATGCTCCCAGGGTAGAGAAGCCTAGATGCAAAGAATTTGCGTCGATGCATTTTAGTAATCGAATTAATCGATTTAATCGATGAATCATTTCAGTCCTACTTGTCATGATTGCCTTTATTGTCATTCAGTAACAAACTTTATGTTTGCATCTTTCACAGACTGCTCCATTGAAAACCACATATTTGTGAATGGAGAGACTTTTCCAAACCCTGAAAGTGTGTGTGAGGAGTGTAGGTGTGTTAGCGGCACGATTGACTGTCACCAAGCCCAGTGTCCTCACCCTCGCTGTAACGCGCCTTTACCCGGAACATGCTGTCAGACCAACTGCAATGGTGAGGGAATATAAATTTAAGAATACAAAATAAAGCGCAAAAATATAACACATTAAAATCTCACAATTGCACAATATCCCTCTATTAGGCTGCAGCTATGCTGGGAAAGAGTATCCCAATGGACAGGATTTTCCACATCCTACTGACACATGCAGGACCTGCAGCTGCATAGTAAGAATAATGAGCATGAGCATGAATAACCCTGCTGTTTTAATCACCTGTGGTCTTCATGAAGCAGGTTTTCATTTCAATCTGTGTTGTATTTGTTACAGAATGGGAATGTCCAGTGTCTAATGAAGAGGTGTCCACCACTGCCTTGCTCCAACCCAAATGTCCTGCCTAGAGACTGCTGCCCACAGTGTCCTGGTAAGGATGTACAAGAGGGAAAACGGGTGAGAAATGTCAACAGCAGTGGTACTCAAACTCTGAGTGCGGGCCTCCCCAGGGGGGCGCGGGGGGAGAGGCGTGAGGCAAAGACACTGCATGAGGTGAAAGAGACAGGTGCCTGCAGGTGCTCTAAAAGCATCTGGAGTTGTTGCAGTTTGACACAGTGATTTGGCTGGTTTGTCAACACAGTCCATGTGAATATTTAAAGCATCTGTTTCTAATGGTTTGCAAGGAAGGATTTAGAGTCTGACAGATTTGCTTCGACACAAAGGCTATACCTCCTAATTTAATTGACTGGGTAATCCTCCTGTGGCTGAAATCTGCTGTTGGGTTTGTTTTTTGGCTGATGATGGCACATGGCCAAACACAACACAGAATATGAAGTTGCATAGTGGAGGCGCACAGTTGACTTTTCTTCCCCTTGATATTCCTACAGCTCCTCCATCAGACTGTGTGTATGAACAACGACACTACAGACACACCGAGCGTTTCTACCACCCGACCGACAGCTGTAGATCATGCACCTGCACGAATGGGACAGTTCACTGTCAGCGCAAGCCCTGCACCTTTGCCGCATGTTCTCACCCCATCACCCAGGAGTGCTGCCGGACTTGCGAGGGTACAATTCCTGCCAAGTTACTGTAACTGAAGGACAAAGCTGTTTTTATATTTGGAACAAGCACATTATGTTATCCGTTGAAACAAAAGATCTTAGCAAGTTTGATGCAGTTGTCACATATAACACTGCACTTTTTTTCTATGTGTCTCATTTCCCTTGCAGGCTGCCTGTATGAGGGTCGAGAGCGAGCTAACGGGGATACGTGGGATGACGCATCAGACCCATGTGCGGTGTGTGATTGCCATGAGGGCTCTGTCCGGTGTGAGAGGAAGCATTGTCCACCATCCAGCTGTAAGCACCCAGTCCAGAGACAGTGCTGCATGTCCTGTGATGGTGAGTGATTAAAAAATCTAACAACATCCAGAAAAAAATCCCAGTTACTGAAGATGATTCACAGAGCTTTAGGTCATCAGTTTCCAGTTTCCCACTGTCATCTAAAAAATATCACAATCTCCAATTTTTTACTTGCAGGCTGCATGTTTCATGGTAAAGAATATTCTGACGGCACAGAGTTTGGTGATGACAAAGACCCCTGTGGCGTATGTTACTGTTACGGAGGGGAGGTCGTCTGCACTAAGATACCCTGTTATGGAGAATGCAGCCACCCGTACAAGCCAGCCGGACAATGCTGCGGAGAATGTGAACGTATGTAAAGTCAAAATCAACCTCTGACCACATTCCTAGTTTAGGATAATTCATTTTAAACTTCTTCATTATTCCCCTATTTACAAGATGACTAAATAAACTTGGCTTTGTTTTCTAGGCTGCTTCTATAACAGCGCAGTCCTCACAAACGGACAGTCGATCCCTGATCCAGGAAACCTCTGCTCTGAATGTACCTGCCAGGTAGCATCAATACACACACACATTCACATTCCTGCTGTTTTATCAATTTAGACATCATGTGAAGGTTTTTCTCTTACAGAGTGGTTCAGTACGGTGTGTGAAAAAGGCGTGTCCACCAGCCGTCTGCACTCACCCGGTCACTAACGCATGTGGCTGCCCTGTCTGTGATGGTAACCAGCTCACAGCATATCACAGTTCATCTTATGTAGAGTATGTAAATAATTGATGTTTCACTCTGTGTGCAGGTTGTCACTTCCAAGGTGTGACTTATGTTGAAGGACAGATCCTTCCAGGAGAGGGGGGAGGGTGCCATGACTGCACATGCTCAGTGAGAGAAAGAAGGTCTGCATTTAGTTTGGGGCCGTTGCTTCGCTGCACTCTTACAGTACATCTTATCTTTTTTTTTTCATAGAGAGGCGAGGTGGTGTGTGCACAGCGACGATGCCCTGCGGTGGCTTGCCCTCACCCAGCTATGGATGGCTGTGCATGTGGAGTGTGTGACGGATGCAACTTTAATGGACGAGACTGTTTGAATGGAGAACGATTCCCACACCCTGCAGACCCCTGTCAGCTCTGCTCCTGCCTGGTACTATCACACACTATATTGTTAGTTTGTATCCACTGTAGATTTTACTTTTGCATTTGATCCTGAAAAACCATCAGGATTAAAAATTAACTGGAAACCCAAGCAAACTGGTAGTAGTAGTACCTCACTGTTGCTAGAGCTGAGGGACAGAACACGTCAAAGTCCCTGTGAGATAATATATTAATCAGAAAATGTTTTGTAAAAAATGAAATGGCTAAGCAGTGATAAAAAGATGGCCAACATGTTTGAGGTGGTACTTTGGTGGAGTATTCCTTCAATCCCACTACCCTGAACCTGTGAAGACATTAAGATGACCTCAATGTGTTTGTGTGTGTGGGTGGATTTCTGTGTATAGAATGGTGGTGTGGTGTGTACACATGTGTCTTGTCCAAGTGTGGCCTGTATGCATCCAGTGACCCCTCCTGGGAAGTGCTGCCCTGTCTGCACGGGAGTTTGTCATCATCAGGGGAAAGAGTATCAGTCTGGGTCCTCCTTCACTTTGCCCTCTGATCCCTGCTCTTCGTGCTCCTGTCTGGTCAGTCTGACAATTCTCACTAAATGAAAAAGAAATTAATGAGCCAAATTCAAACTTTCCGATTCATTCCAGCCCTTCACTTTCCACTTAAGTCTCTTCATCCCCTCCTCTCATCAGAACGAGGTGGTGAACTGTCAGAAGAGACCTTGTCCAGTCCAGTGCTCCCATCCGGTCCCTTCAGTTACCTGCTGCCCCGTCTGTGACTCCTGTCTGTATGAGGGTGTCATCCAATCTCACAGTCACACCTTCACGCCCTCCTCCAACCCTTGCCAGCGCTGCACTTGTGTCAGAGGCACTGTCACCTGTGTGCCCCAGGTCTGCCCACCAACAACCTGTGTTGAACCAGTTACCAAGCCAGGACAGTGCTGCCCTGAGTGCACAGGTACTTAGCGAACTGTTTGTGTGAAGGGAATGTAAGTGTGTCTACCGATTTAAGCAATACGTTTAATTCAAATATTACTGATGCAAATTTGTGGCCTCAGTATTTATTCCTAACTAACTCAGTCTCTGCAATAAAAGCAAGAACTATAATTTTGCACATCACAATTTTTATTTGAGATGTTTTTTTTTGTCATTCTGAGGTGTCTAATGTCTGATATTCTTTTAGTAATCAGAATCTGATTCATAATCTGATTCTGACTCTATTATAATGATTCTGCAGCAGGTTTTTAAGAGGAATAATTCATGATATACAGGATGATAAAATGTAACTTCCTCATTACATTACGGGTGAAAAACAACCCAATGTCCTCACTTTTTTCCATATCTCTATCTTTGTCTGTGATCTCAGTGTGTGTGCTGGATGGACAGGAGTTCAATGACAGGCAGACATGGACCCTGAGTTCAGACCACTGCTCCACCTGCACTTGCCAGGTCTGACTCCTCCATCTCTGTCTTTTCCCTCCATATTTGCACCCCTCCTTGTGTGTAAGCGCTAATCTATTTGAGTCCTACAGGCAGGTGAGGTGCAGTGTGCATCTCCTGAGTGTCCCAAGCTGTCTTGCATGCATCAGGTGACTGATCCAGGAGCCTGCTGTCCTCGCTGTAGAGGTAAACAGATGACTGAAAATTAAAATCACTGGAGGAAATAATTTTATCAGTGATTTAAATTTTGCTCCTCAGGTTGTATGTATGGCGAAGAGGAGCATACTGACGGCAGCAGCTGGTTTGCAGACTCCACTCCCTGTATGAACTGTATGTGTGTGGCCGGGGTGACCACCTGCTCTGAAGTACGCTGTCTATCTCCCTGCAGCAACTTCATCAGTGTGCCCGGGGAGTGCTGCCCTGTGTGTGCTGGTGAGCAAATAAGGATGTAATGCACATTAACTGCATATTTCACATAAAGAATTGTTCCCCAGCCTTTTTGGTGCTTGATAATCTTATATCATTGTTTCTGAGTAGATTGTGTATTTGAGGGCAGAGTGTATGGTCCCGGTGACAGTTTCCATCCAGCCGATGACCCATGTCAGATCTGCAGTTGTGAGGTACAACACATACTGGAAAGCTTTTTTCAGATTAATTGATTCATCTTTTAGTCAAACATCAGAAAATAGGGGGAAATGGCCATCACAAGTTAATAGCCGAGTCCCAAATAGCGGCCTATCCTGTTTACTGGCCTGGTGTGGGAACACATTTTGACAAATAAACACCTGCCTCAATTTAACGCCTGGTCTAGTTTTTATAGAAGTTCTTTGGATGTATAAAACCTCTTAAACCCCGCGGGGTCGCCTGCTTTAGCTGCTTCTAAGATGCTTAGATCGTTAATACAAATATTAATGTTTACACGTATGGTCAATATGTCCATATCAACATGCTGCACATCGTTAGATCGGTTAGATTCTCCACAATTCAATAGTTCAGTTCATTTAAGGGAAACAACAAGCCCCAAAGTCTAATTCTTATAGATTTACCGGTGTAACCTGCCTGGTACAAGAGAGGAAAGGGAAAAAAAGTGATGACTACTGTTAACTTTGAAGCGCTCGTTAAGCCCGAATGTGTCCTTCCTTGATTATTTCCTTTAGTCTATAAGGGTTCATCCATCAAAATAATCTAAACAGCTTTTCATAAAAATTAATCCAAGTTGTGAATCCTGTCATGTGAAGTCCATTGCTCTCTGTCTGCTAACTTCTCTCATCCCGCACCTTGTTGTTGTCGTGATGTTACTTCAAAATAAAAGCGCATAAGCTGTCTGTCAGAGCCAGATCAAATGAATGACGTGTATTTGATATTATTTGATCATTTTTATACAAGTATTATTCTGTTTGAAATAAATAAACTGTTTCATAGTAGTTTCAATTTTGTGCAAAATGAATTAAAGGCCTGTGCCATATGGACGCCTGTCCCAGATATAGGCAGGGTCAATTCAGAGTCTGATTTTAGCAAATAAAAGCCCGGGCTATTATTCAAAGTTTTACGGTAATACATTGTCAAAATTGTCACTGATTAATCTTCTATCATTCAATTTATAGATGAATTATATAAGCTCTATATAACAATAGGAGGTAAAAGCAGTAGATGTGGAAGATGCAGAGTTAGTGGTGGTAGTATAAGTAATAGTAGTAATTGTAATCCAACCTGTGTGTATTCCAGGTAATGCCGGACGGACAGCAACACCTAAAGTGTTACCGAAAGCAGTGTCCAAGTCTGGTCGACTGTCCTAAGAGCAACATCTTGTTCTCTGGACCAGACTCCTGCTGTCCTGTCTGTGCACGTCAGTACTAAACTGCATTTTGTGATACACTGTGTATTATCTCTGCACTGTCACAGAGTTCAGTAACATTTGTGTGTATGTGTGTGTTTAGAGCCTCTCAGTAACTGCACCGCTGCACTAATTGGCAACGAGGTCTTGGCGACAGATGACCCCTGTTTTACCTGCCAGTGCAAGGTACCACCGCGATTACACGTTTCTTGTACTTTGTTGTGATCTATTACTTTTTCTGAACTCAATCTGCAGCTAAGGAAGACACAGACACTGACACAGTTTATTATAGCCTATAGTGGAAACAACAGAACACAGTAGAACTAAAGTAATCTGTCAGAAATCCTAAAGAATATTAATATTTTGCCATCTCATTGGCACTGATCAAACTACAGTCAACATACTAGGGATGCAATGATTTGACTTTTTCAGTCTCAATGTGATACTGATGCCTGGGCTTATGGTATCAGCCGATGCCGAGTACCAATTCGATACCAGTGTAAAATTAATTAGCTGTATTCCTTACTGTAGGGAAGTCAATGGAAATTATTCATCATGTGTAAGGCAACATTTTGTAAGATTAGGTGCAATTTGGTGCTTCTACCGTGTCAGAGTGTAATTCACCGCTGTTGTAAATAAGGACAACTGTACATGTGCATTTGTTATGATTACATTACATTAAAAAACTAGCTACTCGACAACTTTGCTAACACAACCAAACATCAGGCAAGTGCGACAACATAGGACATAGCAATATTACTTACTAGTCTAACTGTGTACACAGAAAGAAAACCAGCTCAGCGCCCATCTTACAACCTTTTATTTCACAAAGCTCTCACCAACATCTTGAACACTCTTTTTTTCACTTCTTAGCTTCCTCCATCAATGTCCTCTTCGGTCTCTTTTCCCGATCACCTAGCCCTGTCTCCATACCCCCACCGCTCTCACCCCGCAGCTGCATAATGTTGCTTAAATTTGGGTGGCAAGCTAGCCAACAAAGCTAGACAGAAAACGACACAAGAGCACCTACAGTGACATTACTGATGTCCAAGTGTATTATCTTGTAACCAACCAGAGATTTATAGCGAGCAGCTAAACCTCTGTGGCTGATTTAGTTCAAGTCTGCTAACACAGGCAAGCATCAAGCAAGCACAACAACACAAGACAAGCAAGCCAGCTAATAAGTTATTACTTACTAGTCCATCAGAAAGAAGGCCAGCTCTGCATCTGTCCTGTTACGCCAATGAGTAAAAGCCAGTTTGATATTTACTCTTGTCCGGTCTCTCGCTCCATCACTCTCTCTTTTCCTCTTCCTCACTTCTTCCAATGTCTTCTTCGGTCTTTTCGCAGCCTCTGCCATACAGTTTAAATGCATGATATCCATACTGAGAATACTGAGCTAGCTTTTTTCAAAGAAGTTACATTGCTCGCTTGCTGAAGAGCACAAAAATGCTATCCTAGTAAAATGTTCGGGTCTACCAGCACACTGCTGACACATTGCGTGGTACGCTCATAATTGAATTTAAGTCAATATCGGATCAGTGCATCCCTACAGCATACCATGTGATTCTGTGCAGTACAGTGATACAGTGTCTGTGATTTAGGACCTGACATGGACCTGCTTACACCACAACTGCCTCCCGCTCACTTGCCCTCAAAACGAACAGTTCACCCCTCCGGACTCATGCTGCCCTGTGTGTAAAGGTGAGATAACGCCATCTTTCTTCCTATTTGTCTGTTCTGTGCCTTTAAATTTTAAGTAAGTCTAATTAAAACGTCCATGATTGCGGTGATTCACCTGTGTTTCATACAGATTGTGTGATTGAGGGCCAGAACAGACGTGTGGCCAACGGCAGCAGCTGGACAGACAGCGATGACGACTGCGTCAGATGTACCTGCAAGGTGAGTCTTACAGAAATACACTGCCCATGCAATGTTTCAACTAATGATAACGACATTTACAAACCACTTTTCAAAAAATTACATTACAAGATGACATGGTAGATCAAGCTCATCGTTTGTCAGGGTATCACAAACAGAGTTGGACAGTACAAAGCTCTAAACAAGGTCGGCAAATAGGAAGGACTTGATTCTGGTGATGTGCATATGCTGAAGAAAACAAGATTACACAGAGTTTGTGCACTTAAGTGAACACGTCATAATCCATATTACACCTAATTAAAGGCCTTACCTAATATTAGACAATAGATTTCCTAAATTAGACCAAAGCAGTGGTGGAAGAAGTATTCAAATAATTTACTTAAGTCAAAGAAGCAATAACACACTATAAAAACACAACAAGATCAAAATTGTACTTACTTAAGTAAAGGTCCAGTGTGTAATATTTAGAAGGATCATAGACAGAAATGCATTATAATATACATAACTATGTTTTCAGTGGTGTATAAAGACCTTAAATATTGATCTGTTATGTTTTTATTACCTCAGCATGAGCCATTTCTATCTACATACACCGTGGGTCCCCTTACACGGAAGTCGCCATATTGCGCCGCCATGTTTCTACAGTTGCCCAAACAGTTAAACAGCTCTACAGAGTGCGTTTTGTCACTACATTGAATACGTACAAGAAGAAGAAGAAGTAGCATTAGGTGTAGTATTTGTCTGGTTTATTAGGAGTAAGAAGAGAAGTGAAATTTGGACAAATGGAGGACCAAACCTATTATTTAGGACATAAAGAAGTATACAGAACAGTATACAAATAATAAAAACTTTGCCTGGGGTAGTCTTTGTTATATAAAGACATTAAAAAAGGACCATATGTTGACAATTTTCACAGCCTTTTTGTTGTTGATTTAGAAATGAGATTGCTCTGATAATGCTAATCCAACACATCTTTGTAGTAGCGTCCATATTGCTTCCACATTCCGACTTGAGAGCACATGAACACATCAAAGTCAGAAGGATGACTATACAACTCGGGAAATGGGACCATCTGAGGAACATGTGAATGCACAGTGAGCAGTTGGTTGCTAATCGCAACCCTCGCCTTTAGATGTCACTAAAACTTATACACTGAACCTTTTAAAGGAGACATATTATGCTTTTCCACATTTTATGACTTATCTACAATGTTACAATGTTGGATGTTCATGTTAAACATGGCCAAAGCTTCAAATAATGAGATTAAAGTATTTAAAAGAAATCCCTGTGAACAAAAACATCAGATTTCCTCCTGTTCTGAACGCTGTGTTGTGAACTGCTGTTTCTACCAATGGCTCCGTTCTACGATATACGGAGCTGGACGGAGCCGGTGTTCCATATATGGTCATTTGCTCTGCACAGCAATGGCACAGCAACGCTCATTCTGTCTGTACCGTTTAGCAACAACAACAGCCTGGTAACATGCTTCTGGTCTTGGCCAATCAGAAGACAGTGGGCTTTGAGAGGAGAGGCCTAAAAGAGACAGGAGCATCTACAGCTTGTTTCAGACAGAGGCTGAAATGAAGGCCTACATGGAGAGCTAGAATGAGACAAGAGAAAATTCTTTTTTTTTTTACTTTGAATCACGCAAAGCTGCCATACAAGAGTCACAGAACTACAGTAAGTTAATGTATAGAAGTATTAGCAACAAAATGTAGTATCAAAAGTAAAAGTACTCATTATGCAGAATGGCCCCTGCCAGAGTTATATTAGATCATTGTTATTGATGTATTAATATACGGTACTGGGTATTATGATCTAAAATGTGCAAACATCTCTCTGAAGTCGAAGTATAAACTAGCATTAAATGGAAATACTCAAGTAATACCTCAAAATTGTGCTTGAGTACAGTACATGAGCAAATTAACTTTCCAACACTTCACCTGAGGTTGTTGAAAGGTCTCGCGTCTATTCAGACCATCTGTTTCTAAAGAAATCTGTTTGTTCTGTGTTTCATCTTTAGTTGGGCTATATTGAGTGCAGCATTGAAGAGTGTTTACCTGTGGTTTGTCCTAATGGCCAGAAACAAGTGAAGATTCCAGGGAAATGCTGCTATGAATGCCAAGGTATCCCAGCCAGCCAATATAGTGAGTATCCATGGTCGTGTTTTTTCAAAGTTTTTAACATGGTTCCTGTTTGTGTGTCTTTGCATGTGTTGTAGACTCAGGAGTGTCGTGTATGTACCAGGGAACAGCGTTTCGCTGTAACGAACAGTGGGAGGTAGATGAGTGCACCAGCTGTACGTGTGTGTCTGGAGACGTACATTGTCATAGTGAACGCTGCCCTCCCCTCACCTGTGCAACAGTCAGTATAATTAACACACACACTCTTTCTCAGTGTTTCATCATAATCTGAAATGTGCCCATGATGCCTCACTGTTCTAAAACTTCAGTCTGTAGAGAGACATGCAATGTGTATAGAGATTTTTCTCCACCTGCAAAAAAATAGAGGGCAGCGTGTCGCCTATCAGTTCATAACTGCTGCTAGCCATGCAGCTAACTTACCAGAACCAGAGGAAGACGAGTGGCAGCGGAACCAGGCTCAGCAGCCTCCCAGTGATCGGAGCCGGCCTGGGACTAAACACAACCTCTGTGACCGACAGAGGCCAGTTTGACAACAGAGAATATAGTACAGAGGTGATTTACAGCGGCTCTGACCAGGACTCTGACTCCGGGGACAGTGAAGACAGGGCAGGTTAAGACAGGAACAGGAGACGTGTCAAGCCGGAGGGAGGAGCGAGAGGGAGGTCAGGCATCAGAGAGTCAGTGATAGTGTGTAGAGCCAGAATATTTTCACATCTAACTTAAAGGGGCAATATTTTAAATGAAATGAATCACTTTTTTTGTTAATGGGTTGTAACCATACATAAAAATGAACCATTCGCTAGCTTTTTCTGTTGCTTGTGACAGCCTCTATGCTATAGGAAGAAAGGGTTTTCCGCAAAATCCATTGGCTTACGTAGGCTGTGACATTCACGTGTTTTCCCAAGCGTCTTGCATACTGATTCTCCTGAACACCACAGCTGATGAAATAGAGTTTCCTAACATCAAAAAGACCGGCTTCCAGCATAACAAAGACTCCGACCCAAACTCCATGTAAAGATACAAAAACAACAAAAAAGTTTTATTTGCTGAAGCCCCTCTGGCCAAACAAGAATCAGATTGACGTCAGGCAACAACACGGTCAACATTGGAAAAGCGCTTGAGTCACGGCAAGACCACCTCTTTGTTTTCAAAACAGACACAGAGTTGGCTTTCATCCTATTGGACAGGTAAACTAACATTACTGCAAATCATGTGAAATATATTGTGATTTGTGTTTTAGCTGGTTTAAATTAGCAGTGTTGGGAGGTTATTTTAGAAATGTTATAGATTACCCTATTTAAAATGTAATAGTAGTATAACTATTTCAATTACTTTGTCAAAGTAATGTAACTTATTACATTTAATTACTTTCTGATTACTTTTCTAAATTTCTAATGAATGTTTTTTAACTGTTAACCATTTTCAAATGACAACTTGAGGGGAAATTAAACTGGCAGACAGGTGGCGCTGCCAATTTAAACATGAGAACCAATCAAAAGCATCAGAATAGCATCAAACTTTGCTAAACGGCTGTGGCTGAAAATGGCAAAGGAAGACATTGTGCACATGAAAAACATGCAAAGCAACAAAATGAATATTAGTCAACATACACTCACCTAAAGGATTATTAGGAACACCTGTTCAATTTCTCATTAATGCAATTATCTAATCAACCAATCACATGGCAGTTGCTTCAGCGCATTTAGGGGTGTGGTCCTGGTCAAGACAATCTCCTGAACTCCAAACTGAATGTCAGAATGGGAAAGAAAGGTGATTTAAGCAATTTTGAGCGTGGCATGGTTGTTGGTGCCAGACGGGCCGGTCTGAGTATTTTGCAATCTGCTCAGTTACTGGGATTTTCACGCACAACCATTTCTAGGGTTTACAAAGAATGGTGTGAAAAGGGAAAAACATCCAGTATGCGGCAGTCCTGTGGGCGAAAATGCCTTGTTGATGCTAGAGGTCAGAGGAGAATGGGAAAGACTGATTCAAGCTGATAGAAGAGCAACTTTGACTGAAATAACCACTCGTTACAACCGAGGTATGTAGCAAAGCATTTGTGAAGCCACAACACGCACAACCTTGAGGCGGATGGGCTACAACAGCAGAAGACCCCACCGGGTACCACTCATCTCCACTACAAATAGGAAAAAGAGGCTACAATTTGCAAGAGCTCACCAAAATTGGACAGTTGAAGACTGGAAAAATGTTGCCTGGTCTGATGAGTCTCGATTTCTGTTGAGACATTCAGATGGTAGAGTCAGAATATGGCGTAAACAGAATGAGAACATGGATCCATCATGCCTTGTTACCACTGTGCAGGCTGGTGGTGGTGGTGTAATGGTGTGGGGGATGTTTTCTTGGCACACTTTAGGCCCCTTAGTGCCAATTGGGCATCGTTTAAATGCCACGGCCTACCTGAGCATTGTTTCTGACCATGTCCATCCCTTTATGGCCACCATGTACCCATCCTCTGATGGCTACTTCCAGCAGGATAATGCACCATGTCACAAAGCTCG
>NC_060171.1:18545251-18579766 GCF_021292245.1 Micropterus dolomieu | reverse complement strand
TCCACTACAAATAGGAAAAAGAGGCTACAATTTGCAAGAGCTCACCAAAATTGGACAGTTGAAGACTGGAAAAATGTTGCCTGGTCTGATGAGTCTCGATTTCTGTTGAGACATTCAGATGGTAGAGTCAGAATATGGCGTAAACAGAATGAGAACATGGATCCATCATGCCTTGTTACCACTGTGCAGGCTGGTGGTGGTGGTGTAATGGTGTGGGGGATGTTTTCTTGGCACACTTTAGGCCCCTTAGTGCCAATTGGGCATCGTTTAAATGCCACGGCCTACCTGAGCATTGTTTCTGACCATGTCCATCCCTTTATGGCCACCATGTACCCATCCTCTGATGGCTACTTCCAGCAGGATAATGCACCATGTCACAAAGCTCGAATCATTTCAAATTGGTTTCTTGAACATGACAATGAGTTCACTGTACTAAAATGGCCACCACAGTCACCAGATCTCAACCCAATAGAGCATCTTTGGGATGTGGTGGAACGGGAGCTTCGTGCCCTGGATGTGCATCTCCATCAACTGCAAGATGCTATCCTATCAATATGGGCCAACATTTCTAAAGAATGCTTTCAGCACCTTGTTGAATCAATGCCACGTAGAATTAAGGCAGTTCTGAAGGCGAAAGGGGGACAAACACAGTATTAGTATGGTGTTCCTAATAATCCTTTAGGTGAGTGTATAGCCTAGCTTTTTACAGAAAATATTCAGATGTAACCCCCAATGTAATCACGAACATTTTCACAATATACCTTTTAAATATCTGACATTTGTTTGGCTTGCTCTGAATGTCCCGGGTTCTTCATATTTACACAACCAGTGTAGCTGAGTCTGTGTGTGTTTATGTGTGTGTGCGTGTTTCTGTGTTTGTGTTTCCTTCCAGGATGAGATGCCAGCCATTGTTCCAGGTTTGTGCTGTCCTCATTGCCTTCCTCGTCCAGCCACCTGCATTGCCTTCGGCGACCCTCATTATCGCACCTTTGATGGTCGCATGCTGCACTTCCAGGGAGCATGCACATATATCCTGGCACAGGACTGTGAGGGTGGAGACTTCAGGTGAGTGCATCACCATGGTAAACATGTTTCATCTACTACTTCTCTAATTGTTGCTTTGTTCATTTGAAATACTGGAAATTTCCACCTCTTCCTACTCTGTAAAAATCATTCAAATTAAACAATGCTGCAAAGAAAAAACACTCTTTGGTTGAACTGCTCACAATTAATGTCTGCATTAAGGCAATAACCTGAGGCCCTGAAGGCCCTGAAACACTATTTTCTTAGTCAGTATCTCAATATCTTACATGAACAAAATTTTCTGCAAAAGCGTAGATAGATTTTTGTTATTTCACATGAGAAATTTCTAGTTTTTCTTAATGGTTTGTAGTAGGCGGGACTTAGTTGGGATACTTTAAATAACAAGTATTTATGGGTTTTAAGAGGTCACAAGACCAAAAAGGTTGGGAGCTACTATCTTGGACATGTGTATCAGTTTGTAAAAACATCATCTTTACAAGATGCTTTGCTTTTCTAACCTGATGTAGAAAAGACTTGAATTTATTCCATTAGAACAGGAAGCAACAACTTCTGAATTTAAGTCCTACCTGACAGCATGCCAGTTCATGTGACCATTCAATAAAAGAGCTGCTTTTTTAATACTCTTATTCTCTAAAATAATAATATATTAAGTGAACCACTACACTCTTTATGCCCTGCTCAGTAACTCCTCTTTGTTTGAACAGTATTCATGCTACTAACGATGATCGTGGCCGTACAGGAGTGTCCTGGACTAAAGAGGTGACTGTGTTTATAGGAGATATCACAGTGCAGCTACTCCAGGACTGGGTTGTGAAGGTTTGTGTGTACAAATACTGCAAATGATTTTGTACAGTCATGTTTGTGTTATGCATCCACTCAACCATTTTTGTACTCTTTAGGTGAATGATGAAGTTGTGACTTTGCCGTTCCTCAGAGAACCGCACATCTATGTCGAAAGACAGACCAACACCATCTTACTCAACACTAACATCGGGCTGAAGGTACAGTCTTTTGTCTCTTTTATCTCTTTCATTGTCTTTGTGACATATCTCTTTCATTGTCTTTGTGAATAACATATGAGTGGAAATATTAACAGTTTGGAAACTCCCAATTATGTCACACACTCATAAACCCACTGGTCCACCTTTAGGTACTGTGGAGTGGTCGTTCACATCTGGAAGTGAGTGTGCCAGGCACCTATAAGGGACACACCTGTGGTCTTTGTGGAAACTTCAACAACTACTACCAGGATGACCTCCGAATGCCCAGCGGACAAATCAGCCAATCAGAGTCTGACTTTGGCAACAGCTGGAGGGTAAATTAAATACATAGAGAGACAGAATGAAAGAAGTTAAATTTTCAAACAATAACAAGTCCTCTAACTGCACACAAATCAAACAACATTTGTCATTTTAGGTCTCAAATGGTAGCCACTGCCTCTCATCCTGTCGTCCCGGTGAAGATGTCAATCCCTGTAAAGATGCGGGCTACCAGGCCAAGAAGGGGGCTAACGCTCGCTGTAAGGTCCTGAAGTCAGCTGTCTTTAAGCCCTGCCATCGCGTGGTGCCTCCTGAACCATGGTATGGAGCCTGTGTGTATGACCTCTGTGCCTGCGGGGCCAATAGTGATGAGTGTCTGTGTGACACACTGGAGGCCTATGCCAGTCAGTGCAGAGAGGCTGGAGTCATCCTGCAATGGAGGGGCCCATCACTGTGTGGTGAGTGAAACACACATTTATTTTCATCGGATTCATACTATGAGCAGTAGGGTACTACATGTGGGAAATAATCAGCCAAAGTTGAAACAATTTTTGATACTGACATTATGTTTGAATTGCAAACATAATGTGAATTGCAAACATAATGTGTGGAAATGTTTAATATCCTAAGAAGGAAACTGCCCAGTTAGCTCAGAGAGCATAATTAGCTATTACTATATACAGCTATCTGGTCAGCCCTGGATTATCAGAAGGTGCTGGAAATTTTTCTACTTAAACTGTAGGATAAACACCCATTTTAAGGAAAGATAGCATACATCATTGCTCCATGTTTATGGCTGTTTGTTTGATATGAACATTTGTCAGGCTCTATGATCGATGCCTCTGTGATGAATTTGACGTGCGTTTAGAGCTGGGCGACAGTTGATAGAAGTGCATACGAAAATGCATCATGTTGTTTTGCTTATAATTTTTTATATACAATATTTATTATAATTTTTTTCTAGATCTCAGAACTGGCTCATGTTCTGTTTTGCATGAAAAAGTCTCAGAAGCCCACTTGCTCTATTTTAAAATGCTCAGTGATGCTTTACAGTGGTACTAGCAAGCCATGTGCAGCAACTTAGTCTCAAATGCAAATGAATAGACACTTGCACCTGCTAATCCCTACTATTCACCAGTAAAGAACAACAGCAGTCATATCCTTGAAGCCATATTAGTCACAGTGTTCTCAGCCTCTCGTTGTGTTTTCTCTGTTGCTGTCTTTCACAGCTGTGGGCTGTCCAGTGGAGAGGGGCTTTGTGTTTGACGAGTGCGGACCCCCATGTCCTGTAACTTGCTTTAACGTTGACGTACCACTGGGGGTGATAGAGAGCCACTGCTTCAAGCCCTGTGTCCCAGGCTGCCAGTGTCCTGCTGGTCTGGTTCTACACAACAACTATTGCATACAGCCAGAAAAGTGCCCAAAGATCATCCATGCCAACCCCTCATAATGCTCGAACTGCTCAATTTAAATTGGACACACATGCACTGACAACCCTAATAATCTTTACTCCACTCAAGGACTACACAAACCTTCCGTTACTGTATAATCAAAGTTTGAAATATCACAACAGATGAACCTCCTTGACCTGTGGATTTAACATATTGACTGAAGTGAAATACTGCATTTTAGTGTTTTTATAAAATTGTTATATTGTTATATGTAGCACCAAATATTTATACTACACAGGGGTTTGTCATTTTTATTTCAAATGTTCATTGGTATTGTTTTGTTTAGTTTTATACATTTATAAAATACTGTCCACAGCATTTAGATTATTACGGTTTTATTTACTATAAAAATAGCAGGTTTACTGTACAGGTTTGTTTCAGCACTGCGTGTTGTCTGACTGTATATACAGTAAGCCCCATAATCTCAGGTACTCTTTTTTTTATTCTCCATGGTATAAATAAACAAAGGCTTCACTAATATTTGTGGTATTTCATTTTTTTTGTTCAGTGATTAAATTCATTATTATCAAGAGTATGAGTATGATCTTGGTAGCACTTTATTTTACTGATCTGTCATTTCTTATTAATTTCATATTAAGATTCCTGGAAAGAAATATGTAATTTGGTACTAATTATAGGTAAAATGATGTAGACAAAGTGTTCAGTTAGTATGTTTTTAATTAATATATTACAATTAACTAGTTGTGTAACCTAGACAACATTTTAGTGAGTGCAAAACAGGTAAGCTGAAATAAAATAACTTTAAAAATTCAACACATATGGAGAATAAAGTTTCTAATAAATGAATAAGGGATGAATATTTACTTGGGATTTAATGTAGCACTTCTTTCAGGGAAATTCCTCTCAGTTAACAACTGCTTGTAGACTCAATTAAGTACTGTAAATCCTAACTAAGAGAACAGTCTCACATAGGTTTCTATTTTCTTTATTATTAGTACCAAGTACATAGTTCTTTCCAGGAAACATCATGGGAAATTTGTAAGAAATCCAGTGGGTGCTTTATAGGATTCATGATTACATACTGTATGAGGCAGGAAACTTAATGTATAAAGCTGGGATCAACCAACTTTTACTAGTAGCTCAAAGAGCCCTTAACACATAGGTGTAATGTGTCACATGGTCATGGCATCACATTTCACTCCTCTCTGTCTTCATACACTTCATCACTTTTGTTGCCTGGTAACCTGATCCAGCTGGTGTGCATAGGTAACCTGCTGTAACCATAGTAATTGCCTGTATAATTCATCAGCCCTCAGTGGTGAAAACATGGAGCAGGTAAGATGTTTTGATGTTGGGAGAGAACTGTTTCTATTTTCCACATGTAAATTGCAACTATTGTCCTCGTATATTCCTTCAGGATTGTGTCGCTGGTCTGTACCGATCTCTGGGTATGTCTGTCGGAGCAGAGTTTTCCTCTGCAGATGTGAGTCGCCTCTACCGCAAAGTGTTTTGTGTTCCCTCTGACACTGATGAAGCACATGTGGCCATGAAGAAGGTAAAAACTGTGGTGTAATTTTAAACAACAAATATTATTATCAATGCAGCTGTAGCTCAAATCTTCATTCATCATTATGGGATACTCTTATGTACCTGTGTCTGTTTCAGATCGCAGGAGGTGACAATAGCTGGTCCTGTGTAGGTGAAAATGTGTTGGATGTTCTCATAGAAATGGAAAGGGAGAGGGAAAAGAAGGAACAGGTAGTCAATGAAATTCTTTTCTTTTCTCTGACTTTCATATGAGAGTGTCTGAGAAACTCAAACCATCACCACTGAGAGTCAATATTGTTATCTCCAGCTCTACTGGGACCTCCAGCTGCTAAATGCTGGAAATCCCAACACTCTCTGTGTGATGGACAAGCCAGCTGTCATCGATCTTCATGTGCTGAATTGCCTGCACCAAAGCTCAGACCCAAATACTTTCAAAAAAGCTGACAACCAATCAGAGTCAGAATCTTTACAGTCATGCACATTTGACACTGTCAGTTTACAGGTATGTGCTTACAATGTAGCAAATTTTCTGCATGGAGACAGTTGCTCTGTCCATCATTACACTTTGTTTCCACACACAGAGGGAGAGACAAGTGAGGGGTAAAGAGCAGGATGGGAGTGTGAAGGGAGTGAAGAGGCTGAAGGTAGCCAGGCACTGCTGGGCAAGGTGAGCATCCATCCAAGTGTGAAGAAGTTGAAAAGTTAATCAAATACAATTCAGAAATCAGAATCAGAATCAGAAATCCTCGAGGGAAAATTCTTGACTGAACAGGCTGCATGCACGGTTGGCGCATGCGTACTAAATTCCACAGGTACCACAATTTCATGGTAAAGGCACTTCACTTGATTTTACTGTATAAATAGTTATTAAACTTAGAGCCATTGTAATGCTGTAGGTGGGCAGAGGCAATGAGTCAACACCTGAAAGGCAACAAATTAATCCTTTCTGCATTTTACTGCTAATACTTTTTCTCACCTGAAGTACATTTTCAAACGCAGGACAATTTATTTAAAGCAACCCTATGTAATGTAACTTTTGCTGAACAGTTGCTACTGTGGCCACATGTGACAATTATGGAATATGGTTAAATGCTACAAATTTTTGCAATTCTAAAGTCAGTGAACTGACTCTGTAATGACTTTCATGCATATATCCACCTAAATTCTGCTTACATCAGCCAACATAAGACCAAGTACGGCTGTAGCGCCAAACCCCCTGAACGAATTGATTTGAGCAGTCTTTTAATGAGTAAGTCACATAGTATCACTTTAGCTAAGTATTACACGTTACACAGTATTGCTCCTTTTACTTTCCAAAAAGAATGTACCACAAGAAACAACTAACATTGTTATGTATTGTTACAAGCCAACACGTACACATTTAAGTGCTTGTTTGTTATAATTATGTAGTTGATATGCGTCTGTTTATCTTCTTAGATTGGCATCAGAGGGTGCAAAAAGTATATTGCCCTCTCCCTGGCAGGGTCAAAGCCAAGAGTTTAGAGGTCAGGCCTGGGGCTGTGTCTCCCTGTCAGATGTCCTCCTCTTGGTGGATGTGAAGTATGATGTGGTGACCCACTTGCTTTATACAGAAATGCTCCAGGAGCACTACAGTAAGGAAAAGTTTCTCTGAACTGTCGTCACTACATAACACAGAGAGCAACCTTATAACTCTAGGTATAACTTACTCAGCATTATAGAGCATGGTCCAGATGCTTCACATTACTGTTTTTGTGTGTGTGTGTGTGTGTGTGTGTGTGTGTGTGTGTGTGGTGATATCACAGCTCTGAGTGTCTGGGAGACTCTGCTGCCATGGCAAAAACACAAGGAAGAGGAGGGGCTGGAGGATCTTGCAGAGGAGGCTTTGGAGTCAGGTGACATGCTCCGTTTGGCTGAGCTGCCAGGAGCATTCAGGATATACAGGTAACACACATGCAAGGTCATTTTTCTAAATTTAAGATGAAATAAAAACTTAATATACTGAAATGTCGTTAAACTGAGAAGAAAACAACAACCAAACTACAATACAACAATATTTCTTGGTTCCAAAACAGGTGTAAAAATAAAGTGTGTACTTTTGAGAGAGCAGCATATCTTGTATGATTCTAATAGGAAACTCACCTTCAGTCATGAATAAAAAACACAGATAGTGTACTTAATCAAAATTCAAGTAAAAATTACAAACCACTTACCATTTCACATTAATGGGGTGTCAAACGAAAGCACCATAATAAAAACGACTCCTTTGCAGGACCTGCCTGGGAGAGTCTTTTAGAAGCCGTCCTGAGTCTGGGGAGCAGGGTTGGTCTGCTGTTTCACTCCTGTGTGATTTACACACATTTCGTCAACAAGAAAGGGACTCACTAACAGTCCTGGGTGAGAGGTAAATACTTCTGAAACACATCATGTTCAGATCACACACATTTGAACCACAACATGAAGAAATAAAATATAGTTAGATGCCACATATATCCACATATTCACAATTATACAAGGAATTGTTTTCAAATACATACTTATTACAGAAGTAATGACATGGGCTTATATATGGCTCTAACCAGGTCTGGGATGAGGTGACTCATTTATCTTTTGCCTTGTAGGCTGGACAGGGAGAGCCTCAGACTTTTGTGTCTTTACATCAGGTTGGCAACTCTCAGAGCTCAGAGAGAAAAAATGTCCTACAGCGCTTTTCTGGCAGCTCGGCAGTCCTGGGAGACATGGTGAGCCAACAAACACAGAGGAAATAACAGTGGAATTAAAATGTGGACACACTTTCATCAAGTCTTACTTTCTGAGCTTAGAACACTTAGTTTCAGCTGTTTACTGTCTGTCTCTCCTGTATCTGTTCAGGCCACATGTTAAGAGCCCATGCCGAGCAGAGCAGGCAGCCCAGTGGCTACGTGGTGAAGTGGAGGAGCAAAAGAAAGACTTTGTCTCGGAATCACCACAGCAGGTACTGTAAATCTGCTTATGGCCCACTGATTCTGAGACATAAGCTGTGTATCATGTAATAACATTACTCATGAATTATATTATTTTGTGGAGTAAGATGGTTCTCAAGTAATAGCTGAAAGAAAAACACTACAGTAGTTTCAGCAGCAGCAGAACAAAAATGTTGGCTCCGTCACAGCAGGCAGTGCTGCAGTTGCTAGTGCTGACACAGGAGCAGGAGAGGGAGCATCTGGTCAAGTTGGTACACAGGATTTCCCTAGAGGATTTGCAAGAGCCAGGTTGCGCAGTGCCTCCAAGAGAGGGTAAATCAGTATATTCTTCTTTTTCTTTTACAGAATTGGTTTTCTTTTGTTTTCCCCTCATTTCTATGTTCCATCTTTCTGGTTTCCTGTTTTCCTATGCAGATAGTCATATACACGATGTTTTAAGAAATGGCTGCATAAAAAGGCTGAGACAAATCCAGGCCGGCCTGCAGACACTCAATGAGACTCAGATCCCCTTACAGCAAACAAACCCTCAGGCACAACTCCAGCCCCAGCCCCAAATGCAGGCCCACATAAGCAGTCAACCGGGGATTTGGTCCCAACACCAGCTGGAGGATTGTTCCCTGCTCCTCTTGACCCATCTGATGGAGCTCCAGGAGGTCCAAGCTTCTGCATTACTGCCAGCATTGATGGACAAGGTGAGCCAAGACAACCACAGCATCCAATCAAAAGAGTCCACTGTTGTGCACGCTCTTTTAACAAAGCATGGACTGTTAAAGTAATGATGTGTGTCTGTTAGAGCGTACAGGGTGTCCAAGCTCTGCGAGATGAATATGAATCTGCACTTCAAGCAAAGCGCTACACCAACCCACTCCAACTCCTGGTCTCAGACGCCCCTCTCACTTCCTGTTCTATACTAACTCCTTATCCGAACGTAACCGAAATGAGCAGCAATGAGCTCATCACAGCTCAATCCTGCTGCAGTGGACCAGCTGAGGCTCAAAACAGCAGTGGAGCCCCAGCTGAAGCTCCGAGGTTTGTTTCAATCAGAAGAGCCAGCAGAGAACTGAATAGGGTGCAAGCTGCAGATGGGACTGACAAACAGGACGTCTGTACAGGTAGTGCAAACACAGCCAGATATAGATTACCATACACTTGCCCCTGCAATTGCAATATCTTGTATTCCCCCAGGTTGTGGAGTGGCTGTGGAGGAACTGCCCTACTTGGAGATCTTGTGTGTATCAGATGCAGCAAGTAATACTCATCGGAGTCTCGCTGCGGAGGGAGGAGCCCAGGAAGAATTAGAGGGCAGTGCAGCAAAGAGCCCCCAGAGCTATGAGAAACAGGGCTCACTGATCGCCCTTGCTTGGAGCAAACCGCCAGATGATGACACTGACTATGAGGCAGAAGCTGCAGTCGGGGGCACAGGACAGAGCCAGGATGTTGAGAGCAGTTCGAAGACCCAAGTCCAGAAAAGTGACATGAACAGCACAGCTGAACACACAGAGTGTGAGGAGACTTCTGGAGAGAAAGACAGGGAAGATCTGTTCCAGTCTGATTTGACAGGTCATCGTGACACGCAGTCTGCAGACCAGCAGTGCAACACAGTAGGACAGGTACTCTGTAATCCTAAAGCAGACCATAAAACATTGTATTACAATGTCATGCATCTGATTTTCTCTGTTTTATATTCATTTGTTGACCTTTGAGAAGAGAGCAATAGCTGATCAACAGGAGAAGGGAGAAGCCGTATCCAACTGTGACCTGCAAACATATGAGTCGGTAGCAGAAACATTGCAGGGTGTACAACCACATCTCTTGGTTGACGTTCCTGAAATTAAGCGGCACGCTGGTGACCTCTGCTCTAGACTTATGAATGAGACAGCAAATGTGGACAGAGAAGTGGCTGAGGTGGAATTATGTCCCACTGCAACCGAGACACAGCAGTGGGACTTTAGAAGGCCTGAACCCGCTCAGGCTGAGGACGAGAAATGTAATTCACGAGCCACAGTAAGTCTGCTGTTACGTATTTGTGCAACCTTGAGCGTAACATTTTCACATGTATCCACCAATGCTATTTCCTGTTGTAAAGGTTGACTGTAGCCCTGCAGAGAGGGAATCCACACTGATGGAGAGAGAGCAATCCACAGAACCAGTCTCGGCAGTGGAGAGAGAACGAACAATGCGCAACCTGGTGGACATGCAAAGAAAGGTTGAACAGAAGCAGCAGAGAGATAGAGAGAGACAACTGCTGAGGGTGAGAGAACGGTGCACAGGAGAGAGCAGAGATTTCTGGCACAGCTTCACCTGCTAGAGAAATTTGGATAAAGGGGCACTGAAAGCATGTTCAGGTTGCTGTCAGTGAGAGGCAAAGGTGACATGTTACTCTGACATGGTTTGCCTTTTCAGGTTCAGGAGCGTCTGTCCATCATCCAGAACAGGAAGGCAGAGGAAGACCTGCTTGGCCTGAAACACACAGACAGGCTAAGGCACCTCACACAAGATCTACCACAGGTAAGGTACTGTATATTGTATGCAGAAACAAACAGTTACAAAAAATATTGCATAATTGTATCTAGGTTTTGTATTATTGGCATTATTGTTGTGTTTTAGGAGGATAAGAACCGGCAGAAGACAGTTGTTAGAGAGAGACTGGAGCAGCTGAGAAGAGAGCGTTCCCATGTCATGCAGTCCAAACGAGACAGGTAAGTAAACACCAAATTAATGTTAACCGCCATTGAATTGCCTATGTTTGGAATGTGCTACAGTATATCAAATAAAGCTGCCGTTATTTATCCTTTAGGAACACTGCAGGATTTAAAGAACTCCTTGGACCAGTAGCTCTCCACAGCAGAGAAACAGATGATGGAGCAGATTGAGAAACTACGGCTGTTTAAATTCATGTCTTGTTAAAGAAACACATCAATAATCTCATATTGTTCATAGTGGCTCACTAAATACTACCACAACAAACCTATGGTTTTCTAATGATTTAAATTATTTTAAACCACATTGCTTCTCAAATAATATTCTGATGCTTTCAAGTGTAATGCTGTAGATCTCACATCAGTGACAGCCTTCCCATTTGTTTGTGGTCACATAAGCGCACATTATAGTGGTTGACCAATATGGGTTTCTCATTGGCGATATTTGGAGAGCAGGGTGGCCGATGGCCAAAAGAAAGGAAAGTCACGTATAATTTAATTTTTCCATGCAATACAATACATTGTTTTCTTGGCTAGTAGTGCGTTGTTTTACATGGATTTTTTATTAATGAATGAAATAGAAAAATACACTGGGTTATGCCTGTGGTTCTCAAACTGGGGGGCACTGGACAGTGGGTGTGGCTGATCAGGGGAAAATGAGTTGAATGAACATGATTTACATAGGGAAAGAGAACAAGAGTTTGCTGATGCTATCATGTTAACCGGAATCATTTCTTTTATTTCAATCTAAGTCACCTTGGCAGTTACCAGCCAATACCGATTATCTCAAAATGCCAGATATCAACCAATTAATTGATCAATCACTAGTACATTATAAAACTATTCTCAAAGATGCAGGTTGTGCATATGAAATAAAACAGATCTCAAATGTATATTGACTGTTTATTATACAGTTTAATCATCTCAACAAACATAAGCATCAACATCAATGTTATTTATCAATGACCCCCTTCAGTTGTGTACACATTATCCCCCTGTAGCATTAATTACATACACAATGAGTCGCAGAGGTGCATGTTAACAGTCTACAGAGGTTCCATCAACTCACCTTGAAGTGAACATAACATTTATATTGGCACTGTTGGCCATTACTTACGTGTAAGAAATAATGTGACAAGACGAAGGACACTGCTGTAGACTTTGAATGCACCTATGGACTGGGGCTGTATTTATTTACAGGTCTATGGGGATGGGAATATTGTAACATGAGAAAGGATCAAAGTTTGGTTAACAACTCTACGATGGGGGGATATGTATAATACAGAGGGTTGGTGCGGGCCCAGTGGTTTTCCTGCAAGAGAGGAGGATTTCTCTGACCTGACGAGTAGAGGGAAAATGTCACGGAAAGATTCTCAGCAAATAAACATTCAGTTTTTCCTCTTGAATTGATCCTCTATAGGGTTTACTCACACTGCAGTCCAACACAAAGCAGGAATACCTATCACCCTAATAAGTCAGAACATTCCACAGTAGCTCACACACACACTGAGCCACCGCATTACACACATACATACGAAGCACACAAGTGTGTCCTCAAAACAAAAGAAGAGTACACAACTTAGGTTCAAGTTCTGTGGTCTCGAACACACTAACATTCAAACCAACAAAGACAAAAAGTTTAAATTCCAAACTAAGAAATGTGCCTGGCTGACAGGTGCTTAAGTCAGGGCCTTAATATTCTAGCAATGTGACAGCTGAGGAACACAAACGGTCCCGTTTTCAAAATATGACTGTTCACCGCAGAGGATGAGGAGGGTTAAACGTTCGGTTCCCAGCAGGCTGTGAGGAGGACACACTTTCAGGGCTGTAATCAGGTCTGCTCTTATGGAAGCAGGCCACCGTGAAAGCAGTGGCACATTGAAATTTAAACAGGTTTGGTGTCAGATTTCTCTATAGGGTCCAGAACCTGGATCTATATGTGCAAGATCTTCAGCAAGAAAGCAGCATGCGCTTGTGTGTGACAGACTAAACTACACCTTATACAAGATAGTCAACAATATTTGCATTTTATACACTAGACTGGTGTTTCCCCACAGTGAAAGGTAAAAGCCTAGGATGAAAACAGGGAGATCCAAGTCAAGTTCAGTCAGTGAACCTCTGAGACTGAGACCACCTTCTTGCTGGAGGCTTTGATGAGCACTACTGTCCATAAACACAAAATGGCCATCACACATCCAGCTTATCTCTGACTTATGGGCACCATGGAACTGAGGAGGGTGAATATACATGTATATGTATTTGTGAATTTCTCTCATTCATGGGACTCAGGAGGAGAGAGATGTGCATGTATGTGCGTCAAGTCTTGAATGGTGTTAGCAGTGGGACTCAAGGGATGTTCATGTATTTATATGTATGTGTGTGTGCGCATGTCTGTATGTATGAATGAATGAGTCTTTCTATTGGTGTGCGCACTGCACCCCTGGGCCATGATGGCCACCTTCCTCATCAGAACTATCATTGTAGGCCTCTCTCCTGGCTCCACCTCCTGACCCTTGACTCTTGTCAAAATCTGTCAGGTCAACTTCCTCCGCATCTGCTGCAATAACAGGATTCTCAGCACGAGCAGGGAGCAAGCACTCAAGTTCCTGAAAGAAATTTTTTTTTGTTTTTAAATACATCATGACAATAATCATTCAAGCTTACTGGAGCTAAAAAATTGCCAATTAGAATGTTTATTGATTGCGACTCACGTTCAGTTTTTCGGGGCTAATCCAGTTGTTTTCAGGGAACTGGACGTCAAACTTGATGTAAAGGTCTCCCTTTTCAAATGGGTTTCTATACTGAGGCATTCCCTCTCCTTTCACCATTCGAATAGATCCTGCCACAGAATTGTCAGACAATTCAAAACAATGCTTTAAATATGGATATCTCTTTGCTTTTGGCATATTATAATGTGCTAAATTAACAATCATTGTATTTTGGGATTTGTTTAATATTTACACACTAAAAAGAAAATTCTATTACAATTTCTAAAGTTTTAACTGTCGTTAAAATGTACGTGAAAGATTTGGGGTATAAAAAAAAATAATTTTTTTGCACAAACCATAGTCAATAGTGTATTACAGATACCTATTTTTTTTCTGTTATTCCAATAATGTGTAAGTGACTTGGCCTGCACTAGTGTCAATGTGGATCTCCAAACATCATTTATTTTTACACTTTTAATCCGTTGTCCAAAAAAGGTTTGCACCACCACCCCTTAATAGCGGCAGTAAACAGTAAATCTAAGAACAATAATCTATTATGTACTAAAATGTCCACCACATAAAAAAACAAAAAACTAGAATGTCACGAAGGAAATACAATCAATTAATGTGGTACGAAGATATATTCACCTGGCTCGATGACCTTGCCAGGCGGATATTTGACAAGCAACTGACGTCCATCAAGGTGTGTGACAGTCAACTGGAAACCACACAGAGCCTCAACCAGGCCGATGCGTTGGACCATGTGAAGGTCACTTCCATCACGGCGGAATTCCTGATTTAGATTAAAATCCCAAATATGTTGCTTGTTGTTTTAACAGGTTCTATTATAGAAACTCTCCCTAAATAACAATTATTATCTTCTTAGCCATGATAATAAAATAAATATCAGAAGCCAATTGTTTGTTGTTGTTTTTGTTACCTCATGTTCCTTCTCTTGCAGTACCAGGACTATATCTCCTGGTTCAACGCCTGGTGCTTGGTCTGCTTCCCCAGAGAATGTTATCTTCTGTCCATGTCTCATGCCTTTGTCCACATGCACCTCCAGAAGCTTAGTCTCCTTACACACCTTATGACCCTCACACTTTCTGCAGCGGTCCTTCTCATTTATAACTTCACCTGCACAAGCACACATACAGACATTGGTCAGTATTGTACATTATCTGTGTCTATTAAAAGTACAGTCAGTGTGTGGGTGTTTATAGACATATTACCCTCTCCATTGCAGTCTGTGCAGACTGACTGCATCTGCTGGACCATCCCAGGGGCCAGCTGTCTAATCATGATTCTCATACCTCGTCCTCTGCATGCCACACACTTCTGCACTGCTCCTGCCTTACCCCCCTGACTAAAAGACAGACAGTAAAGCATCTGCATTGTTATCAGGAATTCCTATCTCACTAAATTACTGCAATTGCATCCCAATTTCCATCAGGGCCTTTAAATTATACATCAATCAGCTGTTGTTTAAAGAATAAAAGTGAAACATTCAAAACAAACTCACCCATTACAGGCACCACACAGCACATTCTTACTGAGCTGCAGTTTGGTAGTTTTGCCATTGTACAGATCTTCAAGGGAAACTCTATGTGACAAAAGAGTTTACACAAATTAAGTAAACAGTTCAACAAATTATATTTTAACCAGCACCGGAGGAACAAAAACTGCATTTAAGTAACATACTTACTTCAGAGGGTGAACCATATCATCTCCTCTCCTCTTGCCTCCATTGCGTCCTCTGCCCTGCCCCCCCATGAAACCAAACAGTCCTCCGCCAAAAATGTGCGAGAAGATGTCGTCCATGCCAGGCCCTCCGCCTCCTCCCTCCCGTAGACCCTGTTCTCCATAGCGATCATAAAGCTCCTTTTTTTCTGGGTTTGTCAGTACCTCATATGCAAAACTGATCTCTTTAAACTGGAAAATAAAAAGAAAAGAACAAATCAGACAGCTTGACACAGTTGTAAGATACAAAAGATTCAGTACATCACAGCAAAAACAGTGTTTTTGATGAGCCCCTCTTACAAAGTAAAAAGAAATAAAAAACACAGACTAGTATACTGTGTCATGTCTTTGCAGAATCATAGGAATTGAGTCATAGAACAGTACAAATAAAAAACAGATACTCTTTTCTCTAGGGAAAAGCTGTTTCATGTTCTGTACTCTGATCTGTGTCTTGTGTTAATCATCAAAGATTCGAGTTGTGTGATCATGACAAACTAAGTTGACATAATTTCTTGGTCCCAATTGTTGAGGAACAGAGCTGTTGCTTTTGCTGCTGCTAACTATAGTGTTGCTGTTGTTACCATGACATGCTTTGGTGCATCATACCTTGTCTCCGGCATCAGGGTTTTTGTCAGGATGGTACTCTTTGGCCAATTTGCGGTAGGCCTGCAATAAAGCAAATATCATCGTGACCAAAGCTGTGTAAGCAGGCCTGAGCTCAGGTGCCAACTGTATTAAATAGGTCTGCTAGCAATCACTAACTAGCTAAGTGTATTAAGTGGCCTTACTAGCCAAGGGCCTGTTGTCAAAAACATCAGGGCACCGGCAAGAGTATCGCTGCCTTTGACATCTCAGACACAAAAAAAACCCCCACTCTAGTCCGAAGAATCTGCATCTTTTACCTGCTGCAAGTTTACCTGCTTGAGGTGTCGACACGTTGACCGACTGTCATGATCTTCTGGCAATTCCATATAATCCCCTAACGTAGCACTAAAAGCGTTTCATTTTGATATAAGAAAGGTTTTAAAAGTGAATCACACAGTCGTTAGTCGCTACCACCTAGCATGTTGAATTTAACTAGGAAAAACGGTGGGATGACAGACGATTGTCTTTCAGTGTTTGAAGTCATACTTAGCAAGGGTCGGAGGTTTGTGGATCATAAACCACGAGTAACTGCCTGATGTTTGGATGGAGTTTGGGTGTTAATACACAGTGCCGTACATGTTGGCTAACTAACGTTACGCCAATAGTTTACAGTAACTTACACGACGTTTGACATTAGCTAACGTTAGTAACCACCACACATGGTAATCTAACGTTATAAACGTCAAGTTAAGCAAAATTTCACGCGTTTTAGCGCTACCAAATGTTACCCCCAACGCCGTGAACCCAGAAGGGAATTTCTTTTCATAGTATTTTTTTTATCTAGGTGAGCTGTGAAGCTAACGTTACTCGCTTCGTTACCGCTCGACTTGGCGGAGACTATTTGCTGGAATGTGGCTATAATCTAGCTAGTAGCCGGCGAGCTATGACACTCGTGGTCACCAGTATGTGTATCAATTCGTTTTCGGCAGGCTGAATCCATCTTTCTGATTTATGCAAACCGATAAATAAAATGACAAGCTTTGCCGATATTTCACCAACGAATAGCTTACATTTCTTCAAAAACGCTGTGCCATTACCTACTGAACAGTTATTTCACTAGTTTAGTTACTGGCTAGGCTAGCAGTTGCTGAGCATCTTTAGCTAACGATAGCCTTCAGTAAACTAGCTCACGTTGATTAGCTTGTCTCTAGGCCACATCTTACTGGTGACTTAGCTTCCTTTTTAAAAAAAATCCTGTTCTTAGTTTGATAAAATTTATTTTCGTTTCAAAGGGTACGTACCTTTTTTAGTTCATTTTCAGACGCAGATGGCGAAACTCCGAGGATGTCGTATAGCTTAGTATCCACAACGTTCGCCATGTTGCTAACCGGCTACACTGAAAGACCTACTGCGGAGGTTCAGCTGAGCGAGGAACCGATTCACCGGCTGGGACTATTCAGGGTTGCCAGATACTACGACAAAACACCCACTCGGAAACAGATGCCAAAAAACAACACAGCTACCGTATTATTCACAAACTAAACAGTTGCACGTCTTGTGTTTTTACATTGACTGTATCATTATTAACAAAATGTTACTTTAACGTAGAGACAATGTATCCAATTCGGCTGGATTTCTTATTATTGATTATGATGTCTGTTAAAATAATGGGGTGATAGTGCTTAGGGGGTTTAATATGCTGTAAATATGCATTTAGACTTACCAATTAATGTTATTAAACACTTGCTACAAACATTTTTTTATTGCATGTATATCTAGATAAGTGTGTGAGAGGCAGTTAGGGACTGTCTGAAGAAAGACCAGCATTTATCTGAGGTAGGTAAATTTGAAAAGGCCTCTCCATAGGGAGCACTGAAATAAGGTCCAAAAGGTGTGTTGGTATATTTTCAGCATCACTGGAGATTTTCCTTCATAAGTGTGGCATAATTCTGGTGCCAGTCTACTCTTAAGGTGCATCACAACCACAAAGCCCCTGCTTCCTGCTGTTTACTCAACTGCTTTAAGCTTTGCTATTTAAATTTTTACCAGTTTAAGAAAACACATTGTCTATAGCAGGGGTTTTCAAAGTGTGAGGCTCCAAACAGTTTCAGGGGAGGCTCAGCGAATGCAAGTGAAACAATATTACATTACTTATTTAATTTATCAAAAGGAGATCACATAAAGTAGCCTAGGTGTTTGAGTTCAGAGATTGGCCTAATGCACCCATCAGGGTCAGAAACTAATAAATGCCTTAGGACAGATCTTTTTTTTTAACTATTTGGTGTAGTCAGAAGTTATGTGAAACAGCAATATAAGGTTATTTTGGCTCAAATGCTGAGTGTCTATGGGATCAAATAATATAATCATGATTCCATAGGCATCCAGGAATTGAGCAAAACTTACCATGTAAACTAAAGATGTGGTGGGGGGGCGCCGTTTCCAAAGTTTTGTCTGAGGGGAGGCCCACAGTCTCAGACTCTGAAAACCCCTGGTCTATGGCAACCTAACCCTGAGGTAAATAGGAGTCACTACCTGTTATTTAAAAGTCCTTCAGCTGTCAGACAAGCCCAATGTATCCTGCTGGTTTTACTGCAGCTTTTAGATCTTTCAAATGGCACCTTTGCAAAAGGATTTACAATTTTCTGTAGAAAATGAAGGGCTAAGGAAATAGATAATCCTACAGCAGTAACTGGAAAGTAACTGAGTACCTTTACTCAAGTAGCCCTGTTCTTAAGTATATTTTTTGTATTTTACTTGAGTATTTTCATGTTATACGGCTTTATACTTTAAACTCCTTCACTGCATTTTAGAGGGGAAAATGGCACTTTTTACTCCACTACGTATATTTCACAACTGCAGTTTTTAGATTATAGGTACTTTTCAGATTATGATTTTACATACAAAACGATCAGTTTATAAACTCGTATGCATTATTTTAGATTAAAATAGCCCAAAGTTGGCTATATAAAGCAACAACAATTTTAAAGTAGGTACTGCTTACAGGTTAATGTATGAATAATAGCAATGCAATATAATAATATAACTCTTACAGGGGGCATTCTGTATAACTTTTACATTTGATAATTTAAGTGCAGTTTGTTGCCAATTCTATTTCCCTTTACTGAAATAACGTTTTCAATGCAGGTATTTTACTTGCAGTGGAGTTCTTCTACATTATGCAATTGCTTAGTTTACTTAAGTAGGCTACTGTATATTATTTGAAGACTTCTTTCACCACTGGCCTAAGAGACAGACTGTTTTTTGTCTGGCAGGGATTATTATCAGTACAGCTAAAATATGCTGTATTTTTCGGGAACTGTGTTTGCCAGGTCATACAGCTCCACAGTGCAGCTGCAGATGCACATATGGTAAGATAATGAATGTGCTGACCTGTAACCTGACACAGTGCCAAAGTCCTGTTCAGCATCAAGACAGGTCCCTTAGTACACCAGGAGATTGATAAATTATAGCATTTTTTTGAGTCTTTTTTTCTGGGGTTCATTTAAAGCTTGTTTCAGTAGTGCATTTGTTTTATCTGCCTGCTTTTTTTGGTGTTATAACATAAATATATTAATATTCAACAAATCAGAATAAAAAGAAAGACAGAATTGTGTTTATACACATTTGTATGCGCATCAAATGATTGTAGTTAATATGTTTTAATTAATTTAACAATTGTGTATACCACTCACGGCCATGTTAAGTATATGTGTATTTCTTTATTAACTTTACTTTTATTTATTTATTTATTTTATTAACAATCCTATTATTAGGCCCTATATAATAGATACTGTTCATTCCATTCATTATCACTTAAGTGGGTTATGTTTATTATTTGTATTATGTATCATTAGCACTATTCTACTTTTGCATATTTTACTATTTCACTTTTTGTTTGAGAATTATGAATATGAATAACACATTTTTACTGCAGTAACTATACTTCATGCTGTATCGTGCAACAACTTACTGACAGCAATGTCTCACACTGACAGCAAATAAACAGAGGGAGTCGGTCTTATGTTTACACAGTTGATGGACAGACGAACTTTTGATTACGTTTTAGGTATCCGCCATTTTGATTTCCAAATCTGACAGATTTTTTGTTGCCTGCTTGCTGAAGTACAATTTGGACAGTGTCAACACAGCCGCTCGGCAGACTAACCACCGTGTAACGACACTGTAAATGACATTGCAACCGGGAAAGGGTAGCATCTTCAAGCTAACGACGCAGTCGTGAAAAGCCAGCTATGGGCCTCCGGATGACCTGACAGCCAGAGTCGCCGAGTTGCCGTTCAGCTTGCAGGTGACGACTAAATCAAATGATGGATAAAAGGTAACCGTCACTTGTGTTTCGGGAAAAAAATATAAATCACCTGACGTAAAACTGTCAAGTGGTCGGAGGACGGTAACTTAGGTCTGAATGGAGGACATCGTCCCACCTAGCCACGCAGCCAACATCTGACTAATGTTAGCTTTAGATCTGAACACGGTTGGCTACCGGTACCGTATTGAAATAGTTTGGTAACGTTAGCAACATGATTGAGACATTGCTAGCGGGCTGATTTTTATTCTGCGTGCAAGTCATGTGAAAGGCACGGTCGGTAAGTTAAGCACTGGAAACGTAACGTTACTGACAGGTTGTTGTTAACAGCAGATAAGCTAAGTTAACGTGAAGTTACGATAACTGTCTGGATAAGCTAATTAACCGTAATTCACGCCTATATGACTGCTACATTGTTATAACTAATTAGCCTAATATCCCTTAATAGCTAACAGGAACCGTTACCAGCCGATGCTTAAGACGCCAGATAGGCCTGTCTGAAAGCTGACCATGGTTGTGCTGCTGTTTGACATTTAAAACCTAACGTTAACTTAGCTGTCTTATGGTAAAAGGATGAATTCCTGAAGCTCACAGTCTGAGCTCTAAAACACCTGTTTGTTTAGCATCAACATGTTTATTGAAGGGGTGGGTACACTAGGACAGCATACTCAGAGACCGTTAATGTTATGCAATCAATTTTAATGGTGCTTAAAAATTTGCAGGGTATGTTGTAGCCTCATTTAAAACCATGTGCTGTAAATTACCCAGGTGTTCTAGAGATCATATTTGTTTCCATGCCCCACAATTTATACAAACTTGCTTTATCAGCAGCAAATTCACCATAGGAATCAACTGCTTAATCTAGTGGATAATGGACTGAATCGTAGGCCAGTTTTATTAAGATGAATTCTTTACTGTATCTGTGGTCTGATTCGGTACAGGAGGGTGTAAGGTGAAGATCTCTTCCATTGGCCGGTGACAGCTCCTGCCTGCCTCATACAGTGTTCAGCTGTCATCTTCACAGCACATACTCTCAAGTTTGCAGTTTGTCGATACACAGATGTCAGCCAATGTAAGTAAGTCTTCTCCCAACTCAGTAGTTTTCTTTAAACACAAGTATTCATATGGCCCTCTAAAGTGTCTTTCTGTAGGGGGTTTATTTTTTTCAACATTATTCTTACTCCAGTCGTTATTTGCTGGTGTAACTGTATGTGCGAGGCTAGTCTCATAGCAAGCTGGGTAAAGTCAATACATAGATGTGCAGCACTAACTGAATTATAGTTGAATTGCTTCCTGCTCCTTACAGAGAGGAGGCCAAGCCTACACTGACTATAACTCTTCTTCAAGAAGACCGAATCAATTTTTCTGGAAATGATTTTGTAACATTTTTGTTAATCAGTTTCTCATTTCTCATTACCAGGTTGAAGCCAATCTCTCCTGGGTTTGTCAGTTGTTAGGATGAGTGAAGTGCGTGTGTTTGTGTCTGCTGATTGATGCTGATTGATGTCCAGGCCATGCAGTGTCAGTAAGGCAAATGACTGTTTAGCAAGATCTGACCAAGGATACTACTCCTTGTCCAAACGTAAGAGCATACACACATACAGTATATTTTACAACAAAAGGAATTGTTCAGCACACACAGTTAAAATTGTGCCGTTAACTTGTGCATGTATGCTACACGCTTATGATACTGATCACCTTTCTACATCCTCTTTTAGTGAACAGCTAAGTGTATGAGACAGTGACATCAGCCATGTTTTGGAAGTTTGACCTACACACATCTTCTCATCTGGAGGCTTTACTGGACAAGGAGGATGTCACTCTCACTGAGCTCATGGATGAGGAAGATGTGCTGCAGGAGTGCAAGGCCCAGAACAGGAGGTCTGCTTGTTGTTAGCTTTAGCATATCAGCAGCACATTAGTAATAATAATACGTTTTATTTATTAATACAAGTTTCCATTAAATTATGCTAGTGCCTTACGGGTGCTTCTTTTCTCATCATTATGGATTTGTAGACTTCTCCTGTTCTTGTGCCATGACCAGTGCATGCAGGAGCTCATCCGTATGATTACTACAGAGCCCCCTGCTGGTGTAGAGGAGACCAAGCGCTTCAAGTAGGTGGTTGTGGAGAATGTGCTGATGTGGTATGCTGTATCCGGGATAAAATGGGTTTTGCTGGTGCTGCACTACATCATATCTCTTACCTGCCATTTTGTAGTAAAGATGAGAGCTTGAGTGGGCTCAGATTTGTGAAAAAACCAAACCATTGAAAATGCATTTAAATGGTAAAACTACTTAATTGCCTGTTGGACAATTAATCTGTGAAAATCTTGTCCCACAAAATATTGTTGTTTACTTTAGAACACTAAATCAACAAAGGTAGAAAATAAGATTTGATTTATTTTCTGATGGTTTTACTGCCAATTGTGTTCTCCATTTATTACAGGTATTCAAATATAGCATGTGAGCTGCTGACATGTGATGTGGGAGTGATCAATGATAAGCTGGGTAATGAGGAGCCTCTGCTGGAAACTCTGTATGCCTTTCTGGAGCAGCCGTCCCCACTTAACCCCCTCCTGGCATCTTTCTTTAGCAAGACAATTGGGAACCTCATCACACGGAAGACTGAGCAGGTAACACACACACACACACACTCAGACAGCTGAATCAAAGGGCATATTCAGAGAAGATGACAGCTATGTTTTTGTGTTGTTGTGATTTAATTCTGAGGGGTGCTTACAGCAAGGTAATGGAAACTGCTCACACTGGGAATTACTTGGAACCGAGATTGCTGGAAAGTTCTGTAAGGCCTGAGCATGTAAAAGTCAGTAGGCATGTCCGTCTGACCAGCTTGTTCAGACCAGTATGTCTTGAAAACTGTCTCAAATGCTGTGACATTTGGAATTTACATGTATGTTCCCGGGGAGGATGATTTGAAATGATTCTGGTGACCCTATGACCTTGACCATCACTTTGGCCTATGACATATTTTCTTGCTCACCACTATTGTTAGAGATACTTTCCTTTTTTATTTGCAAAGGATATTTGATTGTAACTGTTTGGAATCATCTGCACAGCTAGCATTAATACCTTATATAGACGTTGTTGTTGTTGTTGTTGTTTGCATCTGTAGTTTGTGATTATGTGTGCATACTTGGGTTTAGTTGATGCACTTCTCAGAGTAACTGAGTGTCAGCCACAAGGCCTTCACAAAGCAGACTTGCAGCAGAGAGAGAGAGCTAGGGAGGGAGGGTGGGAATATGGACAAAAGTATTGACATGCTATAAAAACTTTCTTCTCATGAAGCCTTATGTTACTCCACAATTCTGTTGTTTATCCGTGAAGCGTATGAACTACACTACAGACTGCAGTCTCTGTTGACAGTGACAGACAAACAGACAGCTTGACCTGCGTTACATAACGCTTGTCTCCTGTATGAGTGTCTGTATCCTCACTGTGCTGTATTATTATAAACTATGAAGTGGTCATGGGTCACATCTCTCTCGTGCAGGCGCTGTTTGTCCCTCTTCGTCTCCTTCCAGTTCTCTTGCATTAGTTCTCTGTTGTTGATGGTGTAGTTGTGGCTGCTTTGACATACAATATGTTGGTGTTCAAGTTTGCTATCTGCTGTAGTGTAAAACCTTTTCAAATTGTTATTAATTGTTAAAACTATTAGTTATGTTATCCTGGACATTCAAATGAATACTAAAACATTACTATCCTGCTCCATTTAGTATGAAGTCATTATATAGACTGACCTTCACTTAGCGTCGGTACTGACTGCCAGAATCTGTATTTCAATTCCAACCTTGGTAATGAAGTAATATTGTTCACCAGTTTGTCCACATTCATATAGCCATTGTAAAACAATACGGTAAGAATGTACAGGGCGAAATAAGGTTTTTGTAGTCTATCTTCGGAACATTGTAGTTTCACCATTGTAGACCAACATCAGTAACATCCGCTGTTGCTGCGTCACATTATTATGTCACCTAGTGTAGTACAGTCGGGTTCTGTTAACACTGGGGTTGTCTCTTCCTTATGAATTCTCCTTCACATCTTTACTTGACCTCATGACTTTTTTCATTGAGGTGTTTAGGAAAAGACATAAGAGGTAAGCAGCCTTAATGTTGCCTAACAGCCCTAGACTTTCAGCGAGGGAGCTCTGAGGACACATATCTTACCAGAGGCATCCACTTGATACACCTGCTGGTAATGCATTGATTAACACTTATTGTTGGTGACAGGTTTAAAAGACTCAACCCTGAAGCTAAATGAGTAGTGCATAAGGCGTAAACAAAATGTCTGTGCTGTACATAGAAACTGACAGAGCGGTATTAAGAGTGCATTCTGATTGATTTATACTTGCATGTCCAAATTTTGATTTGAGCTGATTTTCATTTCAATAAATGGGACAGCAACATGTCTTTCCTGAAACAATATCCCGCTTACTCACGATAATCATTTTTCTATCTAAAAAATAATCCCAATGACAACTCTTGACCTCATGTCCTTTTCTTAATGTAAGTCTGGACACCAATTATTGAGTTTGTATTTTGTGTTGTGGGGTTTTGTCTGACTTGTTCAGGTACTTAGTTTCCTGCGACGGAAAGAGGGATTCCTTTCCTTGGTCCTCAAGCATATTGATACATCAGCCATGATGGATGTGCTCCTAAGACTCATCAGCTGTGTGGAGCCACCCCCTCTTCGGCTCGAGACACTTACTGTACGAGACAAATGGACCCACATTAATAGATTTACACAGTACACACTGATATTGTTTGCAGTTGTAATGTGATCTTTTTCTCAACAGTGGCTGAATGAAGAGAAGCTAGCCCAGAGGCTCATAGAGCTCATTCACCCTGAGAGAGATGAAGAGGTAAGAGGAAGGGCATTTCAGCATTTGTTCTGATAAAACATCACTAGAACTCACAGACTCTTCAATAGACCTTTTACATGACTGAATGTTCATGTGTTTGTGTTTTTTTTCTCTCACAGAGGCAGTCCAATGCATCTCAGACTTTGTGCGACATAATTCGTCTGAGCAGAGACCAGGCCAATCAGCTCCAAGAGATTTCACAGCCTGACCCTTTGCTGACTGTGCTGGAGTCGTAAGTCAGACAGAATCACACTCATACACATATGCAAACACATGCCCACTCTCTGTACAGGATGGAGGCGATGACATACTCCACTGTTTTTCTGCAGGCAGGAGTGTGTGGAGCAGTTGTTGCAGAATATGTTTTCAGGAGAGAGTACTGAGGGCTGCATCGTCAATGGGATTCAAGTTCTTCTCACATTACTGGAAATCAGGAGGCCTGTGTGAGTGTGAGACATCAAAGCGGTTTTAAACTGTGGATAAATATTACTATCTAGTTCTAATTGTCTTCAGGTGAAGGTTCAGTGTGTAATAAATAGGAGGATCTGTTGACAGAAATCCAATATACGGAACTATGTTTTCAGACCTTATATAATGAACAGTTATGTTTTTAGTGCTTTAGAATGAGCCATTTCTACATACACCTCTTACATACGTCATCTTACATGGACGCCGCCATGTTTCCACAGTAGCCCAAACGGACAAACTGCTCCACAGAGCGCGTTTCGTCACTACATTGAATACATTCAAAGAAGAAGAAGAACAAGTTCCGTTAGTAGTACTAGTAGGGTATTTATTAGAAGTAGGAAAAAATGGAGGCCCACACGTGGCCACTGTGGCTTCTCCTGCACGCTTGAAAAGGGACAGGTGAGCGGTCCATTCATTTGGTGTCAGAATAATCAGAATCTTTTTTTCCTCCTTAAATCTTTATTGCAAAAAAATATATAAAATATACATGGGATATAAAGAAGTATACAGAACTTTGATTTGTGCAAAATCACGTAATGCATATACATATTTTACAAACATGTAATTTGTAATATGGTTAACTTATAACGGTTAATTTGCTGTCAATGTAGGGTGAACTACATGTCTGTGTGTTGTTTACGCTCTGATAATGGTAATCCATCAAATCTTTGTAGTAGCGTCCATGTTGATTCCACATTCAGACTTAAGAGCACATGAACACACACTGAAGTTGGAAGAACTACTTCACAACTTGGGAAATGGGACCATCAGAGGAGCACGTGAAGGCACTGTGAGCCACTGGTTGCAATTCTCAACCCTCAACACTAGATGCCACTAAAACATACACACTGAACCTTTAATCACACCTCTCTTGTGTAATGTTCTATACATCTGTTTCCTGTTTTATGTGTTTGGTGTGTGTTTATGACAGGGTGGACGGTGTAATGGATGCTCAGGGATTTGAGAGAAGTTACACTGTTAACAGCAGCATTTTGTTGGCAATCCAACCACACCTGATACACTTCCACCAGCTACTTCTAGAGCCACCCAAGGTATATAAACAAAGATTTAATCATTTGTAGGTACATATTATTAGATTCCTCCACAAACAGCAGTATGATTAATTCAGGTAATATGAAACATCAAAAAATGAAGAAAGGGCTCATCCCACACCAAAACTCACAAGGGAAAGCTCTTTCTCTTGCAGAGAGAGAGAGCATGCTATAAATATCAAGCATGTGCTCTTTTTTGCTGTGTCCTTTTCTTCTGTAGTTATGTTTGATTCTTTGCCATTCAGATAACCTTTGCCATACAGTAGTTGCACCTGAATAACAAAACCCTGCTAAAACTTCAGACTGTTTCTCAAACACCTCTATCCGTGTGCTTTTAGCGAAATCCCATGCTGACTAGTCTAGGTGTCTTGGAGGAACCATTAGGGAACACACGTCTGCATGTAGCCAGACTTGTGGCCTCTCTGCTGTATACAAGCTCTGCTAGCCATGCGGTCGTAGCACAGGAACTCTGCCGACTCAACACGATGGACCTGCTTCTGGTGAGATGAGCAAACATGTTGCATTTTCATAGTACGATAGTTGTTTGATGTTAAATGTAAAATTTATGCCTTTTTTTCAGGACTTGTTCTTCAAGTATACATGGAACAACTTCCTGCATCTCCAAGTGGAGCTTTGTGTTGCTGCCATCCTCCGGCCCTGTGCCCATGAAATGAGACTTCAGCCTGGCTTGGGATCCCAGGAAAAATTCATCCCTCATCAAGATGCTTCACAAGAGCAGGCTTTTACTGAAACCCCTGAACATGCAGTCACCTCTGAAAACTCTGCACATAATCTAATGGTGACTCATGTAGGTGTCTCTGCTTAGGTTTGAAGCAAGAGGCTGAAGTGGCAGTTTATCTACTAGCCATTTGTGAATTAAAACAATTGATTGACTGTATTTTTGTCTCTCCCAAGTTGTTTCAGCACTGCCACCTTGTCCAGAGGATTTTAGAAGCTTGGGAAGAGAATGATAAAATACAGTAAGGAACTTTGACATAATGGAATGGTGTTGTTTTTGCTAACAGGCAGTAGCGAATGGGTTTCCCTAAGTGTAGCACTTCTGTGTTCAGGTCAGAAGGTGGTATGAGAAGAGGGTTCATGGGACATCTGACCAGGATTGCCAACACAGTAGTCCACAACCTGGAGAAGGGCCCGGTTCACACACAGATTAGTAGCCTCATCACAGGTGTGTGTGGACATGTGCACCCACATTCCATATGGAAGAAAGGGATTGTAAAAGAAGGAATTCACGCCACTCTGCTTGAATATTGTTTTTTTAATGCTGTCGTGCTTGTGTATTTGGATGTAGATCTGCCTGAGGACTACAAAGGGCGTTGGGAAACCTTTGTGGACCAGACCCTGTCAGAGACCAATAGAAAGAACACCATAGACCTGGTGAGCTCTCTCTCTCACACACACACACACACACACACACACACACACACACACACACACACACACACACACACACACACGCTCATATACAGCATATGCAAGCTGGCTGTATTTACACTCTCACTCAAACTTCAAATGTGGCATTGAGGGGTGTTTTTTTTTCTGCCTGTCCAGGTTGGCACGGGAAACACACGCCCTTCCTCAGAGGATGATATGGAGAGCCCTTTCCCTAAAGAACTGACAATACAGCAGGTACCTTTGCATAAACATGTGCACAAAAATATTGAGGACTTCTGTTATCAAAGATAGCCATCTATTTCAAGTTGTGATGTGTGTTTTAGGCCTTTTCAGACTACCAGATCCAGCAGATGACGGCTAACTTTGTCGATCAGTTTGGCTTCAATGATGAGGAGTTTACTGATCATGATGACAGCATCGGGTAAATGAACTGACATTCCTCTCTGTGTGACAGTGAACTATTGTTATTGTGTGTCAGTTGAGTGATTTCTCTTGTTAATGCAGGGCAACGTTTGATCGAATTGCAGAGATCAATATCAACATCGATGCAGGCCAGGACAGTGTGAGTTTATTTAGATTCTTTATCCAAATGCATTCACATATTTGTTCTGTGAAGTTGTATTTCTGTAATGCTTTGGGGCTGTGAATGTCTATGTTGATTCTTAAAGATGCATTAACAAATTTTATGGCAGGCTAATGCAGCTGTGTTTGAGGCCTGCGCCAAGGAGAGGATTCAGCCCTTTGACGATGATGAAGAAGACATTTGGGAGGAGAAAGAGATAAATTTTGCAACACAAGCCAAGTCCCGTAACAGGTAAACACACAGCACACACAAACACAGATCAACATTATCTTAAGGAAGGATTCATTTAAGCATTATGCTTGAAGTTGCATAATGTATGTGCATTTGTAGCATACTAAAATATTTTGTTTGATTCAAGGTTTGGTGGGTCGCGATCATCCAAGAGCCAAGCAGCCAGTAAAGCTTGTGATAGGACAGAAGCATCTGGCACTAAGGCCTCTGACAGAGCAGCAGACTCTGAGGAGGGAGAGGATCCTAAAGATGACCTGGATCCTTTCTCAAGCCAGGGCCAGACCGAGGCAACAAAGAGTGAGAAATATCATATTGTACAGTAATAGATTTGCAACGATTCCCATTTTTGCTGATTCTTATTTTCTTTCATTCTAATAATTACAATTGACAATATACACAAACATTTTTGTAACTTTTCTGTAATGGAAAATTCTTTCTTTCTTTCTTTGAGCATTGGCTGTTCTTCCTGGGGTCCATTCAATTGTATGTTCATAATAAAACATTGACTATTTAATAACTTTTACATGTTCTCGCTTACAAGACCTTGTCTCATTCAGACAATTCTCGTAAAAAGAAAGTGCTCCAGGTTAGGCTACTGGACATAGCTTTTTGGAACAAACAATTCTGAAAATAAATCTATAACAAGGTGTGTTTCCCACAGAATGACAGTGTAACTGATGGGAGGGACATCTCTGTGTCTCTCTGTTTCTCTCTCCCTGTATCTGTCTGCTGTGTTGACTTTCTTTATCAGCAGTTTTATAAAGTCGCCCAAAAAAACACAACTCCTTGTTTTGGATTTTTTTTTCACCCATAATCCCCTTTTCACAACAGCAGGTGAGCCACATGTGGAGAAGGCTTGTTGTTGCTTTGGTGTGTTCACTGTTGCTTTACCTTGACCTGTTGTCAACGTCACCGGGTCATGGCTGATCAAGCTGAAAACCGGCCAGTTCCAGTCACTGGCCGATCGATTGGTGCATATCTTTAATGCATAATTGTTTTGCCATGTATGTGAGGACTAAAGCAGATTGTGAGCAAGTGTCTCATGTGGAGTGAATGGTGCTGTCCATACTCAGGCACTGGCTGGATAGCGGACTTTGGGGAGGTCAACTCAAAGGCTCCTGCAGCAGGAGTGGGCTTTTCAGCCTGGGACACTCCAGACCCCCAACCAGCTGCTACAGAGGCAGAGGAGAAAGGATGGGCAAAGTTCACTGACTTCCAGCCTTTCTGTTGGTGAGTCTAGGTGTGGTCTAAATATGAAAAATTGCCATAAGGCATCTTTAAGCTTTGTTTTGATAATACTATTGTAATAATACACTGTAAAACTTCAGTTAAAAGCCTAGTCCCAATTAGATGCTTGTCCCATTTACTGGCATGGAGTGGATATGCCTTTTGAAAAATAAACACAGGTCTCAGTTAGACGCCTGGTCTGGTTTTTATAAGTTCTTTGAATGTATAAAACCTCTTAAAGCCTGCCGGGTCACCTTCTTGAGCTAGTTCTAAGCTGCTTAGAATGTGCATACAAATATAAATGTCAAAACTTTTGTCAATATGGAGATGGTACCCATCGTAAGATCAGTTAGATTCTCCGGTACGGTAAACAAGAAAGTAATATTCATACTGGTTGAAATAAATAATTCAATAGTAGCTTATTTCCCATCTTTGCTGAGCAGGAGTGTTGTGTAAAAGGTATTAAAGGCCTGTCCCAAATATAAGCTGAGTGAGTTCAGTGACTGACGCAAATAAATTATTAATTTAAGTTGTACAATATATCTATATTTTGCATAACCCCCTCAGTAATTATAAAACTACACATTGAGAATTTGTTGTGATAATTAAATAAGAATAGACTACATTTAAAGAAAAGCCCCAGCATAAAAGTTTTTCTACAATGAAAGACTACAATAGCTTTAATGAGAATGCATTGACAATTCTGAACAAATTCTCAGTGAAAAACCATCCATCCATCCATCCATCCATCCATCGTCAACCGCTTATCCTGCGTACAGGGTCGCGGGGGGCTGGAGCCAATCCCAGCTGACATTGGGCGAAAGGCGGGGTACACCCTGGACAGGTCACCAGTCCATCGCAGCAGTGAAAAACCATAAAGCATAAATTAATGAAAAAATTAATATTTTTTTGTTTTCTTATATTAATATTTAATCTTGTATCTGAAGTGTATTTACAACTTAAATAAACAAATATTTTTTAGCACAGGCAAACATAGCCACTATAATGTAATATAACAGTCTAAAAATTGTAACATAACTTGTGGGGTGCCACATGGATTGGTCCTAGGACCTATACTTTTTCTTCTATATGTAAATTATATTGTGTTTGAGTCTCAGATACTTAGGTGCATTCTGTTTGGGGATGACACCACTTTCTTCTACTCAGGAAAAACCATAAAAGATGTACTACAAATTGTAGAGAATGAATTTCAGAAAATTATGAAGTGGTTCAATGCCAATAGATTGTCCCTGAATATCAGCAAAACTAAATTTATGATATTTTGTAGTAAAAAGAAACGTCATTGTTAATCAATGGATTGGAAATTGAAAGGGCACATGGGATTAGGTTTCTAGGTGTCATGATTGATGAACATTTGACATGGAAATCACATATTAATAATATCAAAGTAAAGGTATCCCAAATAATAGGTGTGTTGTATAAAGTCAAAGATTCTCTAAATAAGAATGCATTGTTTTTGTTGTATAATTCATTTGATTGTTCCATATCTGACTTATTGCATTGAAGTGTGGGGAAGTGCCTGCAAAATATACATTAATCCAATTTTACTCTTACAGAAAAGAGCGATTAGAATTACCAGTGGAAACGGATACAGAGATCCAACTAATCCACTACTCATACAACTAAAAACTCTGAAATTCAGTGAATTAGTAGAGTATAACCTTCTAAAAACCATGTATAAAGCTCATCTGGAAAGCTTACCAAACAATTTGCAAAACAGATTCACCAAGAGGAAAAGTATATATGAACTAAAAGGTACTGAGGTTTTTACAAAACCCAGGTTCAAATCGGCTGTAAAGGAAAAATGTATCACAATCAAAGGAGTCAGTTTGTGGAACAGTCTTGATTGTAAAATGAAAACTTCTAAGTCCATTTATGTGTTTAAGAAGTATGTTAAAATATCAATGCAGCAGAAATGTAATACTGCGAAATAGCAGATCAATTTTATTGATGTAATTTTGTGTTTTGAAGTCTTAGAAAAAGAGACGGCTGCATGAGACAGCTCAAATGAATTGGAACTGTAAATGATTTTGTGTTGATAGGGGGCAGACATAAGTTTTAACTTCTTTCTGCTCCTTTTCATTCATGTTAAATGCTGTCGTTGCATTGTTTTAAATGAATGAAATAAACAATTGAAATAAAAAAATTATATAATAATAATCGGATAAAGTCACCCTTAAATAGAAATGACTGTGTGTCTGTAGTTTATTGGCTGTACTGTGTTTCCTGCAAGGTTTCTTATCTGTCTGACTTATGTCCCCAGCTCTGAAACAGGCCCCAGATGCAGCTCTCCTGTGGACTCGGAGCTCAGTGGGTCAGACAACACCAAACTAAACCAGAACCGTAAGTTGCTGCAGCGTGCCCAGTTGAGTGATAATTTAAAATGTAAATGTTCATTAATATTCAAACAGAAACCAATTATAAGAACTAAAAACATGTCATTTTAAACCCCCCATCATTGGTGTAAAATGCCTAGCCACAAGTCGTGGTCCGCAATGCAGTGTAAATTCTTCTTAGGCCATGGGCTTTAAAAAGCTTAGTGTGGCATGTTTTTTCAAAATTAAGGCTTTCTAAATTAATATAGTCAGAGGATAATGATTTTGGGTGTGTGGTTACTCTTTAATTAAAAATTACAAACACATCATTTGTTACAATTTTGGAACAAATTTAGTCCTAGGACCCAAACATACATGCATTTTGGCAGCTCTTAACTACTGTCTCTCAATCTCTTACCTCTGTGATGAGGTGACTTCTCCAGTGACATGAGCACACATCCATGTTTAAGTCAGATAAGTTCTTCTTTTACCCTTCACTCTCTGCAGCGTGTGTGTGGAGTGTGTGTGTGGCGAGAAAAGCTCCACTGGTGGCATCAGACAGCTCTTCCTCTAGCAGCTCAGACAGCGATGAGGAAGAAGCCAAAACGGAGTCTGCAACCAGTGAGGCAGTCACCACAGAGACCATCACCACGGGGGCTGGCAAGGAGACCATTCGACTCACCATGGACGCCAAAAACGAGAGGGCTGTCTTCAGCAGGTACACACGCTTACCCCCGAGTAATGTGCAGCTGCTCTGTCTCGACTGGTGCAGTGTTTCCCCCCTCTTCTATTACACTTTCAAGTGCCTTTAAAGAGCCCTTCCTTCCCTTTCCCCTCCAGACTTTTTCCCACACAATATTACTTCCACCTTCTCTGTTTTTCTTCTGATATTGCCCTCCTCCTGTCTGTTCCTTCTTTCTCATCTCCCCTTGACTCCAGAGTATTCAGACCAGCAGCCAGACGGTATGTTGTGCTTGAGGTCTTCTGCTCTGGAGTGTGGAATGTTTTCCCGAAGTCGTATGAAGGATTTAAAAGGCCATCATAAGAATAGACATGTTTTTGTTTGCTTGTTGCATTTAACAGGATGTGTTGTAACAGTTCCCTGGGCCTTAATTCAGAACAAGCCTAATTCATTACAAACAAATATACTAAACCACAACTGGTGACTTGAAGAGAACCTAAAGGACCTGTGTCCCTATGCCACGCTTATCCCATATCTTCTACATGACCCAGTCATTTTCAAACAAAGTGACGACCCACGGCATGAAACAGTCAGCATCATCATTAGAAATCGAATGGTGGGCTGTTATCTTACTTAAGCAATTACACCAAAAGATGAGAGCAGTGTCCGATAACCCATTGTGTTTTCACATTATATCAATTATTCATGTCCCAGTCATAACATTGATAAGACTAAAGTTGATATGATTTGTTTTCTTTCAGAGCACCCACACAACTAACAGTATGTCAGTTAGCATGCCATGAATAGAAGTTCCTACCAATCCAACATATCAACATTCTAACAAATCAATACATACAAGTTACTAACAAAACTGTGCACCCACAAGCATGATACAATTAGATTTCAGAGAAACTACCTTAGTGCAAGTATTAGCAACTGTGCGCCCAACTCACTTTGATTTTGGCCTGTCACAGCCAGCTATATGTTGGTAGTAACAGAAGAGTGGATGCACAGGTTGCTGTACGCACCAGTGTAGACAGCCGCAAGCACACCACTGTGGTGAAGTTAAGCCAGTAGCAGAAACTAGCATCGGCAGTTTGTTCTTGACGCTATGAGATCAGGTGACAACCCCTGGGTTTTCCCTCTAGTTTGTTACATCTTTATTTGTTTTTTTTGCAGTGAAGCAGATAAGTTGCCAGTAGAGGGACTCTCCATCAAAGACAGAGGGAAAGGGAAAGGCAAGAAGGGAAAGAAACATGGAGACTGTCCCAGTGCACCTACCGCCAGTCCAGCTACCCAGTCTGCTGCTGTCGCACAGTAAGTGTGTGTGTGTGTGTGTGTGTGTGTGTGTGTGTGTGTGTGTGTGTGTGTGTTTGATGCTG
>NC_060171.1:18523088-18545151 GCF_021292245.1 Micropterus dolomieu | reverse complement strand
TTCAAAATTAAGGCTTTCTAAATTAATATAGTCAGAGGATAATGATTTTGGGTGTGTGGTTACTCTTTAATTAAAAATTACAAACACATCATTTGTTACAATTTTGGAACAAATTTAGTCCTAGGACCCAAACATACATGCATTTTGGCAGCTCTTAACTACTGTCTCTCAATCTCTTACCTCTGTGATGAGGTGACTTCTCCAGTGACATGAGCACACATCCATGTTTAAGTCAGATAAGTTCTTCTTTTACCCTTCACTCTCTGCAGCGTGTGTGTGGAGTGTGTGTGTGGCGAGAAAAGCTCCACTGGTGGCATCAGACAGCTCTTCCTCTAGCAGCTCAGACAGCGATGAGGAAGAAGCCAAAACGGAGTCTGCAACCAGTGAGGCAGTCACCACAGAGACCATCACCACGGGGGCTGGCAAGGAGACCATTCGACTCACCATGGACGCCAAAAACGAGAGGGCTGTCTTCAGCAGGTACACACGCTTACCCCCGAGTAATGTGCAGCTGCTCTGTCTCGACTGGTGCAGTGTTTCCCCCCTCTTCTATTACACTTTCAAGTGCCTTTAAAGAGCCCTTCCTTCCCTTTCCCCTCCAGACTTTTTCCCACACAATATTACTTCCACCTTCTCTGTTTTTCTTCTGATATTGCCCTCCTCCTGTCTGTTCCTTCTTTCTCATCTCCCCTTGACTCCAGAGTATTCAGACCAGCAGCCAGACGGTATGTTGTGCTTGAGGTCTTCTGCTCTGGAGTGTGGAATGTTTTCCCGAAGTCGTATGAAGGATTTAAAAGGCCATCATAAGAATAGACATGTTTTTGTTTGCTTGTTGCATTTAACAGGATGTGTTGTAACAGTTCCCTGGGCCTTAATTCAGAACAAGCCTAATTCATTACAAACAAATATACTAAACCACAACTGGTGACTTGAAGAGAACCTAAAGGACCTGTGTCCCTATGCCACGCTTATCCCATATCTTCTACATGACCCAGTCATTTTCAAACAAAGTGACGACCCACGGCATGAAACAGTCAGCATCATCATTAGAAATCGAATGGTGGGCTGTTATCTTACTTAAGCAATTACACCAAAAGATGAGAGCAGTGTCCGATAACCCATTGTGTTTTCACATTATATCAATTATTCATGTCCCAGTCATAACATTGATAAGACTAAAGTTGATATGATTTGTTTTCTTTCAGAGCACCCACACAACTAACAGTATGTCAGTTAGCATGCCATGAATAGAAGTTCCTACCAATCCAACATATCAACATTCTAACAAATCAATACATACAAGTTACTAACAAAACTGTGCACCCACAAGCATGATACAATTAGATTTCAGAGAAACTACCTTAGTGCAAGTATTAGCAACTGTGCGCCCAACTCACTTTGATTTTGGCCTGTCACAGCCAGCTATATGTTGGTAGTAACAGAAGAGTGGATGCACAGGTTGCTGTACGCACCAGTGTAGACAGCCGCAAGCACACCACTGTGGTGAAGTTAAGCCAGTAGCAGAAACTAGCATCGGCAGTTTGTTCTTGACGCTATGAGATCAGGTGACAACCCCTGGGTTTTCCCTCTAGTTTGTTACATCTTTATTTGTTTTTTTTGCAGTGAAGCAGATAAGTTGCCAGTAGAGGGACTCTCCATCAAAGACAGAGGGAAAGGGAAAGGCAAGAAGGGAAAGAAACATGGAGACTGTCCCAGTGCACCTACCGCCAGTCCAGCTACCCAGTCTGCTGCTGTCGCACAGTAAGTGTGTGTGTGTGTGTGTGTGTGTGTGTGTGTGTGTGTGTGTGTTACACACGCTGAATAAAGGTGGGGTGAGATCACCATACAAAACAAATGCTTTAAATTCCGAGTTAAAGCACCAGCCAAGAATGAGCCATACAACAAGCAGTTCTGGCTTCAGGAATACTCTGAATATAAAAATTGGATTGCTCTCCTTGCTCATTTAGCAGCTAGAAGGAGTGAAGCTGTCATTACTGTCATTAGTTTAGCCTGTGCTTTTTGTTGTAATGACAAGTCAGAATGTATCGCTGATATAAACACTGAGTGGTCTTTGAACTGGGGTCACATCCTTTGCCAAAATGCTGTACATTCGTGTGTAACCACAAATGCACTAATGTATATTGTTTAAAGGAATGTTTCACTGTTTTACAACCTGAGTTTTATTGTTTCGATGTTTTGGCCGCCGTACTATTGTGATAACACTTTACTTTCTGATGTAATTGCAGAGATTTTAGGATGTGGCAACATTGCTCTGGTTGTAAACAGACCCCTCAATCGTATTATGTAGAAAAACATATTTTTAAATGAAACTGAAATGAGTGCGCCCAAAATGTCCATTATAATATGTTAGTAAAGTAGGGGTGAAGTCACCACACATAAGACTAATGCTTCAAATCCCTGGTAATGCATCAAGTAGACCTTTCTCACAGCTGGTGTTTTTGACCTCACTGAAACACAAACCTATAAATGTAATAAATCATTCACACACTGGTGGAAAAGCCACCATCCCACAATTCGGGATTCAGTATCTTGCCCAAGGACACTGGGGAGTGAACCGCCGATCTTTCGATTAACAGGCAACCCGCTATTACTCCTGAGCCACAGCTGCCCCTTTATACTACTAAAACCACTGCGACTCCATTGCTATTGCACGTTGCCATATTTGGTTTCTTCAAGTGGTGTTGCCTCATCCCAGATGTCAAAATTTGAAGGGCCAGTTCAACCAAATTACAAATGCATATTTTATCATTTAGCATATTGGTATCTAGCCACACAGACAGAAATATTGTTTCCTTGCTTCAGTCTTTGTCACAGTTTGAGATCACGACACTTCTCCCACCACCCCAGTACTAAGGGAGATAAGCAGATTAGCAGTTTTTATCAAGAACTGTCTTTTGAAGCTAAGAAGAATTTGTCGTGGGCTGTCCTCACCAAGTGGTCTTTTTTATGTGTCCTCTGCGTTTTTGGCCATAACTCAAGAACTGATGACCATATTTCTCAGTTGGTCGAACAGGGAATTGGTGACACTTTTGACTCAAAGGTCACTGTGACCTCAAAATGGCCTTGACAAATATGTTTTTGGCCATAACTCAAGAACTGGTAATTATGAGAAAAATTCACACAGATGTTTAATGGGATACAATGATGAAGTGATTCAATTTTTTACCCAAAGGTCAACTTCACTGTGACATCATAATGACTTGTTTGGCCATTATTCAATACCATAAAGGTCTTTGCACTCCAAGTCTGTAATTTTCAAGCAGTGAGTGTGATTTTGTGGACACCTCATCTGTCTGTAGCTCCTGCAAGTGCTGGCGTTGCTGTCCCTCGGTCTCTCCCTCTGCCTCTCGCTTTCCCCCCCTAATTTTCTCCCTTGCTTTTCTCCATACCTCCCAAGGCTGCTGCCACTCTATGCTCGCATCTTGCATTTGGCATCACGGCTACATGAAGGGGCTGAGCAGTCTTCCCTCTCCACACTGTCACTCTCCCTATCAGTCTCTCTGTCTGTGTGCTGTCCTCCTCCTCTGTTTTATCCTCCTCATCATCATCATCCACCTGAAAATTACTATATGACCTGCTGAGTTACGAAATGATATTTTGCTTTTGACAGATGAGAAAAAAAACTCAGATATCTCAAAACCTTGGCAGATAAAACCAAACTTCTTTCTGATTGTTCTAATGTTTTTATTATTGTTTTTTTTTCCTTACAGAGAGACGCACTCGTCTGCAAATGGACCGGCTTAACAACGCCGCACAGGCAGACACACGCAGACACACACACACACACACACACACATACACATGCTTCATACCTGTCCATTCAACACCCAGCCATGCCACCTTTGCTTCCTGTTAGCAACCCTCCAATGCCCTTCTTTGTGTCCAAAGAATTCTCAGTGTTGAGGTCAAACAGCCCTTAACAGTACGTATGCTGGATAACACACATCTGCACATGGGTACTGTTGATCTCTCCGCTACCTTCATGACATATTTACAACAGACCCGCTTCAAAGAGGAATGTGTCTTTTAAAGAACATTTTGTTGTGCCAGACCCCCAAAGCCAAATTGTTTTAGATGTGAACTATTTTAAAATGTGTTCAAATCCCATTGAACATGGGAAAGTGAAAATTCTATTATCTGTTGAGAGGAGCAGATGTTACACTGAGTTTTTGAGCGTCAGCACTTTAATCCTAACAAAACAAATACATAAGTTTGAAATTTGACCTTTTTATTAAATTCAGCTTCAGAATCTCAGCTTGTTTGAGCATGTCTGCTCAGAATTTTTCTATCAGAGCATTTGACTGTTTACACTTTAGTAAAGAAAACTATACTCAAATAATCAGCCAAGACTACAAAAGCCAAGATGCTTGCATAGCTAGCCGCCATTTTGTTCTTCAGCATTTCAAAGTACATGCTAGGCAGACATTTTATTAGTGCAAATGTGTGAGTGATAATAATAAGCCTTTTTTCATACATCCTGCCTAAATCATTTCTCAATAATCATGTGGACCACAAACACTCTCTTTTTGTTTATTTGGGGCCTCAGATTTGGGAGCGTCATGTGTCACTTCCTTCTCGAACCTCTGACAGGTTCATGTAGTTTAGAGGCGTTATATGCTGTTGTATCCATGTGTGTAGACTTGTATGTGTGTGCGTGTGTGTTTGAGCTCTGTCTGAGGTACAGAGTGCATTCTCAGGTCAAAGGAGAGGTATGCAGATACAAAGAAAGCACACCTGTGTAACACACACACACACACACAGTGCCACATGTATACACACCAAATCTATACACACATGCAAAAAACACAACCTTACAAGACACAGTGATGTGCACATAGCAATTCATATCACGCTCAGAGCTGTTTAAATGTAATATTGTGAAATCTGAACCTGTATTAGGTTGTGGCTATTCTTGGTAACATGTAAACGTAATATAAATGTAAACAGTATATATAAACATTATATCTATTTTTGGAATAAATCCAATGTATGGAAAGGCGGTTGTTTTGCAGGTTGCAACGTGTGTATTGTATGTGTGTGTTGTACCGTTGAAATGAGGCAATAATGATGTCTGTGTTTTGGTTAATACCCCAGCATCAGTTCCTGTTCCTCTGCTACATGCCTCCTACATAAAAGTTTGGGAGTGTGCATGTGCGTTAGGGCTGGGCGGTATATCGGTATAATGAGGTATGCCGATATAATTTCAAAAGAGATACAAAATTAGACAATGACAGTTTATACCGATATAGTTTGATGTTGAATTAATTAATATGTTTCCGGAAAGTCCTGCCAGTGTTTGCTCCTCTCTCTCCCTCACCTCGCAGCCCCGCCCCTCCCACTGTGTCTGTGCGCAGCCCCCCTAGCTCACTTAGCTTAGCTTGTTGTTTTTGTTTTGAAAGGCCACGTCGTCACACGCCTCCTCAACATGTGATACAGATGCTTCTGTGAACGCAATCGTGGGAAGAAAAGTCCAGAAGACATGTTCTGTTTTGTTTTGTTTTTTGGTGACTTTATATAACGTAGCCTACTACTGATGGCAGCCCACTAAGCAGAAAATACCCAACAGTACGATGACTTTTGGTCCATATCGCCCAGCCCTAATATGCGTGAATGTGAGCAGTCTGCAGTATGTCCTCCATATTATTTACTTAAAGGAATATTTCTGGTTTATTAGAACTTGGGTCTTAATTTCATTTATCAGTTTTACACAAAATACCAGGTTAACCACTTTTATTAGGTTAACTTGGTATTTTTATAATTAGGTTGATCTGGTATTTTTCTCTTATTAGGAAGAGAAACCGAAGGTATTCATTTTTCAGACATAAATCCCAAACATTACCTATTTAAGTTTCTCACTATACAGGATTTGCAGCTTTTCTTTTTCTAATGTTATAATAAACTGAATATCTTCAGGTGTTGGACTGTTGGTCAGACAAAACAAGCAATTTGATGGCATCACTTTGGGTTTTAAGAATTTGTGAGTGATCAGTAAAATACTCATCAGATTAATCAGGAATGAAGATAATCATTAGTCGCAGCCTTACTATTAACACTTTGGGTGCTTTGAATACAGTTGTTTCAGTTATCTGACTGCATTGGTTGTTTAAAACCTGTTTGAGTTGACTTAATGTTATTAACATTTAACTTGTTGAGTACAGTTTAATCACAAACGATACAAATCTTTGTGCACAAGACCCAAGCGGTAATCAACCAGTGTTATCCTTTAAGTGTGTGTTTGCCAGACGGTCATGCTTTACTTGATCTTTCTCCTCGTCTCTCTCTTTCTCAGGGCAGGAGTTGACTTAAATTTCATATGCCTAGGGAATGATTTACATAGATTTGTTGTATTTATTTTGAAAGCACTTTTTCAAGAAGCACTTTTGGTTTGTATTTAGTGGTGCCAAGTGCCACCACATTATTCCCCACTAAAACGGGTGGGAATGTTTGTGACTTGAATGAGTGAATCATGTAGATACTTTTAAAATAGAATTTTTTTTTTCTTCAAAGCTTTTTGCCAAACTGTGTCTTCCCGCCAGTGTACTGCTGGGTTTCATATCTGTGAAGTAGCCTCTTTTCTTGCAATGGTCTTACAGGTCTAGATTTATCTAAAGCAGTCTTTTTTGATCCCTCTGTCGTGTTTTTTTTTTTTTTTTTAAAGTCATGAGATGGAGTTATCCTTGCAGTAGGAGAGAATGATGCCACGCATCAAAGAAAGACTTTGAAGATTCCTCTTAGATCACAGATATTTAGCTTTTATCCGTTCAGCGCTTTGAGCTGTTTGAAGTGGTTTTGAAGTCCGGGTTAGAGGAGAAAAACAGGGCTGTTTTTTGGTCAGTGTGTGTACAGGGTCAGAATATGTCATCCCGTCTTTCACCAAACCTAAGCACTGCGTCTGACCCTTACCTTTGTGTTATAGGTGTGTGTGTGTGTGTGTGTGTGTGTGTGTGTGTGTGTGTGTCTCCTTCACATTGAGAGTGTGGTGCGTGTGCAGTGTAGCTACGGATATGGTGTGATGTTATGCATAATGGCATGCGGTACAATACAGTCATCTTTAAGTGCCATTAAGTTTGCACATTAGCCTCATTCACCTCATTGGGTATGTTCTGTATTGTACAGTGTATGCCCAAAACTTGAAATGAGCAACAATGGGTGATAAATTGTTACTTCATCCCATTGTCTGTTACTTACACTGAGGCCATTTCAAAGTTGAAATCTTTCTTGCATTATAGCTTATTACATTTTTGTAGGTGGGGAGGAGTGGTGTGAAAGACAGCCATGTTGTAGAATGCCTTTTTTTTGTAAAGTGGACTGATGCTGGTGTTTCTTTTGTTTGTTTTCATTTAGATAGTAATGTGTCTGTTACCTGTTGTCAATTTAGCTTGTACATTCAGATATGAACATAATAAATATGTCAGACCAAGAAGAATCATGAGCCTGTGTTTGTCTCATATTTACAGCCTGCAATAACACACACATACACACACACACACACACACACACACACACACACACACACACACACACACACACACAGCACACAGCACACAACACACAAGCACAAAGAGAGCAAGAGAGCAGGATTTGATCTTTGGAAGCACAAATATGTTCCTTGTCTCCTGCACATGTCAAGCCACATTGAATTTATGCGACGCCCTCCCGCAGTGCAAACATAAACCTGCCTGTCACATAGATCTTTCTGGGCTGCAGGCAGAGGTTAAATGAGTTCATGTAACAGTGGAGGAGGAGTGAAGACCCTTCTCTTGCATCCATACACTTTGAATGTTTGCAACATTTTTCCACTTGGTGTCCTATCTATACATCATTGCCCTTTCATTGTGTTTAAATTCCTTGGCTCAGATGCATCATGCATGCCTGCACATTCCTCCGTAGTTTACAAGCGGCGCACAGATACCGAACACACCTGCGGGTGCTCCAGCCTCTCTTTCTACTCTTGTCCCTGCCTTCCTCCCTCCTTTTCCACTCCCAACCAACTTTTACGTTGTCACCTGCACCTGCCAGCTCTCTCCATGGAGAGGCGGGTACACGTGTGGGAGAAGAGAGTGTGTATGCAGTGGTTGGAAAGGGGAAGAGGGCGGAGTTGTGTTTTATACTTGTGGGTTGTGGAGAAACCTGCCTGTCCACTTGGAGCTGAGAGAGGAGGAGCCTGTGGGGTGTGGGACAACAGACAAAGGAGACACATACACTCTGACACTGGATCACTGGAGGAAAAGGAGAGGCAGACAGCTGGAGATCCTCACTTTCCGCTCAGGAGACAATCCTCCAACTCCTGGGGCTACTTTTTGTTTTTGTTGCTGTGTGTTTTGGAAAACTTTGTCAGAAAGCTGCCATATGTGTTTTTCAGCTGTGTGGATTCACTTGTGAGCTGAGAGATGTTTGTGTTGGAGCAGCGGTTACCATATGCTGCCAGGAGTGTGTAGAAGTGTGTTGGTTAGTTATGTTTGGGATGGAAAAGTGGGGCTGGCACGACCAACAGCTCTGCTCTTAGCTTCACGCCATGGGGGGTTGCCAGAGTTACCCCTCGGCTACGAAGGCAGACACCAAGACTCTTCAGCTGTCTGACATCAGCAGTGAAAAACTGTAAGTTGTATTTCGTCTCTCTTCACTCTAATAATCTTTTTCAGTTTCTTATCTGGCAACAAGTGAGGTGTTTTGCATTTGCTGTTCCATCTTTCTGTAGCCACCTTAATATACTCCTGTTTTCTGAAATAACATATTCATGTGCAGAAAAGAAGGTTGTAATTATAGCATTGCAAAGTGTGGAAGAAACATGACTAGAAAGCTGGCAGCAAAGGGTTTACTGAGGAATGTTCTCCAGATAACCGTGCGTGTGTGTTGCATATTTGTCCGATGGCATCAGTGAAGGTAGATTCCTTTAACAGCAGGAACACATTTTGCGAAGTAGTCTGAACCAAGACGATGAAAGACTATGTTCATGGGTTTTATGCACAGTCACTATGCAAATATTTGCTCTAGGATGAATCTTAAAGAACCAGCATGCTGTGCTGAAGAGGACTGTTTATTTCCCCATCACAGCAGAGGTAGAGGTAACCAGATGGCCCGAGAGCAGGGTCACAGGGGAGTGTGTTTATACACAAACACAACATTACAAGAAAGATTGTTTGTGTGCTGACAACTGGTAGCCAAGAGGCGGTGATTGAATTAATACCAGGGAGCTGGGACAGAACAGGATGTTAACAAAAGAAGTTTCTGTGGACAAGTTTGTCATGGTTAGGATCAGCACTACTGTACAGCCAATGTTTACATTCCTCTCTGTCACTTTTCCTCCCTCCCGGCCTCCCCTGACCTTTACCTTGGACAAAGACCTGCTGTTTAGACCATTAAACTATCTGACACACACACATTTACACCAGGGAGAGCAGTGTGTTTCCCTTATCGCAGTGGGCAAGGTCACGCTGAGCAAACTCTCAGCTGCTGTGGGAGTAGACGTCTAAAAACTGAGCGTGGCAGCTGCCTGAATCCACCACACTCAATCCAAGGCGCCATCTTCCAAAAATCCACTAATGCTAGCTATAAAAGAGATGGAGCAGGGCAGTAATCATCGCCAAAAGCCTACAGCTAAGTGGCCTCCCTGTTTGCATAAAGTCAAATCATGCTGCCAAGTTTGACTTTCCAGTACACACTGGTATTAGTAAACGTCATTCATTTCCTGCACTCACACTATGTAGTTATCAAGTTCTCAAGCTGCCAGTCCTGTGTTGCTGATTATGAAGAACTACCTGTAGCTTATCAGTAGGTATATGAGACTAGTTTGGAAAACAGGCCTCAGCACTCAGCTCTATACATTATCTTGCACAACGTTAGTCCTTTCCAGTTTTTTGCTTTGTACCACTGACCACTGCAACAGTGAGCTTCATTAACACTAATTACTCTGGCTCTGAATTGACCGCCTTCCTGACATTAACTGCTGCTTTATTGGACATTCAGGTCTGCAGTTACAGCGGTGTTTGTACTCGTTTGCATGTGTGTGTGCCAGCGACGGGGGGAAAGACAGATGAGAGAACACCAGAGAGTGTAAAACGTGTTATCTACTGGCTGCAGCAGGAGTAAATAATCCACTGACCTATCGATTGCTTTACACAGTGATACTTTCTGTCTCTCTGTCTTTCTCTTTCTGTCTCTGCTTCATTAACTCTGCACTGTCTTCCAAAGGGGGATTAATAATAATTTTCTGGAGGAGCGTCCATATCTGCAGCAGCAGTATGTGTGCCAGCGCATCACACACACAGACATGTCTGCCCTCACAGAGCTGCCGCCTGGCGTCGACAAGGCAGAGTGGCTTGCCACCAACAGTGAGTAGTAGAACCCATCAAACACAGCAAATTTTTGACTGTTTGTGCTCCCGCTCCTTATTGTTCTCCACACACTGCAAAAAAAGGTCAAAAAACAGACACAGGAATACAAACAAGATGTAATTTTCTTCTTACTGATTTCTTTCAGCCGTGGCATTTTTCCAGCAAATCAACTTGTTCTCTAGTGCAGTGTGTGAGTTCTGCACTCCCAGCACCTGCCCAACCGCCTGTGGACCAGGAAACACGTACGTTATTGAACTTATACTGCACATAGGGGTCAGTTCACCCAAATCACAAATAGATATAACATATTTTCTCACTTTGTCCAAGAGGTCTCTCGTCATGCAGCTATTAAAAGTTTCATATGCAGATATTCTAAAATAACCACAGGCCTTGCATTTTTCCCCCCAGACTCTTTTGGTTGCACAAATGAAACTGAACAGTACTCACCTCCATTGTTAAAAGGGCAACACCACCAATTTTACATATCAATGTCTGTTAGGTCTTGGGCAGTATTGTACTGCTGGGAATAAACATGTATAAAGACTTTTGTGGCTCCAGAGGGATATGATAAATTTCCTCAAGTGATCAGTCACTTGTGTCAATTGGGGCTAAAGATGACACTGTTTGAGAATGAATAGAATCTGGGGACAGTGGAGTTAGAAAGATGTGCTAGCATAACTCCAAATACTAGCATAACACATCAAATCTCCTATGGTGCAGCGTTTGTTTAAATAATAGCTAAAGTTTAGTCATGTTCTTTTCTGACCATGGAAACAGCTTTCAGCTGCATCTAATGGTCTTTATCAGCAGAAAGGGTTTACTCAGTTGCAATCAGGTTACCCTGGAGTGATATCATAATATTTATGCTTTCCAAAACATTAAACTTAGTTTCTGTTATTTCCTTTGTAAGGCGGAACACGTAGCAAGTTGTCCTAATGACCGTCTGTGTTGGCGTTCTCAGGGTTTATTTTTGGACCGATGACCACGGCAGGAAGCTGAAGTGCTCTGCTCCACTTTACTTTGACTATGCCATGTCATACATTCAGGAGCTACTGACTGATGAAGACGTGTTCCCCACAAAAGCAGGTAAAAGGCGTTTTTTTTTTAATCTATGATGCATTATTCTGCATCACATTCCACATTCCCAAAGCCATAATCTCTTCACTCTTTTCCAGGTTCAGTGTTTCCGACAGGCTTCGTCTTTCTGGTCCAGAAGGTGTTTTTGCTGTTTTTCAGGACTCTGGCTCACATTTACTGGTCTCACTACAGAGAGACACTCGCACTGGGCCTGCACCCACACCTCAACACACTCTTCACACACCTCACACTCTTCTGCCGGCAGCACGCCCTGTTGGACCCAGAGGACACTGAGCCGCTGCAGGACCTCATCACAGCTCTGCGACTGCAAGGCTGAACCTAAAGAACAGACACACATACTGTACACTCACATTGTCATCACAAGCTTATTTACTTGTTATATCTAGTTATAAAGCTATATCGTGTCGCTCCCAACTCTGGGCCAGGCTTAAACTTACTTCTCAGTATGGATTTTTTTTTTTAAAGCCTGGATGTTGTACAATAGAAAATACTGTTTATAAACAGTATGTTGGAGAATAAGTCTGTTTTCCTTTAAAAATATGTAAATCAGACCAGACCAGCTTCTGTTGTATATAGTTGCCATCAGTTATTATGATACTGTATGAAACTGTTTATGTTGCATGTTTTTTGTACACTGTGGTACATTATTATATTTTGATAAGGTCAAGATCTTCATGGTCATTTATGTCTTCCTCACTGTAACACGCACGTTCACAGTTAATATAGACAAAATGTGCCATAGTTACATTTTTGCAAATGCACATTTGCGAAAATCTGTAAGGATGGTGTGTTGATGCAAATGTGATTACATTGTTGTGACTGCATCAGCATGAAATGGCACTGCTTAGCTCTGCATCTTTATGTATGAGTCTGTACTCTAATAAACATTTATGACACAATTATCTGTATTAGTTAGATTTTTGAATTTGATAATATTCAATGCTTTCTCAGTTACCTAAAAGCGATCAAATAAGAAACTTTACGGTGATTTTATTTAGTTCCTCTCTACATTTGGGCACTCTCAGTACAGTTTCCTGCAACTATCTGATGTGTTTTTGTCCTCGTCCTAAAGTAACTGCTGCTATTATAATATCAACATGTTTCTGGCCGGGCCTTTGTTTGAGAGCAGCACCACTTGCTGCCAGCAGAGGAACCCAGCATGTATCACATTTTAACCTTCACTGTCCGTTACAGAAAACTGTAGTCTGTAAATGTGTGTGCACAGTGCGAGTACGCACACACACACACAAACACACCAAAGCACTTACTGTAAACATTTGTCGTTGTTTCATGTCAAATGTAGTCCCTTGGAGTGAAGCCACAATAATAGAAAATGTGGCAAACCACACCCCATCCAAGTGTCCTTGATAACAGCCGCAGGTTTCTCTGACCTCACTCTGAAAATCATACTCCTTTTTGGAGGCATAACTCAGTGAAATCTAAACACACCAATATAGTACTTGTATTTTTATATTCAGTGTGACTTGTACCTTTTGGGGTTAAAATTATCTCCGATGTCCATTGCGAATAAAATGTTCATAAATCTGCTTCGAAATAAAAGAAATAATTATCCAGTGATATGTCTTTACATCCATGGGTACATTGCAAACATGAACTGCAAATAGCTAATTCACTATACTTTTAATGGTACCAATTTGCCAAAATGTAAACAAATATAGGCTTAAAAAACGGGGCTCAAGATGTAGCCCACAGCTAACTCAGACTCCATGGCAACATACTTTCTGTTTACATCTCACAAATCCCCCAAATTATGGTAACTACTTCTGAAATTTAGATTAATAATGATCAAAGAATGAATGATTACAGTATTGTGTGTCATGCAGTCCCATATATCACCACACAGAGGCACCAAATACCACCACATTGTAATGGAAAGATGATCTTGCCCAACCTAAAAGAGATACAAATAATTCCATGCAAATACTTGAATAGAAACAAACTGTCCACACCTGTAGAATTAAGTGGGAGACTCATTCAGAATGGTTGCCATAAGTGATAAAATTATAATGCTAACAACTCACCTTCTAATATGATGTTTTTGTAAATAACAATTTTAGCAAAGTTTTAAGCAACTTTTAGGCACTAATACTCACAAAAAAACAGCAAATGCCCTGCAAAGTATGTTCTAAAGAAAGCATATCTCTTTCGTCTCTACGCCTCACCTTTCTCAACCATTCTGCTGCACTCACTAAACCTGAGTGAAGAAATCTCTTGCTTTATGGCTGCTAAATCAGTTCAAAAGCATCCCAACAAAGGGAAGGTGAAATAAGTGTTGACAAGTAAAGCTGGAAGTTGCTCAGATTAAACTTTCACATTCTGAATGTGGCCAGACGTCTGATTTAAACCTGAAGGTGTGCAGCCAAAGCATCTTTGCCTGCTAAGATATCAGAGGGCGAAGGGATGAGTCTGGAGAGTGTGGACACGCACGCACGCACGCGCACACACACACACACACACAGAACAGGTCTGTTCTTACCGTAGATAGGAGATGTGTTAATGCACATGTTGGACTGAGTTAAGGCTCACGGTGTTGGAAACTGAGCTTAGAAGGTAATACTGCAAACTGCTGAGTCACAGACAAGCACACACACAAAACACACACACACTTAGCCCTTTAATTAAAGCCTGAAGCTACCTCCACACACACAGAGCATTCTTTTAATCGGGTTCAGGCTCTGAGCTTCTTATCTGTGTCCTTCTACACAAATCTTTTTTATTTTAAAAGTCGTTACACAAGGAAAATGAGGAGAACAGGATCACTGTGACCATGGCAGAAACAGACTACCTCGTTTTCCATTACTTCTTTGGATATTTGTAAATTGAGGGACACCATTATGATAGCAGCCAGGTAGCTTCACCTTAACCCAGTTACGCAAGTACATTCACTTTCTGCACACGCACACTTTAATAATGTCTGCTATAAGATCTTTTTTTCACATCAGAAAGTGCATCACAGGAAAAGAAAGACATTTTTCTTTTCCCCTTAGATTAATTTATTAACTCCTTGGGGGATCTCGTTTTGCTTGTACAGTGACATCCATGTATTCCACATCTCAAATAAGGGCAAATACACATTACTGGACTACTCTCTCTGGCAAAAGAGAACTTAATCTACCTGTTTAAATGGACAATGCTGGTTAAAGGAGAAAATCTTCTGTGTATGGATCCACATGAGTCACTGGAGTCGCAAGCAGCCATCTCTTATTTTTTGTGTTTATGGAGATTCAATCTTGTGCTGGGTTGTAAAGAGAAATGTCAGTTTTTGCAGCTAACTTTACAAATATCACAAGAACCTGGGCTGCACCAGAGGCCCAGCTTTTTAAAAGGGCAAGTGGACATACACCTAGACTGACGAAGCTTTAACTGTATATACACTTCAGTTGTAACATGTTATTTCTTTGTTGGACAATACTTGTTTATGCCAGAACCCGGAACCTTATTGTAAAGCCCTTCTTACATGTCTTATTTGCAAAGTTTTACTGTCAGCTAATTATTGATGGATAATTGTATTTATCAGTTTCTAAAACATCGTCCACAATCACACATACTTCAAGGTCTCACTAACACCTGCAGGCTTTCATTTTAAAGTGCTTTAGCACAATAGCACTATCTTATAATAATGGCTTTGTTGTTGGAGTCCGGGTGGATGTTTGGTTCATTTTTTACTTTCTATGCATTCATTTTTGTCTTTGTTTAGCACTTCTTAAACTGTCCTTGTGCCACTTGTTTCAAGTCTGACTTTGCATTTTGTCAGTTTCACAAAGTATGAAGCTGCTAGAAACCTAAAATACGGGAAATATCACACAGGTGCCATTAAAATGTACAAATCTTTAGTCATAATCACATCTCAAAATATATTATAATTTAATAGTTCTAGGGTGTAAAAAATACTGTTTCATTATTTAAACACATAAATACAGAGGTAAAATGTAAGGAATGTAACTATAATAGGCCTACAGTCTATTTACATGTAAAGTGATTTTATTCCAAGTGTCTTTTCATTGAAAGTCTATGCGCATAAATCACTGAAAAAACATGCATGCTATAAATAAAGGTATGTTACTGTAGATAAACATGCTCAGTGTATTCACCAATGAACAGATAGACTCCAGAGGGTTTTAATATGACTTCACTGTGTTACTGTTGGGTTCAGCAGTGGTGGCTATTCAAGAAAAGCATTTAACAGAGTAAATCTATAAGAACATCAATAAGGTCACCATGAGCTCACATTTGATAAAATAAAACACCCAAAACTACACATAGGTTTATGGCAAATGTCGGCTACTTTACCTGTAAACGAGATTATATGAGATGACTGGACTCCTTGCAGTTTAATTAGGTTGTGAGGTGTATTAGAGGTTAGGTTATTGAGTAGGACAGACAATAAGCTTTATTCCTCCTCCCTCTTCCTTCTCCTCTTCCTCCTCCCTCCATCATGCTTTATAAATGAGAGACCTCAGGACTCCAGTTGCTCCCGATGTGAGCCCCAGTGAGCTGAGTTTTCACGTGTTTTTCCCCGCGGGGTTTTTCTTATTAAAAGCGAGAAGGCCAGTGTGCAGAGAGGATGCAGCAGAAAAGACTGATAGCCTGATGTTGTCAAGGTCACTCAATAATACGGGACAAGTTACTTATTAGAAGCAACTTTGAATCCGTCAACTCCGAGAGAGCTGTCACTGGATTTTTACGCATTAATATATATATATATATATATATATATATATATTTTATATTTTGGTTTTCTGAGATCACCCCCGGACTGTGCGTCTTCACTGTGCCGCCATGTGTGCGCGTCTGCCGGCCTGGCTGTGCCTGCTGCTCGGCTTCCTGCCTCTGGACATCCAGTCCCGGGCTGAGAGCCTCACTCACAGACACAGGTAGGCCTAATACTGCTTCACTCACCAATTACACACTGTAGCGTGACTTTTTTCTTTGTTTATTTATGGCGTTCGCCGTGGCAAAGTGTGATTCAGGGAGTCATTTCCACATTAATTTCGTAGTGAGTTTCTACAGTAAAATAGAAATGTTACTGAAACGCTTTTATCTTTAGTCAATCCTTCTCCAGATCAAATTATAGGAAGAAAACATATCCCCAATCAACAATTACGTGAATATACAGAATGTCATCCAATATATGTTGAATTAGTAGGCCTTTTACTTTATTGTTCCTCAGCAAAATCACAATCAACAGGCACTATATGGTATTTTTGCTATATATTATTATTATTATTATTATTATTAGCCTATTATTTTTAGCCTATTAGCCTATTATTTTAAATGTTTTTGTAATTAGCCTCCCCGCGACCCTGTACGCAGGATAAGCGGTTGACGATGGATGGATGGATGTAATTAGCCTAAATAAACTGTGAAGCATTGCTGAATGTTTAAATAATAAAAAAATCAAGTCAAGTCAATTTTATTTATATACAATTTCTCCCAAAACCACATATTTGATTTTATTATCTGAACTATATACAAAATCCTCCTTAAACCCCCTATTCAGAGAAGGAAAAACTCGCCAAATCATAAAGCCTTTATTTCATATTTAAAAACATATTTGGTGGCAATATAGTGCTTAGTCCTGAAACTATTAGTTGATTAATCAATCAATTATTCAGTTGACACAAAATAATTTACAAACAATTTGCTGCTTTTCTCTGTTTTACTGTAAATTGAATATCTTTAGGTTTTGACTTTTGGTTGAACAAAACAACATGTTTGAAGATGGGAACTTTAGACTAAATTATCAATCAATTAATCACAAAATCTAATAAAACAGTTCATCAATAATGAAAATAATCATTAGTTGCAGTCCTGACAGTGATGAAGGGCAGCAGTTGGAGAACATTAAATGTGTCTTGCCTTCTGGCAGTCATTAATGTGTGAAAAAGGTCCAGCAGCAGAATGAGGTCATTTGTCTGAGCAGCAGGAGGTGAGACAGGGGTAAGGGTGATTTAGTGGGATTTGGGATGGATACATATATGTAGAGGGGCCAAGCAGCAAACAAGTCACACTCTGAGTAAGGTAGACTAGGACAACGTACTCCACAGCTCAGATAGTTGTGGACGTGAGTAGGCTACATCTTGTGACTGTGGACACAGCGGAAAATTAAAAAAGAAATAACAGGCAGACACATGTGTCATCAGTTTTTGAGTCATCTATAACAGGGAAAACTATAATTCATAGTTTAGTTACATTTAAGTTACATTCATTTTACATGAGATAAAAGAGCTCTATTAAAGGTAGTAGGTTGGGCCGCAGTAGGTGTCAAAATAACATCCCTGGCTAGAAAAAGGAAAGAGGACTCAGTGTGATTTAGGACTAATGGCTGGAACATAATACTGCCTCTGGCACTTGACAAAATGGCTCGAAAAAGAAATAACACAGGAAAGAAAGAAAAATTAAAGGATCCTGCTGTAATTTAGAAAAGACTGAGAGAAAAAGAAGAGGAGAAATAATGAATAGACCTAGTAACAATAACTTTAGTGAAACAGTGGGGATCTAATAGGGACGAAAAGTTTTCTTTGCGCAAAGTAGTTTTGAGGAGTTACGAAGAAAGTGTGTGTGTGTGTGTGTGTGTGTGTGTATGTGTGTGTGTGTGTGTGTGTGTGTGTGTGTGTGTTCAGTTCCTCTGTGAAGAACCTCACGCTGCGCTCTAACTCGGGAGGAATGTTGGAGAAGCTCCTTTTGCACTCAGGCTCTCCACAGGTTCACAACCTGGACTGCCACACACACACAAACACACACACACACACGAGCAAAAGAAAGTGTAAGAGAGAGGTCCCAATAGAAAGTGCAGACAGAAAAGTACAGAAACAAAGGTGTGAGTGTTCACCTCAACTCATACTGCTATCGTTGTCCAGTGACAAATGTCCAACCACAAAACTCAAACCAGAGTTTTTAGCTGTGCTAGCACTGTGGCTTAATCGTTGGCAACGTTGGCCTGTCAGTCGGTCCACCACTTTGGTTCAGACTGAAACATCTCAACAACTATTAGATGGAATGGTAAAAGTAAGATGGTGAACATGGTAAACATTACACCTGCTAAACATCACCATGTTAGCATTGTCACTGTGCGCATGTTAGCATGCTTACATTAGCATTTGGCAGAAGCGCAGCTGTGCCTGCAGCCTCACAGAGCTGATAGCATGGCTGTACATTCTTAGTCGTGTTATTTAAATGCCATGTCTTTGAAACAGACATACACTTTTATTATTTCATTGCTGTGTGTTGGTGCAGATATTTCTACCTGTATTGGTTGTGTTACACTGTGGCAAGCAGTTCAGTGGCCTACATTTCCTTGTACTGGGAGGCACCTCAGCGCCAAGTGCCTTTCCCCCCAGAGACAACTGTTTTAAACCTCACCACAGGCGGCCTTTTAACTATGTATGCGTGTGCATGTGAGCAAGTGTGTTTTTGTGCGAAGGAGAGAAAAGTACAGCTGAGCATGCACATTGAGGCATGTTTTTGCATTGGTAAATTTTGTTTGTTGCCAGGCAGCCACATGTCGCTTGCACGTGTGTGCCACTAATACCCAACCAACCAGTATTATGCCTGTATGTTTGTGTGCCTGTGTGACTTTTGAATACAGCAGCCATTAAAAACAATTGAAAGCTAATGGGGTTGGTCAAGGAGTCGGTGAGTGAGTGAATGAATGAGTCTGTGTAGGCTATACGTGCGTGCGTACGTACGTGCGTGCATGCGAGCGTGTGCGTGTGTGTGTGTGTGTGTGTGCGTGTGCGTGTGCGTGTGTACATGTGTGCGTGTGTGTGTGTGTGTGTGTGTGTTGGCAGTGAGAGGGCAAGGTGTCCGGCCAGAAGAGTGATCAGAATACCAGTCAGGATTAGTTACAGGATAAAGATCGTATGGTATTCTGGCCCACTTTTACACCAAACAAACACAAACATTATCTCACTCCCTCCATCCCTCTCCCTTTATTCTTTGTTTCTCACCTCATGAATAGCCAACACTTTTAAATGGGGAGGTGTGTGTGTATTTTAATTAGCAAACGGCCTTTTTTCAGATAGATAGATAGATAGATAGATGGATAGATGGATAGATGGATAGATGGATAGATAGATAGATTTCTGTTTGCCAAGTTAAATTTAACACTTTATATTAAGACCTTTTCAATTCAACATAGAATGCAATTAAATACCTGTTTCATGATCATACCATTGAAAGTATGAAAGTACATTGCAAAATAAATAGAGACGATGTGGGCTAGAATTATTTATTATTATGTCACATTTTCAGTACTACTTACAGCAGTCAACATACTATTCAGTAAGCCCATGTATTTATGCAACCCAAACATGGATAATCAGTAAAAAATGGATGGATCGATTTAAAATTAATTAATTAATTAATTATTTAAGTGAATACAATTTTTTTTCTAAAATAGTTATGAGCTTCTTTAACAATCTAGATTTGGTGAAAGCTGTAGAGCACCGAGTGACCTTTGTCCCCCGCTACTATACATGAGCTATATTAAGTATTACATAATTTCAGGTCACATGGCCAAATAGACCAGCTCTCTCTAGCGGCTGCACTCTTGAACGTCTGAGAAAGTGTGGGGATGAATGTAAAACAAAAAAGGCATTGTGACGATGTGAGGAAAAAAAGTAAGGCTAGACGGCAGGGAGGTGAGAAAGAAAAGTACTTCAAACTCACTAAAGAGGAGCCTCTCAGTAGCTTACCATCTACATTGTGCTCTGTTATTGTCACTGTTTTGCTTTCTTCCTCTGTTTCTCCCTCCCCTGATTTGTCAGCCCAGATACTGTTGTTGGTTAACTGGAAATATTATTTTTTTAGCTGTGACAGTGTCAAGTGTTGACTCAGTCCGTTTAAATCACTTTGGGCCAGATAATGTTTTTAACACACTAAAATTAGCTTTGTTAAACGTTAAGTCTTTGGCAGGAAAAACATTTTTAATCAATGATTTTATAATCTCTCACAATCTTAATTTCATGTTTTTAACTGAAACTTGATTGGATCAAGATAACAGTGCAGCAGTCCTTATTGAGTCTACCACTCCCAACTTCAGTTTTATGAGTGAAGCTAGAGTGCATAAGAGAGGAGGTGGAGTTGCCATTTTGTTTAATGACTCCCTCCAATGCAAAAAGATGTCTTATGGGAATTTTGCCTCTTTTGAATATGTGCCTCTTCAGCTGAAATCCACTTCTCGAGCTATTTTTCTAAATATCTACAGGCCCCCTAAATACTGTGCAAACTTTTTTGATGACTTTGGTGAACTGCTGTCTATAGTCTGTATTGACTTTAACTGTGTGTTTATTGTTGGTGATTTTAACATCCATGTTGACAACCCTCAGGACAGAGGGACTAAAGAACTGTGTTGTGTTCTTGATAATTATGGACTGACTCAACATGTGATTGAGCCCACACACAATAAGGGGCACACGTTGGACATCTCCAAGGGTCTGAACATTTCCAAGGTTGTGGTGATTGATGTTGCTCTCTCTGATCATTCCTGTGTTTTCTTTGAGAGTGCTATCTGCGTTCACACAAATGTACAAACAGGTAATCACAAATGGCATATCACTGAGAACACTAGTGAAAAATTTATTCAGGCTTTCTCTTCGACACCTGCCCTTTCATGGGTCTCAGTCAATGAGCTTGTAGATAATTTCAATTCTAAAATTACAAATGTTATTGATGCCATTGCACCAGCCAAGGTAAAGAGAGAAGAGAAGAGAGAAGATCTCCATGTAGAAATGCCATGCTGACAATTATGACAGACATTTCCAACACTCAGATTCACCCTATCACTATCAGTGATCATGCACCGGTTTCTATCACTCTTACAGGGTCACACGGCCAACTAGAAGTTGGAGATTTAATGCATCATTGCTTAAAGACCTAGATTTTATAAGTTACTTCAAAAAGGAGTGGGCAATATATATGGAAACTAATGACCTGCCAGAAACCTCGCCATGTCTTCTTTGGGAGGCAGCAAAAGCAGTCATGAGAGGTAAAATAATCTCCTATTCATCATACAAAAAAAAGAAAGAGAGATCTTGTGAATTAGCTAGAACAAAAAATAAAAACATTAGAAAGTACCCTTGCTACCTCCCCACAGGAACACATGCTGAATGATCTGAGAAAATCAAAACTTGAATTAAATGAAATTATTAATAAAAAGACCCAATTTCAGTTGCAAAGACTACGCTTGGAGAACTTTGAACATGGCAATAAATCCGGCAGATTCTTAGCCAGCCAATTGAAACTGAATAAAGAAAAAATAACTATTTCTTCCTTAAAGGACTCAGCTGGGAATCTGACTTATAACCCAGAAGAAATCAACAATGCATTCAGAGATTATTATAAAAACTTATATACATCACAAATTGATCCATCTAGCTCTAACATCGATGCATTTCTGAACAATATAGATTTGCCAAGGTTAGATGATGAACAGATCAGGGCTCTGGATTCACCTGTTTCAATGGCTGAACTCCAGGAAGCTCTCTTACGTATGCCGAATAATAAAGCCCCTGGGCCAGATGGTTTTCCCGCTGAACTCTATAAGGAATTCTGGGAAATACTTGCGCCCACATTCTATAGGATGGTTA
>NC_060171.1:18522684-18522988 GCF_021292245.1 Micropterus dolomieu | reverse complement strand
GGGCTGGGTGCATCTGCTGACTCCCTAGGGCTGAGGGGCTGTTGCTGCTGTCGCGGGGTGATTGCTGTCTCTTTTCTTTTGGGACAGTGGGGGTTTGTATGTGGGATGCTTCGCTGGGTTGTGGCAGCTCCGATGGCCTGGTGGTGCTCGGAGTGCTCCTGATTGTGGGGGAACGGTGAGGTGGGGGGGTGGCAGTGGGGCTGCCAGAGGGGCCCCGGCGAGGACGGGGAATTGTTGAACTTTGGGTTGGGGCTGCACTGACCTGCCTCGGGGGTGTGTGGGGGTCTGGGGCTCGGGGCTTTGG